>NW_024510321.1:13149967-13563654 GCF_017590135.1 Pyrgilauda ruficollis
CGCGGGTGAGCGGGGACGGGCCCGGCCGGGCAGGGGCACGGAGCGGAGCGGGACGGGGCTGCGCTGCCGGGCGGACGCGGCTCGGGCTCCCGGCTGCCCTCGGCCTCCGGGGGAGCAGCCGCGGCTGCGGCACCTGCGCTGGCCCCGGGGGCTGCAGGGCAGGAGGGGCTGGGGCTGGGCTCTGCTGCTGCCAGCGCTGGGAGAGTCGCGGGTTTTGTTATTCCAAGTGAATATGTGAAATGTTACTGAAATTGTTGCTATTTCTTGTTCCTTAACGGTAGAAGTTTGTTTTTTGGGGGCGTTTTTTTTTGTTTTTTTTTTTTTTTTTTTTTTTTGTTTTTTTGTTTTTTTGTTTTTTTTTGTTTTTTTGGTTTTTTTTCCAGAGGGATTGTTTTTCAAGTTCTGTCGATAAGTTTTCTTAAAAGTAAATAAGGACTTTTTTTCATTTCTAGTGGGCAGTCACTTGTCACTTAGACCAGAAAATTATTCTCTAAAAGCAGCAAGAGATCTTTGTTATGGGTGTATGATTGTGTTGAGCCAGTCTATGCAGTTTGTGGCTAGCTTTTTTGGGGGGGCAAGGGGTGTTCAGGTTATTTGTCTGTGTGGAGTTGGTTTTTAAATTTTATTTTTATTGTAGATTTTGTTCAATTTTTTCCATCGTTGACCCTTGACAAACAAAAAGTCTCACAGGGGCTCAGAAGTCTGGTATCCAGTTACTCTTATTTAATATGACGGATATAAGAGTGGTCTCTGGCAGCACACTTCTTAGGCAAAAGGGATAGAGAGAATAGATGCACAGAGAATAGAGAAATAAACCTTTGACTTACAAATTACTCATGTGATGATGTTGAAATATTGGCAAAACTGGAGAAAGAGTCTTGTGCTTTAGCAACTGACTTAAGTGTTTGCATGCAGTTTAATTTTTCCACTGCAGGTAAACCCAGTTTTTTAGCTGAGAATCTAAGTAAAGCATACTTAGTGTTATTATTTCTTTATGAATCTAGATTATATAGAATGATTTAGAATACTACATGAGTGCCCATTACTGATACTAGTACAGGATTTTAGGGATAAATAGAAGGAGTGAATTCCCCATTGGAAAATGGACCCTTTTTTTTTGTCTGTAAGGGTAGTACTAAATTGCTGCATAATTTAAAAAATCCGCTTTTATAGTCTAGAAACTGCTTTTATTGTGTAAACACTTAGTGATTAGAATTTGCTAGATATAGGGAAAAATAAAATCATTTATGCTGGAAAAGATCTGTAAAATTATCAAGTCCAACCCAGCACTATCAAGCCCACCACTAAACTGAGTCACATCTACATATATGTCTTTTAAATCCCCCCTGGGATGGTGATTCCACCACTTCCCTGGGCAGCCTGTTCCAGTGTTTGACAACTCTTTCAGTGAAGAAATTTTCCTAATATCCAACCTCTCCTGGCACAACTTGAAGCCATTTCCCCTTGTTCCATCACTTGTTATTTGAGATAAGAGACCAGCTCCCACCTCACTACCTCTTTCTTTCCAGCAATTGTAAAGGTGGAGGGTTTGCAGCTTTTCTCAAGCACTAAAAGAACTGAGAATATGCAGGTTATAGTCACTTCTTCATGTTGTTCAGAACTTTTTGGGTAGTCATGAAACTGCCAAGAGTATTATTAGTATTGTGCTCCAGTTTGGGAACATTTTGAGGAATGAAGCAGAGCTGGCACTTCCAGAAAGCTACATTTGGTCTAATCTGTACAGATGCTTTGTGCATGAAAATGCTCTCAGAGAGTAAATTAGTTTAACTGTGGCATGCATTTGTCTTTATCCACAAAAGACCAGAGCATCTAGAGGCTCATGTTTTTCTTCAGAAAGTCCCTCAGGACTAGTTTGTAACTTTACACATAAGGTCTCTTGGTTCCTTTTGTAACAGCACTGTTTCTTTTCTTTTGAACCCCACTAATTCAGCACCAAAAAACCAGAAAAAACCCAGACCAAAAAAAGAACACCAAAAACCAACAAACTAATGAATAGAAGTCCTGGTCTGGGGAAAAATGGAAATCTCATTCTATTAAAAAGTAACCACATTCAGGCTTTGTTAACAGCCTATAGCTTGGTCATGGAGCAAGTTGAGGTGATAGGGGCTAGAAAACACCCACAGCATATTTTCCTTTTTGCGGTCTCTCTGAGCACCCAGGATACAAAGCCTGGGGCCTCCCCGATCAAGCAGTGCTAGTGACCACAAAGTTTCCAACCTGGCAGCCCTGATGCTGGGGGTGTGGGTTAGGGATGGGTGAACTGGTGTAGAGTGCTGGTGAAAGTCACTGTGCCTGTCCTGGGGAATGGGGGCTGGCAGAGCTCTGCTCTGCCACCATCACTCCCAGGGTTTAGGTCTGAGTTTGAAAAGGAACAGGCACTCCATTTCCCTTTTCTGATGCTGAATCTGCTGTCCTATCCTGCCTTTTGAATTTTCAGCACGTGGTCTGACTACTTTGCCAACTCAGACACGTCATTTTACTTGGTTTTCTTCACATTAGAGCTGACGTAAATACTCTAACCAATGAGAAATATGTGCCACAAAGCTTCTACGTCCTTGTGGTGAGGGTAAGAAAGATAGTGATCATAACCAGAAACTGTACCTGGGTAAACACATTGCTCCGTGTCCTCAGGGGACCGAGTCTGCTGCCTGTCCTTGAGATAAGGCTTTGTTTGCTGCTTTTCGTTTTCTCTCTCTTTTTTTTTTTTTAAGTTTCTTTTTGCCTAGTTGTTATCTTGTTATCTTTTGCCCAAAATAGATGGTGCAGTGGATTATGAAAAAGGGAAGTGAGAGCTCTCTAAAGAGGGCATGCTGTAGTCAGTTCTGCTAAAGGAAAAGGAGGTCCTACTTTTTGCTTAAGCAAGCATGAGACAAAGAGAATAAAACTCGAGACCTAACCATGGAAAAACTATTTTTTCACTACTGCTTGGAAATCTGGATGATACAGTAGCTTGATTCTTTATTGAGTTGTCATTTTTTTTCTGCAGAAAAATCCCCTGTTGTCTCAACCTTGTGATTACTAGCTCTTCTTTCCGTGAACCAAATGATCTATATGAGCACAAACCAGTCCTTCTGCTTGAGCTAATATCCAATGGCTTTATTTGTTTTGCTTTTTTTAATAGGCTGCCACAGAACACTGTGAAATTATCATCAGTGGTAAATACGGGTTCAGAAAAACGTGATGACTTCAGGGATTCTATTGAGATGTTTTTAAATGGTTTTGAGTGATGTAATCAGGTTAAATACAAGGTAAGTGCTCTAGACATTTATGTGTTGGAAAGTATTTGTGTCAGTATTTTAATGACTGACAATGCATATGTTTTTAAGTTGAATATGTAATGTTCTGGAATAGAAAGGGACTTCTTGGGAAGTTGAACCCAGCTTGTAAATCCATTGCAGCAAACTAGTTGCAATAGTAACCTAAAAAGTTATTGTTAGGTTTAGTGGGAACAGAACAAACTGTTGGAAACCACTTCAAAAGCTCATTGATTTTATGATAGCTCAGTTTCTGACTTTCTTCTGAAAGTAAGGGTGAAAATTTCAGTTTAAGTCTAGTTCTGATCAGTTAATTGCAAAAAGAAATACGGATTTTGTATCTCAGGTGGTGACACTTGTGCTTTGTACAGTGGTGCTAACAGATGCTTATTACTAGTGGAATGACCTTGCTTTGTGGCCTTTCCTTCTTTCTGGATCACTTAAATGTCAATACAAACTTAGACATAAACTAATTGAGAATGTTAATATCTCTCTTTGTCATTCTTTTCCAAACAATGAATTCCTTTGTTTGTATTGAGGGTGCTCCTTCATTTTTGCATATCTATCATAGTGGTGTATTACTGTACCTGTTCCTCTTAGGGAAAGCTTTAGCATAAAAAATTCTGAGAGTGAGTGATAGGGGAGGTTAACTAGTAACTTCTAAATAAATTTCACTAGCAAATACTTCTCCATTTTGTCTTCACCCAGGTTCCTAATTATGATTTTTGTCTTAATACAAGTTATTAATGTTAAATCTGAATAATGATGAGCTGCTGATCACTTCTGAACTCCTTTTCTTTCTTACTTTGCTAAAATAAATTTAGTTGAAAAATGTTTTCAAGTTTGTTTCTTTTTTTTTTCCAGGAGTGATTTTGCAAAGTGGACAGTAATGGAGTATATGAGCACGGGTAGTGATAGCAAAGAGGAGATTGACTTGTTGCTAGCTGATCTAAATATGTCTGAGGTGATAGCCATCATGGAAAACCATTATCCAGGCGAAGACATTGCAGTCTATGAAGACAGCTTAATTACCATGTGTGAAGAGGCAAATCAAAATGATGAACGTGCAGAATCGTTACTGTTTTGTGAAGGGGAGGTCTCTTTGATGTCCTCTGTCAAATACGGGACTGTGGAAGACCTGCTTGCTTTTGCCAATCAGGTGTCTAACACTGCAAAACAATTTAAAGGATGCAGACAACAGGAATCTGGAATCCTCTTGAATATGGTATGTACGGCTGTTTTCCTTTTACTTGGCATTTCACAGACCATAGGAATTAGAAGTTTTTAATGATTCTAAATAAAGCTTAGTTCCAGAAGTAACAGGCTGTGGCTTCCTGTGCAACCCTGGGACTGGAAGGGGTCTCTGAGCCTATCAAGTCTAGCCCCTGCAGTCTCAGGCAGCTATGGAGAAAGGTCTGTTTTTCAGAAGGATCCACTCTGTTATCTCCTAGTATCCCTGGAGGTTAGAAAACATTTCCCACTGTTGAATACAAACTTGAGACAAGCATTTAAAAAGCAAAATCTACAACTCATTTTGTCCTTTCAGTACTTAAATGGGGCTTATAAAATCCACAACTTGCATAAAAAAGAGGGAGAGTGACTTTTAAGAAGGGTGTGTAGTGATAAGACAAGGTGGAATGATTTTAAACTAAAAGTGCAGTGATTTCTTTACTCTGAGGGTGGTAAGGCCCTGCAATAGACTGTTCAGAGAAATTGTGGATACCCTATCCCTGGAAGTGTTCAAGGCAAGGCTGGATGAAGCCCTAAGCAACCTGACCTAGTGAGTGACATCCCTTCCCATAGCAGAGGAGTTACAACTAGATGATCTTTAAGACCCCTTCCAACCAAAGCCTGTCTATGATTCTATGAACTATGATGGTTTACAGGTCTGGGAGACAGTAAGAGTCTTCTAGTGCCTTGTGTTCATGCTGTAAAACATTCATTGTGCAAACTCCCAAAAATAAAGATCTAGGATCTGACAATATAGTAATGTATTATGTTCATTGTACAATGTAATATCTCACACTGCTAAATTCAAGTATATAGTTGTATTGTTTTGAGATGTTATTTTTTTCCCTAAAATTGTTTGTGTTCTACAAGCATCTCTGGATATTAGTGTCATTAAACTTTCATTTAAGATCAGTTGCTCTGGAAACAGTGTTGCAGTGGAATTCTACTCATGCCTGTTGGTGTTGCTGCTGTATTTTCTTAAGATGCTCTACATCTATCATCTTAAATGTCCTGCATATAATATATTTTATATGTGAACTGGTTGCTTGAGGCTTACTGGTTACTTATGTGTGAAATACCACAGGGTATTGCTTTATTCTGATTTGGAGGGAGCACTGCAGTTTTGCAAAACAATCACTTTTCAACTCGGTAACATTGAAATGACACTTAGTAATATTAAATGTTTCCTATGCTTAGGGTAGACACTGTTCTATGTACTCGTGGTTGTTTTGTTTGCATATTGTTTCTACAGATGCATACAATTGGTATGAACCCAGTACTATTAGGTGCACGTGATCCCATTATGCAACTGAGGGTTGGAGTCAGGGTTTACCTGTGCATGCATTTCAGCAGGGGCACTGCTCTGTAAATATCTACAGCATTTTGGCCGGGGTCAGGGGTATTTCTGACTGCCTGGTGACCCTCACTGGCTGCACTGTGGCTTGCATCACAAGGGGTCTTGAAGTGCACAGGCTGGATTTCTTTTAGTTAAAACTGAACTGAAAGATGCATTGCAGCCAGAGACAAATGTTCACAGGGTCAGGCTAGGAGCTAATCCTAAAAGCCTCCAGAAAACATGAGTAGTGTGGTGGTCGTCGATGTCTTGCTCTCCAAATCAACTCTGCTCATCGTCACTTCCTTTCCAGGATAAGGTGTAACCCATATGGATTAGTCTCAACTCTTTGAAGTGCAGAAGTAGGCAAGCAAGATGTACAGATTGTTAGACATGTACAGATTGCTTTACCCTGACTCTAATAAGTAGAGGGAAGGCATGTTCTCTCTATCCTAAGCAGAATACTTTTTATTGAAGGACAGCCCCCCATGCCCCCTTGGCCAAAGTTCCAGATCTAGGAACTTAGAAGAATTAATTTATTTCATGTAGCACAAATCATAAATGACAATTTTAGCAGTCAAGAAGGTGCTTTCCTAATTGAAAAGCATGGTGGTAGATTAAGAGTGGAAGATTATATGTTACATCTTAAATAGAAATCTAAAACAAATAATCTTCCTGATATGCTGTTATCTTAAAAAGAGTAGTTGAAGAGCTGGGTATTTGAGGCCCTGTGACAGACATGAAATGAGAAGTATCCTTCATGTGATTTAACATCTCTTCAAGAATCTTGATGAAGTAGCAGTAAGGAGATTAATGATATTCCAGATACTGGCTGAAATGATTAGAAGCGTATTCGTAGGAAATATTATTAATTTTGTAGCTGAGAGACTGAAGAAGCAGCATCAGGGACCAAGCAATACTCACATGTCTGTAGTTGGGCGCTTGGTCTCTCTCTGTCACGTGCAGAGGGAGGGAACTGTTTGGGAAAAAGATTTAGAGCAAGATATTGTCTTAGGTGCCCTGAATCCCCTCCTTGCCTAGTTGGTGATACAGAAGAAGCAAAGCTCCCAGCATTACCCACCTAGAGGAGGCAATATTACTCCCTCTCTTGTTTTTTAAACTATGGTATAAAACTAGAGGAAAGTGGCTGGTAAAATCAAGGCAGACTTCTTTGACCTTTTACTAAGCAGCAGAAACTCCAATACAAGATGGGAAATTAAACTCCTTGCGGTCCATGTGATATTAGGAAATGCTGAAACTCTTGCTCACATTGTATAAGATAACCTATGAGTAACAGGTATGTGGCATAACAAGTTAACAGATTACAGGAAGGACAAACATGTGCAGGTAAATCTAATAACGAGAGGTGGGTAATTTCATTAACCCAGCTGCTGTTGTTGTTTTTTCAAGACAATTAATTGCAACTTACACTTCATAAGTTAGTCACTGGAGAGAAACATGGATGCCTAGGCTGTGAATGAATGCCACACCTCACATGCTGTTCCCATTTGGTGTTACTAAATAAAGACTGCTAAGCAGATCATGTGCATCATACACATTAGTGATATGGGGGTTTTCCCACTATATGTATACAATTAATTAGATTTTAGTGGTTTTAACTTCACTGTGATTTTTTGTTATTTATTTAACTCCACAGATCACACCCAAGAACGGGCGCTATCAGATTGACTCGGATGTGCTCCTGTTTCCGTGGAAGTTGACTTACAGGAATATTGGTTCTGATTTTATTCCTCGGGGAGCTTTTGGGAAAGTGTACTTAGCCCAAGACAGAGAAACCAAGAAACGAATGGCATGCAAATTGGTATGTTAGTTCAGTAGTTTTATCTCTGAGCAAATATTGTATAACTATATACTACATACAGTCTATTTTCAAAGATGTCTGCATCAAATTCCACTATTGGCTGATGATCAACTTGATTTTGTTGGCCTAAACAAGGTGGGGAAAATGTACACTTCTGTTAGCTTGTTTAAATTTTTTTGCTCTAAAGCTGCAAATGTTTCAGCATTTTAAAAGTATCTAGAAGTGTGTGGAACTCGCACATGGCCTGTTGTGCAGAGTGGATTTTCTGCTTGTCCTGCTGAAACAGCAGGGTTTTTTTCCCAGGGTAAAATATCAGAGTGAGATCCTGTCCCTGCTGAAGCTCCTGTCCTTTAACTGAGGTGCTCAGATTTCAGTTTTCTTTCCTCCAGTGCCATTAAAGTCCCTGAGAACTCAGTATGTGCAACTCTTACTGTGTTGTGGGCACTGACTGGGTTGGGGCTGTGAGGTGCCTCAAAAGAACTGCTGAGCGCTGTCCAACTTTTATGCAAGCCAACATTTTCTTTCAGCTGTGCCTTTTAACATACTATTTTGTATTGAGCAGGGCCAGTAAAAGCTCAGTTGGGACATTGGTCTATATCCCCGTATATTGCATCATAAATAAGTACCTGTATTAATTCTGTGTGTCAAAGAGTTGGGCAGGCAGCTGTGTGTCCCTCCCCTGCAGCCTGTGTGTCCACGTGGGGACAGATTGTTAGCTGCTCCTGCATAACCCACTGCAGAATTAAAGTATCCTAATATTTCTGAAAATACAAACAGTATTTCTCATTGAAATAAATGACCCTCTTATTTGGTTCACAGACTCGAGTCCAAGGAAAGAAAACTAAACAGAGTAGTAGTAGCTTTTCTGTATGTAAGCAAATACTGCTTTTATTGTCTCAGCAATCTGCCATCAGTACTTTTTAAAGAAATATCGTGCTGCTGGCGCTCCCTTCAAAGCTGCTTTCATTTCTTGTAAGCCATAAACCAGTGCTGATAAGGACTGAATTGAGGTCAGTAATGGGCCTGAGCTCTGCAAGCACTGATCCACCTGTCAGGTGGGTGTGTAGTTCTGGTAGTGCAGATGGGTGCACAAAGCTAATGGAAAAAGCAGTGGGAATTTTATCTCCTTCACCAGGAAGTTTGCATAAAGCTTTTGTGTAATCACTGGATTTTGACGGGAATAACTCTTGCTACATTGCTTTTTCTGGAAGATTGCACTTTTTATTTGGGCATGATTCCAAAATGTCTCTCAACTTTTAACAGGATGTCTCTCAGCTGCAAAGGAAGAAAAGTTACAGGAGCAAAGTAAAGCTCAGTATTTTAACAAGTGTATACAAGTGCTCTACTTCCGTCTTTTCTGTTAATCTATAGGATAATTAGTGTGCACGTGGCTAACTTGGTTTTGTTATGGATAACTGTGGTTTTGTTTCAATGTCCTAGGTCCCAGTGGAGCAGTTCAAACCATCAGATGTTGAAATACAGGCATGTTTCCGTCATGAAAACATTGCTGAATTATACGGCGCTATTTTGTGGGATGAGACGATCCATCTCTTCATGGAAGCTGGAGAGGGAGGATCTGTCATGGAAAAGCTGGAGAGCTGTGGGCCTATGAGAGAGTTTGAAATAATTTGGGTGACAAAGCATATTCTGAAAGGACTTGACTTTCTCCACTCGAAGAGGATTATCCACCATGACATCAAACGTACGTCTGTGTGATTCCTTGGGGTGCTTTCTGGTCCTGGCTGGGCTGGGGCCCTCGTGGAGTCCCTGGGACTGAGCTGGGGCACACAGCCTTATCAGCTCTGAGTGGGAGGGATGGATAATGCTTAACAAATGGCAAGGTCAGGTTCTGGAGGTAATAGTTACTTACACTGTTTATTAATTCACTCCAGCAGAGAGGGTAATTAGAAAGTCAGATCCTATGCCATTCAAGAGCAACTCAATTTAAATAAAAACCTAAAGAGTGAAGCTATCAGTCTGTGTTCAGACAGAAGTTTCCTGCTTTTAGTATAAATTCATCCTGAATGTTTCCATGCTCACCTTCAACTTGCACCTTCTTTTAGGTGTTACAATTCTACACTGCTCTTCCTCAGTTTGAGACACTTGGAAGTAAATACATAATTTGTGCTGGGTTTTTTTTTGTTTGTTTTAACAAGTACAGCAAATTTTAATAAATGTTTGCTTTCAAAAACTCTGGATATTAATATCTATAAATAAGCAAACATATTGATGTTAAGTCTAAATTAAATACACTGGTACTGAAATGCTTTAAAATTCAATTTTAATGTGTTGCATTTAAATCAGTATTAAATGCTGTTTCTCCCAGACCACCTTGGCCTGCAGATAGATGCATCTCTGAGTTTGTTTAGCTAAACTTGAGGGTTTAAAGTAGAAGTATTCAGACTGAAGCATTACAGTAGTTCACAGAAGTGAACTATTAGGAATTGCTAATTTTTTATCTCAGTTTTGCATTTTTGGTTTTTGGGTTTTTTAAATTTAGTATGGGTCAGTACTTTAGATTTAAGTCTTTGAGATTCTGACAGGTCTACAAAACTGCTTATTTTTCCCCTTTCTTTTTCTTTCTCATTTGTAGTAAGAGTCTTTCCTATAGATTTATTTTAATTAGCAGTAACAAAGACATTAATTAAACAATCTAAAAACCAAACCAGTCCAAAGCCTACTACATCTAGGTAGTGGATAGGAGAGCCAGCCCATTGTGAATGTGGTGGATACGAGTGTGTTTTGCTTTTTCCAGCCTTTCCCTGCGTTGGTGGATGCAGAGCAGATGTTGGGGCAGAGATTGCCTGGGGCAGATATGGTTGCCCAGAGGGGCCTGGGGTGAGCCCTGACCATGCTCCTGCCTGTTTGGTGCCAGGGTGAGCTGGGTACTCCAGGCCTGAGGTGGAGCCATGCCCACTGCCTGGCAAGGCAGCCTCCATGCAGGGAGCAGTGTGTGTTTTCCCTCCCCAGGTGGAATCAATAGAAAAGACTCTTTCCCAAAACCTCTGATTTTTTTCCTCACTCTTTCTGCTGCTTTTGAGCTGCAGTTGAGTCTATTCTGCTGATACAGAAGATGGGGATTTTATTGAGAGTAAAAAAATGCCCTGAACAAGGAAGGGGAGGAAGACATTCTGGTTCTTGGGAGGTGTTCAGTGCTGCCTCCTCGGTTTTAGAATAGTTAAACCATCAGGCTGTTTGGTCTGGGGAGCTTCAGTCCAAAATCAGCTGCAGCTGGGGCTGGGTATGGTCCCAGGCAGGAAACAGATCCTGCTGCACTGTGGCAGTGTGGCCCTTTAGATGATGGACTGTTTCAAATCTATATCTTCAAAGTTATCCCTAAAATGACAGATTTACATAGTATGTAGTGCTGGTAAGGTGGCAGCTGTGTGAAGCATTGCTCCAGGAATCAGTACTGCTGAAATCAAGTCTGCCCTCCCACTGGGTGGTCATGGTAGGCACTGTCAAGACAGAAAATGGCCCAGTTTCCTGTAAGGGAAATGTGTTTCTGTTGTGTAACTTGGAGGCTTCATTTTACCCCATCTTCTGAAACAGTGAACAAGAATTTCTAAAGGCTCACAGCGAGCACTACATTCTTAAATATTTGATCAGAAATACAGCTGCAAACAAAGTCTCTGAGTACAAAGTTGTGCCTCAGGCAGTTTTATGAAGGAAAGTAAATTAAGCTCCTAGATACTGCTGCAATTCTGAGGGAGTTTGAAATGCTCAGTCTTCTATTAATTTTACAGCCACTGTCTGTCCTCTGTTGTCATGCTGAGCTGCCCTCATGGACCAGTGCAGGTGACTGGTGTGGCTGTTGTGGAGGGGCCCTGGATACTCTCTGTTTCTGCCTTCACTTAGATTGTTACTCTAGAAAAACTTCTTGGTGAGCAACAGTTGTGCTGTTTCTAGCCAGAGCTGCACAGCATGATCTCCACCTTGGAGACCCTTAAGCATCTTCAGAACACTGTGCTGTGGTGCCTAGCAGTCTTCTACCTTCCTCCTCTACCCTCAGCTATTTAATCTTTGTCTTTTTTTTAAATTTTAAGCTAAGAAGATGACAAAACATTGGTTCTTTTACATAAATCAGACCAGTTTGTCTTTTAAGATACAATTTAAAATTGAACCAAATCATTACCAGACCTATTTTGGCTAGAGGGATATTGACTGTAGAGAGTGGTTGCTCTCTCTCCTTTCAGGAAGGCATCTGAATGAAACAAGAATGTTGTAAAATAAATACCAAACATGCCAGACATTTAAATTATGTAATTTTTGGTTTTCTTTTAGCAAGCAACATTGTCTTTATGTCAACTAAGGCTGTTTTGGTGGATTTTGGCCTAAGTGTTCAAATGACTGAAGACATTTACTATCCCAAAGATCTTAGAGGAACAGAGGTAAGAAGCTGAAGGGACAAAAGTCCTTATATTGCATTAGTCCTATGGTTGTGGTGTTTAGGCTCAAATTTGAAGTTGGAGGGTTAAAAACATGGGTAAAATAGTTACTATAAAACCTAAAAAAAACTTAACAAACATTAATAGAGTCTCAATTATATTTTTATTTTCAACTTGCTGAATGGAATGCTTTGAAAGCCGTGTCACTTTCTCTGCAGTCTCATTTGTTAGCAATTGTTCACTGGAGTCAAACAGTACTCTGAGGAGGGTTGTTTGCAGTGTTTCAGCTGCTGATCAGAGACACTTCAAATAGGAATTTGTTCTTTGCTCTAGCAAAGATTTCTTCTGAGATACTTACTATGGGCTGGGGTGACCTGTTCAACACTGTACTTGGATTCCTCCTGCAAAACCACAGAAATTACAGATGTCTGGGTTTCATCTCTTAACCCTTCTAAGCTCTGTTCCCCATCTACATGTAACCCTTTGGTTCTTCAGAGGTTGTGCATGGCAAGGTTCATGATTATCTGGTAAAATTGCTTAGACATTACAGTGATGGAGGTGGGGTCCTTTTAAATGATCTCAGTGACTTTGAGATTCTGCACACCACTTGGGCTGCATTCCTGCCGAGGTGCTTCCAGGGCTGGAGTTTTAGCAAACAACCAAGCACCAACAATTAGCTTGGATAGCTGCTGCAGATGTGGCATTTGTGCTCTCTGTTGCTGGAGGAGATTGTTTGCAGGAAATGCTTTAGCTGAGATGTTGGCACTTACCCTTTTAATAGTCTTCCACATGTGTAAAGAGGAAATCCCTGTGTAACTGTCAAAAAACATTTCACTTTTTAGAAGGGGTGGATAAATCAAGATTTCACAGAAGGTCAGGCTTGTTTATTTTTTTTCAAAATGATTGAGAAAACACTTGAATGTTTGTTTTCGCTGTCTTTCTAGTCAGAGCAGTTAAGAGCTTAAAATGCTTGTTGAACTGGAAGGACCATGCTTTCTGGCACTTCATGCATGAACTTTGTGGGGTTTTTACTTTGGTTTGGGGCTTTTTACTTGTTCAAGGGGGTTTTGTGTGCTGTTAATAAGAACAGTGGTGGGTATGAGTTGGTAGGGTATTTCCCAATGATTGAGATGTGTGTAAACAGGACATTTCCATGATTGTGGAGCAGACTAGAGAGGATCCACTTCTGGATCTTGAAGGACAGGCCAAGGTTGTGTTAGTAAGAACAAGTGAAAAGTGAAAACACTTCAGTGTTTGTCAAGTGAAAAACACTTAGTTCTTCATTTGATAGGAGGAAAATTCCACACTCTTTAACATCTGCAGTCCTGTTCTCAGAAAGCTAATCCCCCCCAACCCTGAAATATGGCCATGTTTGGTGTTTGCTGCCTCAGGTGAGCAGCAATCCTGCTGCAGCATTGCAGCCAGAAATGAGGTTGGAAAGGCAGCACTGGGAAAGGAGATTTTCAGATACCATGAAAGACTTACAGCTAATGTTCCTGATGCTTCTATAGGTTTTTCTGCTCACAGTCTTCATTCTAGGCATCTTCCTCTCCACAGTGCCTAATCCTGTCACCCACAAAGACCCTCTGTAGTCTGGCTTTCTTGATGATTTTTTTTTCAAAGTGAGATCTTAACTCTCCAAAGTCCTCTTGAGTTTTGCACCCTGTATTATGCAGCCTTAAGCAGTGGTGCAGTTGCCCTGCTGTTCCTGAATGTAATTGTGCAACCCCTGGCTGGGGCTCTGTCCCTGCCAAGCAGCATTGTGCCAGTGAGCTGGCTGGTTTCTCTTACATCTGGTATTGGCAGGGACTTATGTCCTTGTGGGAAGTGGCAGGTGGAGTAACCTTTGTCCTGTGCATGTTCTCTGGGAGTTAGGATTTCTATTCACTTCTACAGCACAGGAAGTCTGAATGTAGTGAATCTTCTTTGTGTTGATAAAAAATTAGTAGTTACAATTCTGGGCAACGGGATTGAAAGATAGTTAAATTTTATTTAGATGGTGTAGTGTGAAAGAGAACTGGTGTTACTGCTTTTGTGTACAAGTCATGCAGAACATTAAACTGTGGTTGTTATGAAACTGCTGTGCAGGAAATACTTTTTCTAGGCAGTTGCTACACTTTCTGTTATGCTTCTGTCACTTTGTTAAAATATGTAAGCTTCAGTTACAACCATTTCAGGGTAAAAAGTCTGCTAAAGTTTATCGAGTGTGGAAGGTATGATCCATTTTCAGGAATGCTAAACTAAAACTAGTGCAGCATGAAGAAAGGACTGTTTTTTTGCTGGGCTGTGGCTGATCTTACTGGCAGGCAAGTGCCAGCCCACCAGTCAGAAGGAATGAGAAAGGGAAGTTATCCATTGCTTGAGCTGTCTGCTTTGGTGACAACAGACTCTTAGACCAGTCTGAAATCAGAGCTTTGGAGCTCATTTTTGATTTTTGTCACAGTGCAGTCAAGGTGCATCTTGACCATTATCTCACCTTAGCTGCAGACAGGTTCTTGTACCAGCATTCTTTTTTGAAGGCAGCTGCTACTTGCTTATGTAGATTTCACTGAAGTTGCACTGTATTTGCCAAAGGCTTATTTTTGCAAAATTAGACCTTCTGTTCTTTTCTCCTTATGAGACTTAAAGGTGGAGGGTGCAGATGCGCTGATTCTCTCTTAGCCATGAGGAAAGCAATGGATGAGTCAGTAGCAGCTGCAGACACCTGCTGAGGCTTTACACACACTTCCTATCACAAGCTCTATTTGCAGATAGGGAATGTAATTTACTGGAAAGTTTTCCTTGGAATTTGGTGGGCCCTACAGACGTTCTCACTCTGTGGTAATAAGCAGTCAAGCCATGTGGTGGTGACTTAACTTCCTGCCCTTGTGTCATTTAATGTCTTTTAATGTGATTCTTTGTGTCAAGGATGACTTGAACTAATTAAAGTTTGTTTGAATCCTTTAGAGGGAAATTGGATGAGGGAAAAGTAGGAACCAGAAGCAAATATGGTAGCTTGCTAACCCGGTGTGCCGTGGGCTGTGCCCCTGTGGTGTTGAAACCTGCTCCCCAGACCAGTGGCAGTGGTAGAGCTGTGCAGGGTGTGCCTCCTGCATCCTGCCTGTCTGGTTCTCCTCCAGCTGCACTCTGAGCTGCCTGTTGCTGGCAGGAGCTTCCAAGATCCTTCTTTAGACTCTTGGCAAATTCAAAAGTTTCAGTGAAATGTTTGGATGGAAACTATTTTGGTTTCCAACAAGAAAGATTAGAATTTTTGGTTTGGAAAAAGGTTAGAAGAGGGATTCTTGTCTTCATAGCTGCTCTGGTGGAAAGGGCACCTAACTTTTGATTTATGCATTGCCTAGACCTGGCTTGTTTCTCATCATCCCATTTCTCAGGATAATGCTCCATCATGCAGGTTAGTTGATAAGAGGGAGGGGGTAAGAAGAGTAAAGAAGACAGGAAGGTATATATCTGTCAGTTGTGCTCAGAAGGGTTCTGTAGTATTCTGTGTAACAGGGATCTGAGGGGAGGACTCCTGTCCCCGTCTGGGTGGCTGTCAGTACAGCTCACCCTCTCTCTTTAGCTCATGCCCAGCCATCGTTCAAGCAGAATGGAGCAGTCCCAGCAGTGCCCCACAAAACAAACTGGCAATTCAGGCACCTCCTTTTGCTGTGGAGGGATGAGGCTTCTGCTACTCATCTGATCAAGGCAGAGCCATGGCTGGAAGCTCAGCCTCTTACAGCTCAGCTAAGGCCCATAGCCACTGACCTATGGCCTGTCTGAGGAGGCAAGCCTGGAATATGAGTTTGTCCACGTACTGTCTCTTTGGCTGTACTCATATGCAGAGCAGAACAATCTGTCTTCCCAAATGGTGCTTGCAGATACACTACTATGCATCCCTTCAAGCGGGGTTTCCAGGATCACAAAATGCCATTACATCATCTTTGGTTGTTGTTTTCCCCTGTTGAGTAATCTTTTTTTTTTTTTTTTTTAAACTCTTTTTCACAGATTTACATGAGCCCTGAAGTTATCCTTTGCAGAGGCCACACAACAAAAGCAGACATCTACAGCATGGGAGCTACTATTATTCATATGCAAACAGGCATCCCGCCCTGGGTGAACAGATACCCTCGTTCTGCATATCCCTCCTACCTCTATATTGTGAGTGTCCTCAGCAGAGCCAGCTCAGAATCAGTTGGAGGGTTTCCTGTACTCTTGTTGGGAAAGCTCCAGTCATATAAAAACTATCAAAATATTTGTCAGAGAGATGATATCATCCTTTTTGCTTCAGGGGTGGGAGGGAGGGAGGGAAGAGTGGGTTTTGATCTCTTAGGGGAAGACAGAGACTGGGCTGGAGTTGTCTCTGTGATTTGTGTTTCAATTTACAGGCCTTGGGTTTGCTGGAAGGACAGGGTTAGATCAGTGTGAGACTTGGTTGAAACAAGCCCATCTGTCTTCCACTTGTCTGTTTTCCTTAGAAGTTGCAGATAAAAATTGGAGCCTGGCAGATTTGATTCTCTGACTCTTCCAGTGTGGTATAGAAATCTATATCTATATATATATATATTTTCACTGATATCAATATCAGTGAATTTGCATTGCACTGGATTTTAGCTTACTTGAAGTTTCTTTGAGTTTTTAAATTTATTATAAAATCTGATTTTTAAAAAGTGGATGTTGTGTAATTGCATGTTCTGTTCCAGTTGATCAGCCTTACTTAGGGAGGTGATGAGTCCTAATTGGGGAATTCCCAGACCACTCATGTGGTTATCCATGACTTCCTCTTTCACTGTTTTTGGAATAACTGTTTCCATGGTCTTTTTTCATTCTGACAGATACACAAACAAGCTCCCCCCTTAGAGGATATTGCTGAGGACTGCAGCACTTCTATGAGAGAATTGCTAGAAGCAGCTCTGGACAGGAATCCTAATCACAGGCTGTCTGCAGCAGACCTGCTGAAACATGAGGCCTTACACCCACCCCCAGAGGAGCAGCCACGGTGCCAGAGTCTGGACTCGGCGCTGTTTGAAAGGAAAAGACTGCTCGCCAGGAAGGATCTGCAGCTGCCAGAAAATATCACAGGTAATGGGATCACCTGCCTTGGACTTTGTAGACTTTACATTGTGTCAAATCTTGATTTGAATGAGTGGTAAGGAACCAAGGAAACTCACAGCACATCTGGAAAGTGACCGGTGAAAATCCTAATCAGATGAGATCAGACCCCGAGGTCATGGAGTGAACTGTACAACGCACATTGACTTCAGTGGGGAAGAACCTAGCCTGACTTCTGTGCTCCTGAAGGACTGGCTCTTGGAAAAGCCATGGCAGTCATTCAGGGCACTTCATGAAGTATCGATTGCTGTCCCAAATGGGCTCAATTTGACACTGTTCGAGAGATGTTTTATAGACACTCTTGATTTGTAAATAGCGACGAAGTCCAACAACCACCAGCAAATCCAACACTTTTTGCCTTTTTAAGGAAAAACACACACACAAAACCATAACTAATGTTGCTGTGTGTCAGGAGTAAAAGCCCTTTGTTTTAAAACTAGAAATGACTGTGGGATAGAATGCTGTTGCCCTTGTGCATTAGTAAGTGCTTAATGAAGGATAATACATTATCTTGGCAGGAAACTGCCCTTTCAAGCCCCAGTGAGATTTACTGCCAACAACCTGCCAACAGGCTTCAAAATGCTTTTCTTCTACTTACCAAATACATTACGAGGATTCTGACAAAATACATTGAAAGGCCCTTCCCAAACAAGTGGTTTATTTAATTGGGATAAATATTTCAAAAGATATCTGTGCTAAGTTTTGGGCACTGTAATGCGTAATTGTTGCAACAAATTCAGTGAAAAAATCAGTCACAGTTTTTGGATTTAGAATGGCATTGTACCTTCTGGATTTTGCCTTGAGGTGCAAAATCCTTTGACCAGCCCAGACCATCTGAATCAATTCTTTTGAAAATTAAGAGAATATTGGACCATTAAACTTGGACTTCGTTGTAGGTGCTTGAGTTTCCAAGACACTCATTATACAAGTATTCAGGGGAATTCTGCCATTGCAAACCCAATCTGTCTTTTCAGACCTTGATTTAAAAGGAATAAAAAATGGTCCTGTGTTTGTTATCTTTTGTCACACCCAGAGAAAGATGATGTCCTTTGTTTAGATGAAAATTGCCCTATGAGGAAGCAGAATTCTCAGATAGCAGAAAGTTAGCAGGTTTTTTCTTGCACCAAACTCTCCTTCAGCACTGTAGCTCAGAGGATGAGAAAGCATTGCCTAACTGTTCCAGCTGATGGAGACATTTTTTAAAGTAGTTGAACACACTTGCTGTTTGCAGTTGCAAACTGCTTCCCTTTCTTTGTCCTAGAGCTGTGGGTTGGTTTGTTAGATTTTATTTTATTTGAGGTTTGACTTATGTTGCACTGAAAATTTTTCTAAACCACAGATTAATAATATCAAATAATAGGCAAAATATTCCAGTAATACTGACAAATATGAAAATTAACTGATACAGCTATTTTTGCAGTATTTACATGGTTTCTCTATTTTCTTTTTAGATTCCTCGTTGTGTAATGGGAGCATGGAAGAGTCAGACCTGCTAAAGAGACAAAGATCACTCTACATAGACCTTGGAGCTCTAGCTGGTTACTTCAATATTGTTAGGGGACCACCAGCCTCGGAATATGATTGACTCAGTAACATTTTATGTTGACAAGTCAGAAATGGACCTCTACCTCTTAAAACTTGATTTTAAGACTTGATTTTCCAATTTGTACATAAAACTGTTGCCATTATAGGCTGTCAAATGTGAATAGTGTTTAATTGCACAGATGATTAAGCTAAACCCTTAGGGGTTCTGATAAGCTGATCCCAAGCAGTGATGTTTGTGTGTCTGCTGGTTGACCAACAAGAAGATGGCAAAAAGAACACTGCTGCTGGGAATGTCTTAATCCAGGATATCTTCCTGTGCTGGGCCTTGCACTTTTGTAAAACTTATAATATATGCTTGCAAATAATGTCAGGAAAAAAATATAATATAATTTAGCATGTGGGCTGTAAGATTCAGTCTCTCTGAGCTGTCCTTAGAAAAAACCTTCCTGCAATCCCCCATCCCAAAAAAAAAAAAAAAAAAAAAAAAGATGTCCTTGATTTAACCAGTTGAAGACTGGTTCAGTCTTTTTCTGTCTTTAAGATTTGATCATTCTTGGTCTTTAAGATTTGGTCAGCCTCTAGCCATTCTTAATGAAAATTAAGAATGTCTATGGAGTCAGATTATCACTTGTTTGCAGATGTGTTTTAACTTTGCATCTTCCCTGGGCAGTGGGAGCTAAGGAGGAGGCTGTCCCCTTCTCTGTGGGTCAAGGGAATCTTTCATTGGCAGTATCGGTTAGCTTTGGGATTTGCACAGCAAGTTGGCCCTGGCAAAGTATGACAGTGACTTCAACTTCTTCCTATGTTACAACTGCTGCAAGGGTATCTATCATAGTTTTCAAGGGTAGATCAAATGTTATTCCCTATTGGTAACAGTGGGCAGGCTCCAAACTCTTGCTTTTTAATACTTTAAAATTGTACACATGTATAATTGCTGTGAGTGCTACGGTTTGGAAAGTGTGTCATTAGTGACAAGCAGTGTTTATGTTCCTATGGAAATGGAATTATATTGTTCTTGCTGTGCCTCATACATTTGAAACATGATGTTTTGGATGATAGTAAAACTATGTAAGCTGCATAGTTCTGTACATCCCATGGGATGAGAACGTAAACTTTTATAAAACTCTTTCTGATGCTTAGGATGACTCTTTATAAGCATTTGTGTTAAATGGCATACTGTGTATGTTGTACACTGAATCTTTTCTGAAGCACAGTCTTTTTCATGTCTGTTATTTAATGCTGCTCCTCTCTAACACGTGATCTTAAACAGATGATTTCTAGTTTGATACTGATATGGTCAAATGAATAAATCCAGCTCAGTGCCTTGAGATGTGGTCATTCTTCCTTCATCTTCAAACACAGCATGGGGCTGCAGCTGCATTTGGGCCAGCACCCCGTACCATGGCCCAGGTACACTACAGCACCATTCCACTTGTTAGGAAGTAGGGTGAAGGTGATTGCTGATGGATTTTATACTCTAGTAACAGATGGTAAATATTTCTGGCAAAATCTCCTTCTCACATGCCAACATTCCTTATGGACTGCCTGGATGTTGCACAGTAGTTGTGTACAGCATGGAGCACTTCAGTCCTGATGTTAATTGCTGCAAAAAATGTTGTTGGGAATAATCCACTTGCTCTAGCGCTTGGAGGAGAGCTGTATGAGGGAGCCCTCTTAGTATTTATACTGACTGTAGTGATCAGGATATTCAGGGATCAGACTTTCCCTGTGGCTGACTTAAGGAAAACGTGACCTAATGGTTTGGATGGTCACCTTTGGTTTCAGAGACCTGTGTTCAGTTTTATGATCTTTTGCTGATAGCTTTTGATCTTTAAGGAGATTAATAGAATTAGTAGGAAGCAGCTTTTCACATAATTGGAGGTGGGTTTATAATCTCTCCCCCAGTTTCCCTTCTATAAAATTAAGGTATTTATTCTCACCTGGCTAAGGGTTATGCAAATGCTTATTGAATGCCTGTATACTTCAACAATGAGGTCCATGTCAAAATTGCAGCCTGCTAGGGGTCTTTTACCTTTGCTTTAAAAATGTTACACTGACTTTTTCTATTTTTTTTTCTGTAATGCAGTTCTCTTTCCCCCCACCCAGCTAAATGTTTCAGAATATAAATCTGCATATGGAGACACCATTTAATATAGGCTCACTATTTCATATTTGGGTTTAGTTATGGCTGTTATGTATCTTCTTACTAAGAAAGTAGTAAGTGACCAGGTTATCCAAAATAATTACAGTCTATGTATTGCCAGACATAAGTAATGAGGTTTGGCTGAGTGAACCAATAGTTCTTTATAGATACATCCACATGTCTGAACAGTACGAGGGCTTCAGGATAATTATCACTTCAGAGGACTGGTACACAAGCAACAAGCAGCTGTTCAGGTATGCTGAACACCAAGCATTGCTTCCAGCTCTGTCAGCTTTCTAATAGCTGGGGACTATTTCTCAGGTGAGCCTCAGGCTGCAGCATAGCAGGAATTTCTCTCTGGAGCAATACATCACATCCCAAACATCCCACATCCCTCAAGCATATCCCACAGTAGTGATCCCTGCATTGTGTAGGTCCACTTGTTTATACCAGCACCTGGGGAATGAGGTCAGGGAAATGAACTGGGTTAGAAATATCCTGGGAGGGGGAAGATTACTCCTCTAATCTGGTTGCCTGAGCAGCTGTGTACTCACAGGAACGGAGGCTGGAGGTGAGGGGGAGGGAATGAAAATGGATGGTGGGAAAACCCTGTGCTAGTAGTGCAGTTCCCAGGGTTTGGCTGGTCAGTGCCGAGCCATGGGATTTTGCAATGGGTTTTCCTCTGTTTATGTTGATTTCAGGTGTGTAGTTTCATTTTCTCTTGAGGGAATACTGAGACTCATGCTGAACTGCAAAGGAAAACAGTGCACAGGAAAACCCACTGCTCACAATAATAAGTTATGCTGGTTTTTGCTGGGGTAGAGATAATTTTCTTCAGAGTAACCAGCTCAGGGCTGTTCCAGCATTGTGCTGGGAACGGTGTTGATAACAAGGGATGTTTCTGTTATTGCTGAGTGGGGCTCACAGTGTCAAGGCCTTTTCTGATTCTCGTCTTGCCAGGGAGGAGGCTGGGGGTGCAGCAGGAGCTGGGAGGGGACATAGCTGGGACAGCTGATCCCTCCTGACCCAAGGGATATTCCAGGCCATACAATGCCAGTCTCAGGGTATAAAGCTGGGGGAAGAAGGGGAAACATTCTGAGTGATGGTGTTTGTCTTCCCAAGTCACCATCACATATACAATGGAGCTCTGTTGTCCTGGAGATGGCTGAACACCTTTCAGCCCACGGAAAGTGATAAATGAATTCCTTGTTTTGTTTTGCTCGTGTGCACAGCATTTGTTTTACCCTTTGGACTGTGTTTATCTAATCAATGAGTTTTCTCACTTGTACCATTTCAGTCCTCTCCCTCATCCCACCAGAAGGGAGTGAGTGAGTGGCTGTGCAGGATTTGGTTGCCTGCTGAGGGTAAATCACAACACTGATGAATTTAGGGAGTCAAATGTGCCTTTTATTCTCCTGGGCTTAGCAGGTTTCTTATCTCAGCCTGTGGCCCTGGGACTGAGATCACTGTGACGCTCCTCAGCAAGGCTTCCTGATGTTTGGAAGTTTGACAGAAGCTGCAGGAGAAGTACAGAGCAGTTTGCCAGCCCTCCCTACGTGCAGAGCAGACGGGAATGGGGAATGAGGTTCCTGGCCAAGCATTAGTCCCTTTGTTGGGACCCTGGGGAAAACAGTGCATTGCTCTGGCTAATTGGCAGAAGCAAAGAAGCAGCTGGGGAAGAGTCACTAGTGGTGTGACCCTGCTACAGCCAGGGCCAGATTGGTTGTCTGGGGCATAGGGAGAAGCCTGGTGCTGTGTAAAAACTGGGAATATTTGCATGGCTGGGAGCAGCTTCCCTTGGGGCTGTACTAGCGGCTTCCCAGGCAGGCTCAGACACCATGAGGACTTTGCTTCCTATGCTTTGCTTTGCATCCCATGTCCAGGGACTTAGCAAATTCCCAACACAAGGGCACCAAATCACTCTTTGAAAGAAAAGAGAAGCCCTTTATTTTCTTACAGGAAAGGGCCAGCAAGGTCCATTTCTAAAACTGTTACCATCCAAAGCTAACAATTTGGGCAAGGTGAAAACAAGTCTTTATAAATTGTGTGCTGACCGAACTCAGCAACGCCCAAAAAAAATTCCAGGCAGACTTTGGGAGTGGCTGGTTACAGTCCCATGGGTGCACGCATGCTGCTTCAGGCTGGTCACCAGACAAGCCACACTGACAGATACTGGGGCATGGTGACTCACCAGGAAGGAGGCGAGCTGCTGTGACAGCTTTGCTCACCTGCACCCACACCTCCTGGCAAGGCAGCAGCACGTGGCACCTGAGCACGGAGCTAGCCCGGCCACAGGGGCAGCCTGAATGTGTCCAGGGGCAGCTGGGTTGGTCCAGAGAGAGGCTGTGAGGGGGAGGATGCTCCCAGAGTGAGGTGTGCAAGAGAAAATGGCTGTATCTGATCTCATCAAACCTACATGCAATGGCAGCCTCAGATCTGGTCTCGAGTGTGAATCCTGTTCCTGCAGGGCCATTGTCAGAGGAGGGATGCTACCATGGTGTCCGTGCACAGAGCCCACACCCCACTTGCAGGCTGTGACATTAAGTATAGCTTTGTCACCATGAAAAAGTCAAATAATTAGTGATGTTTGCAGAGTTTAAATCCTTCCTGGTGTTCATAGCAAGTCACATGCTGAAGTGTCATGCAGTCAAAGAAGGACGAGAGATGGAAATGAGAGAAGGCAGGGAGGGACTCCACGAGGTGAATGTGCAGCCCAGGAGGACAGGGTGGCAGGAAGGTGTCCTTCAGTCCTCCAGAGGTGAAGTGCCACAGAGTCAGTGCTCAGCCCAGGGCCTTATCAAGGCTGCTGGCAGGGCAAAGGGTTGCCTTCTTCTCTGCCTCTCACAGTAAGCCAAGGTCAACTTTTCTCCCCCTTCCCTAATTGTTTAACCACAGCTGGCACCCAAGTATTGTGCAGCTGCTTGCTCAGCCCCTCCCCATCCCTGGAGGGAAAGGAAGAACACAAGGGACTCAGAAAAGAAAAAGGAAAAGAAAACAAAACTTGTGGGTTGAGACAAGAACAGTTTAATAATTGAAACAAAGTAAAACATGATAATAATAATAACAATTGCAATTAAAATTAAAAAAAAAAAAAAGAGAAAATGTAAAATGAAGAAAAAAGGAGTGATGTACAATTCAATTGTTCAACACATGCTGGCCAATGCCCAGCCCATCCTTGAGCAGCAATTGACACCTTCTGACCAGCTCCCCCCAGTTTATATACCAAGCATGATTTTCTGTGGTGTGGAGCATCCCTTGGCCCATTTTGGGTCAGCTCGCCTGGCTGTGCTCCCTCCCAGCTTTTTGTGCTCCTCCTCACTGGCAGAGCATGAGGCGCTGGAAAGTCCTTGACTTTGTGTAGGCACTACCTAGCAACAGCCAAAACATCAGTGTGTTATCAGCACACATTTCATTTTAAATCCAAAACATGGCACTAAGAAGACCTTAGCAGTACCAGTTTTCTTCTAAGAAAAAGAATTCCATTCCAGCTGAAACAAGAACACCACCCCCATTAAAAAAAAAAAAAAAAAAAAAAAAAAAGGTGAAAAGCAAACACAGTTTGCCCAAAGAGGAAGTCTACAAAACCTGTGTGAATTTCCAATGTAGGTCTCTTCCCTTTGTCAACTCCTCTCTTGCCTGTTCAGATGGCAAGTGAGCAGGAGCTGCTGCATTGGTCCTGGTACATGTGAGCTCATGGCAGTGCTGACCCGAGCAGAGGCTGTGCCTGTATCCCACCATCCCTGCAGATGCTCCTTCACAAGCCTTTATTCACAAAGTGGGACAGAGATCCCCTCCAACAAATTAACTGTTTCTCCTTAGTTTTGTGCGTAATGACAGTTTCCAAGCCTGACCTGGTGTCCCCATCAGCCAAGCAGCTTCCCTCCCACCTCCCAGTGCTTGCTCTGTCTGCAGCCCTGTCTGGTCCCCCAAGTCACTGTCTGCACTGCGCATCCTGCACTGCCAGCCAGCCTGGTGGCCCTCTGGCATAGATGCAGAGGGACTTGTGGGAGGCTGGCACATGGATCTGCCTCTGCGTGGGCCGCCAGCCCCTGGGATGGCATCTGCCAGAAGTGGCACAGGTGGGGGTGTCTAGGGACCCCTGGCTCCTTCTCCCACTGAGCTCCTGCCACAGAGCCTGGAGGTGGCTGGATCCAGCTGTTGTCCTGAGCAGAGCCAGAAGCATGGCCATGCCCCAAGGATGACAGCAGCCCAGTGGCACTGTGCTGCCGTCCCCAGATGCTGGTGGCCCCAAGGACAATCTGGACCCCTGGGAGCGCTGGGACACTGGGGCTGGGCTCTGTGAGGACCATGGCTGTACTTTCTGGCATACAGAGATGGGGAGAAGCCAGCAAAGGCTTCCCCTAAGAAATGTGTTTGAAAAGTGGTGTAAAGATCCCATGGGATGACTGGTCTAACTGGCTCCCTGCCCACCCTGCAGACCCTCAGAGGAGGGACACATTCCTGCATCCTTGTGGGTTTGGGTGTAGGTGGTTTTGGAAGAACAGAAGACCAGACATCACTGTCTCAGGCAGGGCTGGCCAAACACCATGGCATTTCCAAGCACACGCTGGGTTGTCTCAGGGAAAATCAGACCATTTTCTGCATAAGAACGGATATTTTAAAGCAAGCAACAAGTACCCTTTGAGGTTAAGTTGGTTCTTCCTTAGAAATATGAAAACATCTTTGGCTACCACATATCAGCAACTCATTTTGCCAAAAGAGCAACATTTCCAGGAAGGGAAATAAGCCAAATAATGTCAAAAATGTTCTGGAAGATCTGTCTCCCTTTCTGCACTGTTTTAGGCAAGCAGTACCCCAGTTAGGTTGTACTTCCCAGCAGCAAGACTTTAGTATTAACTGTGGCATCCTCTCTTGGCCTTCTCTGTAGTACGTGTGGGTAAGTGCAGATGTGATAAGAAGTCAGAAATTACCTGGAAGGAGGAGGCCTCAGGGTGTGTCTCTGAGCACACATATCTCAAAAAGAGGTGTGGTATTTCATTCTGCATCCATGAAATTTGTAAATGGGGCTAGAAGCATTCCCTCTTCCATGGTGAAGGGGCAATGACTTCCAAAGCTAATTTGTCAGGTGGTTGCTGGAGCAGCATTGCACATGCAGAGCCCTGAAGCCAATATCAGTGCACGTGCCTGTCCCTGCACACCCCTTGTTCTGGCACACCAGAGGGCAGGAGGGACCACCCAGCAAACCCCTCCATAGGCAGGTCTTGGGCAAGAGCCACTTCTATTTTTTTTTCCTCCAGACCACTTGTTAGGACACATGGGAAACCAAACCAGCATGTTAGGAAGGCTGCTGGAGACAGGCAGCAATAGAGACCTTTCATCATTTAGCTGCCTGGGGAAAGGAGGAAAATTCTGTATTTATGTAGGGAAATACAGTGCTCCTTCCAAACTTCAACTCCTTGCAAACTTCAGCTAACTCCAGCTGTTGTCTGCTGGAATTTTGCCTTCCCTTAGACTCTAATGTTTTGCATGCCCAGCCTTTGCATGTCATTAGATACTATTCCAGATTTTGCAATAGTTCTGGTCACAGGACTTCATTGCACCTTTTTGATCAGAAAGGCTCTTATTCATGTTTAGGAAGTGTTTTACTGAACTGGATAGGGCTGCTATAAGAAAAGTCATCATGTCAGAGTCAAGCTTCTCATAGGAGTGATTAGTACCAGAAGCCATGAAGACAGATAATTTTCTCTGAAATGATACTCTTGGTGTTGCATTTGTAAACGCTGTCCCAGCATGAACACCTCTGCCCCTGAAAGATTAAGAAATGAGGCAGAGGTTAGACACCAGGGAAACATGTCCAGCTCTTAAATATGGGCCTGCTGAGGATGACTCCTCTCCTGAACATTCCCGGCTGGACAGGTGCTCCTCTCCCAAGTCCCTTGAGGGATTATTCACCTGAAGTCATGCACTGACAGTGACATAACAGTTTCACACCAGAGTTTTGAAAGTACAAGCAAACAACTGTGTGCATAAGGTTGCAGACACAAATTCAAGCCTAATTTATAAGGTCACTTTAAGTTTGGAAATCTTATATATCATGGGGATATATTTCAAAGCTTGAATGGAATAGCCCAAATAACTGAGTGTGACCTTGTAGTCTGCCCCATGTGGAGCAGGGCTTGGACTAGAGATACTTCCTGGACCTGAACCCTGAGGGGAAGCAGAAGAAAGCTGGGCTACCCTGTACCCTGTTGCGCACTGACCCATGTTTTGGAGACAGAGTAGAGGCTGGCACACAAAAAAAAGCAGGACAAAAAGGCAAACCTTGTCTCCCTTCAGCATTTGCCTGCAACCTTGCCTCTGTCTGATGCCCCAGAGCATTGGGATCCTTCCTCTTCTGTGCTTGATTACCTCAGCTTCCTACCTGACCTTGCAAGATCTCAGGAATGGATTTTATAAATTTCACCTTCTCAAGACACAGTGGTGTTTATTCTCTGTCCCTACAATTCCCCTAGGACTTTCCTTGTGCCTGAATGAAGTTACAGAAGGAGATTTGTTTCCCCCACTCAGGAAAGTTTTGCCATGCTGTGGGGCACTGCTCCCCCGTGCTTTCCTCTGCCTGACTCTGTCACCTTCTGTCCCCTCTTCCCCTAAAGTCACTGGGAGAGGCACAGCCAGGACCTCAGTGCCTTTCTGAGTAGTAAAGTCCACATCATAGCTCTGTGGTATGAGAGCCACTCTTCTGTCTCCTGCCAGCCCCTGCAGGGCTTTCCTGGGAGAGGAGGCAGGCAGAAAGCCTGGAAGGATACAAGCCCGAGGTAGAGGTACAGTCCTTGGCATAGGTGTGCCAAATGTGCTGAAGGGCAGAAGTGACCTGTGCCCTGTGCCTGCCCTGAGACAGCTGCTCTGGCATTGCTGGGCTGGCTTGGGTGTCAAACACTTTGGGAAGCAATGGTTTTGGGATCAGGTCCTGTGCTACCCTGCAGCTGGTGCTGAGTGTGCCTCCCAGCGTGTCTCCTGTGGGGGCACCAGCACATGGCTGTAATGCAGAGTAGAATGATTAAAGATTATTTCCACTTTCCAAACCATGTCAGTGTCTCCACCTCATTTCCTCTCAGGACACGAGACAGTACATCCAAAGCTGTTCCAGTGCCAACATGTGAGTCAGAGCCATCGGGTGATGCATGCACCAAAGGGAAATGGGGATGCAGAAGCTGACCAGAGACACAGGATGGAGTCTGAGTTTGTTTATTTGCCTGGTGCATTTACTAATAATAGCCACATAAGTTTATTTTTTATTTGAAATAAGACCTCTTCAGGCCTTTAATTAGCACTGCTCACTTTTCAGGACACTAGCTAGCAGGTCTCTGTGCCATGCTGAGCAGGCTGGTGTTCCTCACTTTAAAGCCCTCGTCTTCTCTAAGGAAGGGAACAGTGCAGTTTGTGCTACCCTAAATATAAACCTTTCCTAGGGTGATGCTGTCATGTCCCTTGCCTTGCCCCTGCCCACATCCCACAAGTCTGTATGGAGCAATCTAGGCAGCAGAACAGGCAAGCTGCCTGCTTTCAGTGAGCCTGCTCCTGCCCCAGCCCAGCCATGCGGCTGAGCTCCTGCTGTCCCTCGGCCCCTTGAGCCCTGAGTCACCCATGGACAGCAGCTCCCTCAATGATCTCCTGCCCAGCACTGGCAGCACAGTCCTGGACATGCACCTCAGAAACCCACCCAGAGCCCCCCGTCAGCAGGCAGCCACGTGCACTGAAGGAGGAGTGCTGCTGCTGCTGCTGGGGGTGAGCTTCTCACAGCTTCCCATCCCGGGCAGTGCATGCAGGAATGTTCTCAACCTCCACAGCTCCCACAGGCTCGCTCCTGGGGCATCCCTGACTCCCTGTGTCACACCACTGACTGCACAGGCCTGCTGCCAGGAACAGGAGATCTTCCTGCCTTTGTCCTGCTTGCTAAAAGGTCTCCCCCACTGAGAGGAAAGCTCTGGCCCTCAGGACTGTGGGGGGAATGTAGCTCTCTGCAGTTTGGGCTGGGTATTTCAGCAATGGCACATTCCCTGTCTTGTGCCTCCCCCCAGTGTGGATCCCCAGCCTCTGACGTGCTTTCCACAGCGAGGTTTTGGGGAGTCCCTGAGGGCTGGTGGAGATGTCCTGGGGATCAGGCCTTGCTGCAGTTTGGACAGAAGAGAAAGCTCGAGCATGGGGCAAAGGAATGGAATAGATGTGCGAGATAGAGACAAGAAATGGTTCAGAACCCTAGAAGATGAAAGGAATAATTATAATACTGTCTAACCTGTTGCATAAGACAAGCTAAAATACTCCTCACAGAAATTCCTTCAGCTCCCTGCCCCTGGAGCAAGAGGGATGGAGAGCAGTGGATGAAATACTTCAGAAATACAAGAAGAATGCCACAGCTGAGGGATCCCAGCTGTAAGAACTGTCCTCATGGACATGAGCTACATGGATCTCTGCAGAGGCACAGGAATGCAGGAGGACCTGCACTGAGCAGGCCTGGGCAGTGTGGGCACTGTGAGCACCCCTGGGCTGGGGCAGGAGCAGCAGAAGGTCCTCTCCTGCCTCTGCTGATGAGCAGTGGGAAGTGCTATGTTGGAAGGACTCAGGAGTTGCCTGTGTCAGGTCCACTTCATGCCCCTCCCAGCTGGCCACTCCAGGAACCACATCCCTGTCTATGGCTCCATCTGTCTCATGTCTCCATGTCTTTGGAGTCCCAGATCCCATCTGCTGTTATCCTGCTCCTGTATGGAGCAATGAGATCCAGGCTTTGCCTTCTCTCCCGAGCTGCTGCTTGATGGTTTTGGTGTGCTTGCAGCCGCTGGAGTGAGCACTCATGGGCTCCAAAATGTTATTACTCCCCTGCCCACCTTCCCTGTGACTTGCCCACCCTGACCACCAACCTTTCTTGGACAATGTGAGCCCACATGAAGGAAGAAAGGGAGGTGACCCTTCAGCAAGGAGATTCTTTAATTTTGCACTTTCTTGACAATTTTCTTGGAAAAGTTTCTTTCAGGTTGATGTTTTCTTATGCATGAGATGAATGCAGAAATGAAGTGACAGTGAGGAAAGTTTGCTTTAAAAACACTTTCAGACTTAGCTGAATGCAGAGAAAAGTTTTTTTTTTTTCGTGTTATATTTTCAAGTGTCCTTCTGTACTCTGGTAAATCTAGGCTAGTTTTATTTTCAACCCTTATAGCCTGGGGATTTCCTGAGAGCTGAAAGGAGGAAGGTGTCTGAAGCCAGATCCTGGACACAGGAACTGATGTCCAGCACCTGATCAGCTGATGCCAGCCCTTGATCATGTCTAAATGATGTATACTTTTTCTTTATGCTCAGACTTCCCTAGAAACTGGAGGAAATCTAGAACTACAGAGCAACTAAGAGGATGTAGTAAAAATACTGTCAGGGAAAATGTCTGTGCCGTAGTGCTGGTTTTGTGCAACGCCCCCGGCACGGCTGCACCACACAGCAGCCCTTACACAAAAGAGGAAGAGTTCCCACCAGGGAATTCTTTCTCCACTTCATTTAACCCATACTTTGCTGTTTGATATCCTTTGACTGATCTTGCATGCCTCACGACCTCTCTCACTTTCCCTTTGCACTGAGAGCTGCCCAAGGCATGAACTCGTCTGCCTTTTCCTTGCCTCTGTAGGTTCCTGCTTACACCTGAAACTCTCACTCAGCTACCAACTCATCCCATTAGGGTTGGATCTTTCCACACCTTCTTATTTCTCTGAAGGGGTGCTTCTCCAAACAGCTTCTGCATGTTCTTCTTGCTGGAGGTTTGGATAGCATATAGCCTGCAAGCTTGTCAACACTTCCACCTGGATAGGGAATTGCCCTGCCAGCCCACAGCCCATTCTCTGCTGCTCTGGCTACCAAGGGCTTTGCGTTTTTTCTCTTCTACAAGACCTGTGAGCATCTGTCATGAATCCAAAGAGACACCTCTTGGGCATACAACAGCTTTCCCCTAGAAGAAGGGGTGAACTGTGGCAGTGACACGTCTGGTTCTACAGCAGGGATGGATGTCACACACTGGCCCTGCTCCCTGGCACATCCAGTACACAGGAAAAAAAACCCTGCTGGTCTCCAAAACTGAGACCCTTCTTGGGAGAGTTCTATCACAAAGCAAATTTAACCTTAAGAAATTTATAACAGATTCCTAATACTGCCTTGCTAGAACTTCTTTATGATCAGTGCAACAAACTGATTTTTATACACATCAAAATAACTTTCTTTCCCATTCCCAAAGTGAGGAAATATTTCCATCCTTCCCCTGTACTATTCTCTTCCCTGCTCAATATTGACCCTACAGCTTCAAGTCAGATTTCTGCTGCTATCTCTGCACTAGCTGATTTCACACCTTTCACTGGAAGATCAAGATACTCCTCTGTTTTATTACCTGGGCTGCATGTATGTATGATTGATTCTTTTCTTCTTTCTTTCTTTCTTTCTTTCTTTCTTTCTTTCTTTCTTTCTTTCTTTCTTCTCTTTCTTCTCTTTCTTTCCTCTTTCTCTCTCTCTCTCTCTCTCTCTCTCCTTTCTTTCATCACCGTATTTCTTAATGGAAACAGGCACAATTCTCTCATTTTCTGTACCATTTCCTTAATAGTTGTCCTTGTCAGCATGACTACTTCCTTTCTCCTTGATGCACATTCTCTCACCCTCTATACTTGTATGTCCTACTCCTCTATCTTACTATTCTCTTCCTGTCTAATAAGAGTAGGCACAGCAAATTAAGTTTTTCAGCAATTTAAATTTGGAGCTGAATGGAAAGTTCCTCTGATGATATGTCAGAGGCTGCAAGAATAATTCCCTGTCCAGATCTAAGTTTCAAAGTTTTCTTTTTTTTTTTTTTTTTTTTTTTTTTTTTTTTTTTAACTTGAAGTATCAACTAGGATCAGCTAGAGCAGATCCAGCCCCTAAAGTTTAGTCTTTGAGCCATTTCATGTTGTGAATGTCTTTTAAGTTCTCACATTGCCAAAATGTCATTGCAGCATGAAGTATTGAAATATCTCTTTGTTTTCACTTTGTAGTCAGGGCTTCACACTCCTTTCTGTGGCCAGAAAACTCCACTGGACATCACCTAAACTTCTTTGCTGTGAATCTGCTGTAATTGTGCTGACCTACTCCAGTATGAACAGTCATTTGGTCTAACAAAGAAAACCCTCAGGCTTTCACTGCTCTCAGATGATTTTTGCACTTTCAAATCTTCTCGTGGTGTCATTCCTCTTGCCAAATATGTTTGCTCTGCACAGAAACTTGTCTTCCTCCCTCATAAGAAGTGTACAGGCAGACACATGGGTCTGGGTATCATGTCTCCATCATGACCAGTTGTTCTTTTGGGCTTTTTTTCATGAAACCTCTTTGTCCATCTTTGATTTCTGGGTCCAGGCCATTGTCACTGCATGGCAGTGTTTTACACTGGGCTGATTTAGAGCAATAGCAAAATTCAGAGCCTTTCTGTCTGATCTATTCCAACACTTCCCATAATATTTGAGTGACTGAAGTTACCAGAGGCTGTATCAAGACTTGGTCCCCCTGTGCATCTTTGGTCTGTAATAGGAGGACAACTGGGAGAACAACTGGGAGGAGAGCTGGGTGAACTGCTGAAGCACAGCTGTGCCTCTAGCTGAGGCACTTCAGCATTGTTTTCGCCTCTGCCACTGCAGCTCTGGGTGGTTAACACAAATCTGTACAAAAGAGTGACTCTGTTACTCAGCTCTTACTTAGGCAAAATGTAAATTTTGCAGTTCTTTTGAGAACTTCAGACAGAAATTCTGGCTGAAGAGCAGAATATTATTATTCATAAACACCTGCTAGGCAAAACTGGGACTGAGCTGTGGGTGCTGATACAGAGCAGATATTTGAGAGGGAGGAGAATTTGTGGCTAGTTCACAGGATAGGCAAGTGTCAAAGTTTGATTTGCCTTTAGCTAAGCACTAGCCAAATTATCTCATAGTGCCCCTGTTTTGTTTCTAAAACCTCCTGACTTTGCTTGAACCTAAAATACCCTGAGAACAGCTTTTCTTTCTGTTTTTCACTTCTGCTTTCAGTGGTAACTGGAAACCAGAAGCTCCAGCACACACGAAAATGGTAGTGACGGGAGAAAGAGAATTACGTACACTCCTTTGAACTACCAATGGAAAAAAAACACTTAAAACTTCCTGGATTGGCCTGAGCTTTCGGTGGAGCCTGAAGGGAGCAGGCTGGTGTCACTGCAGTTATTTCTGCCAGTGTATGGGGTGAGAGACAGCTTATTTGCCTCTAGTCTGGCTGGGGAGTGCCCACCTGGATGCAGGGATTATCTGAGTGACTGACATTGACTGTGAATGGCAAAAACACAGCTTTGGAGCTTGAGGGAGTTTCCTTTTTCCCAGGTACACATATCCTTGAGGGAGGAACTCTCAGGATCTTGCCTTGGCACCAGGCAGGGTGCACTTGACCCCAAGCCCCTGGTTTTGGCAGGACACTGCTTGCCAGGTCAGCCTGAGTGCTGCCAGGGTAAGCAGGGCTTTCTGTGCGGTTTCCACTGCTATGAAAAGCAGGGGGTGCAATTCCAGCCTTCCCTCAGACACCCCTCTAGAGGCACGAGAAGCACATCCTTGGCCCTGGCAGGAACCCATCCCAGGCAGTGGATGAGTTTTTGGAGCACCAGCCCCTGCCTTTCGAGGTAACGTTCTGCCCTTTCACCCACACCAGGTGCACCCTGAGGTTCTGCCCTCTGTCTCCTCAGTGCTCCCACCAAGGGCTCCTCAGCTGCTCCCAGCCCTCCCACCACTGCACTGTGCCTCTTCTCACTCCCCTCTCAGGTTGTTCCTGCTCCCATTCTCAGGTTGTTTCAGCTCCCATTACCAGTTTGAGAAGCAGGTCAGGAATGACATAGTATGATTGCAATCTCTTTTTATAAACCACCTTAGAAACACAGAAATGTGCTTTTAATGGCTTCTGGGATGTTCCAGGATTTCCAACATTTAACTATGTCACAGTTAGATACTTGGTGGGTACTAACACACCTGAATTACCACAAGAGGTGAAAAACAGTACCAGAAAAACCCATAAAATTCTCTCAAACAGTCCAACAACATGTTTTCTAAAAAAACACCTGGCTTATGAACAGTGACTGAGGGTGGGGGAGTATGTGGTTTGGGTTTCCACTTCTGGGGAAAAACAGAGCAACTATTTGGGCTGTCACCTGTGAGCACCATCCTGATAAAAAAAGCCATGCTGATACCAGCCTGGTGATGGGGCACATGCCAGGCTGCCTGCCCCAGCACAGCAGATGCTCACTGATGCATTTCCTGCAGGGCAGTGCCCTGCCTACTGGGCCTTGCAGTGGTTGAGCCACTTTTGCAGGGGCAATTATCTTCTCTGTTCTCAGTGCCACCAAAGACTCTTTCTTCTGAAAATGTCCCTGCCACGGCTGAAAGGGTGGTTCAGAGCTGGTAAAACTTCCTCTGCAGCAGGTCCTCAGAACGCTGGTGGGTCACTTCTGCTCCCAATACCTTGCTGTCCATCTGCACTTTCCTGCTCATAAAGCCATTGAGAAGATAAAAACTTGGAACCCTAAGCAGATACACTCTCTGGCTGAGACCTGGAACTTATAAACCACAAGACTGTCATCTAGACCATGGTCTCTTCTATCTGTCTAGCTCACTGGGTCCAATTTCATCCAGACCCACCTGTGTGATGTGGAGATTCAGGGTACATAAAACAGACAGGGCACTTAGAAGGTGGTACAAGAATGCCCCTGGGAAATTGCTTTTGTCCTTGGTTTCACCCTGGCACTGAAAGGACTCGTTTCCATGCTGCTGAGGCCACCAGACCTTCCTGCCCTTACATTCCACCTTGACTGCCAGGAAGAGACAATCTGCTTTTAACAGGGGCAGTCCTTTCCTGAGCTTCCTAAGGAAATCTGGAGCAAGGGCACACATACAGGCTGTCAGACTATGTCCCTGCAGGCCCGTGAATGTCATGTTGAAGATGATGTGCTATGGAGGCTGGAGGAGCAGGGGTCAAGTTCCAGTGCCTCAACAGGTCCTGCTGCCCCTGCTGTGAGGGGGTGACCTGCCATCACTTGCAGATGCCACTTCTGCTCCCATAGCAGAGCACAGCAAGCAGCAGTAATATAACAACTTCTGTAATATTCTGATGCTGTTTCAAAAATTAACCCTTTTTTGACTTTACAGTTTTGCCTCATGGGTCAGAAAACACCAACAATTTGCTCCACCCATTTTTTAAAAATTCAATTGGAACTGAAAGTCTCAGCAGGTTGCGTGACAGCAATGAATCACAGGGTTCATTTATACAGAAAAGCAAATTAATCATGTTTACAGCATATAATAAGGAGATATGCTTCCCACAGCTTCCTCAGAGAGTGGTTTAACATCCAGAATGGCAAGATACTTCCCTGAAGATGGCTTTTATTTTATATAAAGTTAAATTTAATTTTTCTTGGCTCCTCCTTTTTTTTTTTTTTTTTTTTTTTTTTTTTTTTTTCTCCTCACCTTTTTGCATGGAATTAAACTTAGCCTAAGCCTGAGCACAGAATGGAGATGCACTATGGGGAAGGCTGATTGGTGAGCCCCACGACTGATACTCCCGAATGACACGGCAGATGCCACCCTGGGCACCTCAGCATTATTGTTCTGGTCTGTTGACCAAGCTCAGGTTACTCAGCCAAGTTCAGGAGCAGCAGCAGCTGTAATGGGATGTGATTAATGATTACCTTGCATTGCCTCGCTGGCACACGAGAGGCCCTCCAGCTACCTCTGCATCCCCAGCCCAGCGTGCTGGATCCTTGCCTGGGAACAAAGGCCCAGCACAACGCGGGGTTTTGGCTCCCTAGGAAGGAAAGGAGAGATGCCCAGGGCCAAAGAGACCTCTCAGCAGCCCAGGCTGCAGGTCCTGCCCCTTTAGGCTGCGGCTAAAGCCTGACCCGCAGCCCCGTGCGAACCCTCAGGAGTCTCGACTCGGTTTTAGGAGTTCGGTCGCCATCTAGCGATGTCCTTGCCAGAGCCGCACGCTCGGGAGCGGCACGGCGGGACCGGCACGGTGTGACCGGCACCCCGGGACAGGCACGGCAGGAGCGGCACGGCGGGAGCGGCACGGCGGGAGCGGCACGGTGTGACCAGCACGGTGTGACCGGCACGGTGTGACCGGCACCCCGGGACCGGCACGGCAGGAGCGGCGCGGCGGGAGCGGCACGGTGTGACCGGCACCCCGGGATCGGCACGGCAGGAGCGGCACGGCAATACCGGCACGGCAATACCGGCACCCCGGGATCGGCACGGTGTGACCGGCACGGCGGGATCGGCACGGCAGGAGCGGCACGGCGGGAGCGGCACGGTGTGACCGGCACCCCGAGATCGGCACGGCAGGAGCGGCACGGTGGGAGCGGCACGGTGGCACGGCAATACCGGCACCCCGGGATCGGCACGGTGTGACCGGCACGGCGGGATCGGCGAGCGCCGCCCCGAGCCCGGGGCTCCCGTGGGATGCGGGGAAAGCGCAGCGGGAAGTGGGGCAGGCGGCTTCGCTCTGCTGCCTGCTTTCCCCCGGGAATGCTGTGCCTCCAGGCTGTGCCTGAGCCTGCACGGCCGGCAGGGACTCGCAGGGGCTGCGAGCTGCCGCTGGGCGCTGCAGCCGGCGCTCTGTCGCGCTCTGCCCTGCTGGCTGAGCTGCGGCTGCGGCAGCCGAGGGACGCGAATCAGAGCTGCCCCGCCAAGGGCTGCCGAGTGCTCGGTTCAAACCCCAAGCGCAGCATGGTCTCCTTTGTGTTTCACGGATTAAATTAGGACTATAAATATCCTGGAAATCTGGTGTGACAAGCATTTTATGTGCATTACTGCCACAAAATATAGAACAAATTCAGATGCAAGAATTAATGTGACCCAAAGAGGAAAGATGAAATGCAAAGCACATAAATATCCTCTATGCAGAAAGAACTCTTTAAACTGTTAATTATAAAATGGCAAACATTTCTCAACTCACCAGTGATGTAAATTTAACCCACTACAACTGAACTTTATTAAACAGAAAACTCTTAGGAGATGACCCAAGATATTTGTGCAGTAGGAGCAAGAGGATCTAGATTCCCAATATGAAAAAAATAAATATACAAAACCTTCAATAAAAGCATCATTGTTATGTCCTTCCATGCTACCTGACATGGGGCAGTTCACACAAGTGGAGTGATTGAGCACACCCCTGCTATGAAGCTCAAAAAAGGGGTTTTGGCCCTGCTCCTGGCACTTGTCCCCATCCCCTTGCAGAGTGTCTCCCTCTTGCCTGGGAGTAGATCTGATTTTAAAATGCCATCACAATAAAATTGGATGAATATGAGAATGAACAGCAAGGATAGGGAACTGGAGAGCTTTGTGCTGCACTGCTTCTGCTTCCAACCCCAGCCCTGCAGGCTCAACGTGCTGTGGATGGACACCCTGAAAATTCCATCTCATTTTAGAGCCCAGTTCCATTTTCTTTTGAAACCTCTCTTCTTGCATTCCAGTCTCTTCCTTCATCTACTTCCCCATGGGGTACCCAAGTGCATCTCTGAGCTCTCACTGGTGCTGGTGGCTGGGGGGCACTGAGAGGTTTCCAGGCACAGTCCTGGCGCTGATTCACCACACTGCCAAACCATCCAAAACCCATCTGGCACTTTCTACTCTCTGCACCTCTGCTGATACAGAGCATTTCTACTTCTCCCTTGAGTTTTTGGTTTTACTTTCCTCCAAATGACTTTTCCCCTATAGTAACACCACCCAGAGTTTCACCAGGTGTGACTCAGCCCCACTTGGTTCTCTCTGCACAGCACAGGAGGAAGCAGACATTTGCTCTTGTAGGCTGAGATCAGACCGGCCACAGCATGTTTCTGGTGCCTGGGGACAGCACTGGAAAGAACACTGACAGAACCACATTTTATCACCAAATGGAAAGTAATTGGGGAAGTAGGGCAGGGAGAAGGTTTTTTGGAGACTTGGGAGAATTTGCAAATTTTAAGTTGAGACATACCTGGAATTTCTAGTGAGATCACTCAGGGTGGAGTGCAAGGGACAAAGCCACAAAAGCTGGCATAAAAATAAATAAACTGAAGGAAGTGGCCCTTGAAAATAAGGAAAGCTACAGAGAGCTACAGAATTGTAAAAAAAGTTCATTCCCAGTTCACAGTGATGGGTTTAATTTATTTATGCTTTAATCTTAGTTAAAACTACAAAACTAGGACTTTGGGATTATTATTAGCTTGTGTCACCACATCAAGATAGTATTTAGGAAATGTGTTCATGGTCAGAAAAAGCCCAATAGGTGCAGAGGTTTTCCTGTGCATTCCAAGCCAGCAGTGCAGGAGGAATGTAAAAAGGTAGCTTTGACCCCCAACCCCAACCCATTTATCACTGAAATGTCTCAAAACACAAATGTTGATTATTGCTGTTTTGGCCAAAGAGATCAAAACCTTGGATGTGGCGTGTTCATTCTGAAAGGCGCAGGAGAAAATCTATAGACTGAATATTATACAGGATCCCTCCTTCAACATTTGGCAAATAGCTTCAAGATATGAGAAAATACCTTTCCCTTGCAAATTCTAGCTGTTTCTGAATACTTTGTAATCAGAAAAAAAATAATTTTTCAAGTCTTTCTTGAGTATTGATCCAATTCTTGTTGGTAAGACCACTGGGCTCCCCCTGGCTCTTGTCACGTGGCAATGAAAAATAATTTAATTATTCCTTCTGCTTGAAGAAGGCCTGAGCTGTGTTGGCATCTCACAGGGTGGCAGCACTTCTTTGTGCTGTGATATAATGGGTTTTTACATCATATGCCCCAGGAGAGGACTGAAAGGACAAAAAGCATCATAAGAAGTTATTCTGACCTCTCCCACTAGTGGCCCACACAGTCCCTGACCTCACCTGCCCTGCCCTTGACATTCACTGTGGGCCACCCACTCCCTGTGGGGGTGCTGGGAGGGAGGGCAGCACCAGGGACACTTCCTGGAGGCCCACCTCAAAACCCTGCTGCAGCCAAGTCTGTCTTCTCAGGCAGAAAAAAGGAGAAAAAATGTTGCATCATTTCGGACTTTCAAGCTTTCAAAGACTTCTCTGGCATTTGTTGAGGACAGGATTTTAGGAGAACTTGTTCTCAAGCTGAAAATGTGTTACAAAGGAAAAGTACTGTACTGGGTTTTGAGCAAAGATGAAGACATCCCACTCTTACAGGTTGAATTTGCTGAGTGAATTGGTGTCCTGTAACAAAAGCATGCCAGTAAGGATAAGTAAAGTCAACACCTGTGCTTACATTCATGTGGAAAGATGATGTTTCCAGAAGGAATCAGAACTTATCCAGGTGTTGTTATCACTATCCAACCATATAAACATCACCTTGCTTGCACAGCCAGATACAGCCTGCACAACACTGTTAACCTGCTGACATATTAAAGAGGAACTATGGATTTCCCAGAAGTTCATATCACTTCCTGGACAACAATGCAAGGACTTCAACACATGTGCAACATATCCTGCTGCCTCCCTCCTTCCCCTGCAGACAGGATCAGGAAGGCTGAGCAGAGCTGTTTTCTGCAAACAGCTTTGCTTTGCTGTTGGCAAAGGATGCCTGTTCCAGGCAAAGAGAAATCATACAGCAAGAAGAAGATCAGCTACCTTCTCTCAAAATTTTTATTTGTTTAATAAAAACTGCCCAGTAAGTTCCTCCCTGCCTGACTATGCTACAGCTTCCTTCAGCCTGCAAATCTAAAATTGCCCTTTGGCTGTTCTGGCCTCTATACACTACAGTCCTTTTTAAATAACATTTGACTGTAAAAGGACCTGGAAAATCAAACAGAGTTTACAGCTAGTTGATATAGATAGAGGAAACTACATAAAGATAAGTGCTTTCATGTTTCAATAGCAACAGCAAGACGTATAAAAATAATCATCAGTGTACACCGTCATTTCCTTCAGGTATGAGCCACTGGCCCTGTCTTCTACGAGGCTGGACCATGTATCTTGATAAAACTTGTACACAAACCACTAATCACTGGCATCTTAGCAAAGCTTTAGCTTGCAGTAGTTTCCACCGAAAAGAGTCCTCAGTCACTTGCAGTTTTCTGATATTTTTTTTCACTATTAATATTTTTTTAACTATGTGTTTGTAACCTGGTTTAGGGGTCTCTAAGTCTGTCATTAGCAGCTGATTTTAGAAGCAGGTCTTAAATCCATTAAAGTTTTCACAAACTTCACCTTGATGAATCTTTTACACTGTATTTCCTGTGAGCTGGGGGAAGGTGGTTAGGTTTTTTCCATTGTTTGAGCACAAATTGTTCTTTCTGTTGAAGACTAAGAGAAAATAATACATTTATCATTAAGATTTTTGTTTGGTATTGAAGTGGGGAAGAGCTGGCATTGGGGAGGTTGGGAGACTCTCTGGTGGTTTTCATGCTGGATCTTGTGGGAGTACCTATCGACATTTTCTGCACCGGCGAGCTCACCAGTCACTGAATCTGGGTTTGGGAACTGGTTTTGCAAGGATGCTTGTGTGTCTCTTCCATATACAAGCATTTACAAGACTAAATACTGATAATGCTTTAATTAAAAAATTAAAATCTTAGAACGCTTACAAATCTCTAACATGAAATAATTTGTTTGGGGACTAAAAGAAATCTTAGTATCTGATAATCTAATACATACCTGCAGAAAAACCTGACTGCTTTAGAGTCACCTGCTGTGACTCTAAAGTGAAAATCTTCAGACAGGGAAATTAGTTGTTATATTTAAAGACATTTAAACCATCCTCTAAAACATTTTATACAATTTTCCTTCCTCCTTAAATAACAGCACTTCTGTATTTATGTTCTTGCAACACTAAAGCTTGCAAATTATCCCAAATTCTGCAATAGCTTGGGTTGTTTACACTCCCTAACTGTTGGAGTCAGCAAATACTTACGAAAATTTTGTTTTTATTTAAAAATAATCTAGTCTGGATGGCTGTGAGATGAGACCACCTCTGTGAAGTCTGTGTGCCTTAAGCTGTCAAAGGCTGGAGAACTGCCCCATTATGCCCTGTCTGCATAGTTAGTTATAAATTATATATGTTATATATATAATATATAAGTTTTATATATATATATATTATATAATATATATCCTATATATAATATCTATACAATACATATATACATTTATATATATAAAATATAAGATATATATATTATATATAAGTTATAGTGACTATGCATAGTCTACATAGTCACCAAGCTGGGAAACTTGGTGTTCCCTGGGCTGCTGCTGGCACTGGAGGGGCAGGCGTGGCTCCTGGCTTGGCAGCACCTCAGCCCTGACCGGGCCGATTTCTGCATGCCCAGCTCTGCGCTTCCTCTGCGTTTTGTGAATGTCACCATGCTGTCCCCACACCCATCAGGGATCATCCTCCCCTTTGCATCCTGCTTGGGGATCTCTGAGCATCGCTCTGTCTCTGTTCTGTCCCAGCACTCCTCCCTCCCTTTGCCCAGCCCTTTTCCAAGCGGTGTTTGAGGGCAGGAGAGCCTTTCTCCCCTGGCTCCCGGCCTGGGGGTGTGGTGGAACAGACACCAGACAGAAGGGTGCTTAACGTGCTGTCTGTAGTGGGCTGAGAGGGATAAAAGGCGTGTCTGATTGCATGTATGGAGAAAAAGCCCCACGGGGTGCCACCCTCATTTTTTTTAGCTGTTTCTGTGTCAGGAGACAGGCAACACTGGCAAAAATACACACCTGGGGCCCAGGAGGTTCTCTTGGTTTGATATGTGACCTTGGAGGAGATATTTAAACTTACTGTGCCAAGTCCCTTGTGCACATTAGAATTTTCTGTGGTAATCTTTCATCCATGAAAGACTGCAGACAATGGGATCATAGAATCATAGAATCACTAATGTTGGAAAAGGTCTCCAATATCCTTGGGTCCAACCTTTGATCACCACCTTGTCAAACAGACCATGGCATTGAGTGTCACATCCAATTGCTCTCTGAACACCTCCAGGGACGGTGAATGCACTGCCTCTATGGACAGCTTGTTTCAATGCTTAACAACCTTTTCAGGGAAAAATTCCTCCTACTGCCCAATTTAAACCTACTTTGACCCATCCTAATAGTATGTCCTCTCATCCTGCCAATGGCTGCCTGCAAGAAGAGGCCAACCCCCACCTGGCCACAACCTCCTTTCAGGCATTTGTAGAGAGCGAAAAAATCACCCCGGGCCTCCTTTTCTCCAGCCTGAGCACCCCCAGCTCCCTCAGGCACTCCTCATATGAGTCACTCTCTAGACCTTTCACCAGCTTCATTGTCCTTCTCTGGACTCCAGCACCTCAATGAAATGAGGGGCCCAGAACTGGGGCCAGGTCACAGCACCTGGGCATCTCACCAATGCCAAGCACAGAGGGACAATCACTTCCCTAGTCCTGCTGGCCAGGCTGTATTTCTAACACAGGCCAGGATGCCATTTGGCCACCTGACACACTGGCAGCTCATGTTCAGCCATCTGTCAGCCAGCACCCCGAGGTCTTTTTCCTCTGTGACAATTTTCAGCCACTCTCCCCCCAGCCCATAGCGCTGTAGGGGTTGCCGTGACCCAAGTGTAGGGTCCAGCACTTGGCCTTGTTGGATCTCGTACCACTGGCCTCAACCCATGGATCCAGCCTGTCCACTGTCCCTCTGCAGAGCCTTCCTGCCCTCCAGCAGGATCAACACTCAGCAGATCAACACTCCCACCCAGCTAAGTATCTTTCACAAACTGACAGAGGGTGCCCTTGACCTCCTTGTCCAGATCACTGATTTACAGGACTGGCCCCAACACCAAGCCCTGGGGAACACCACTGGTGACCAGCTGCCAACTGGATGTGGCACTACTCACGCACACTCCCGGGGCCTTGCCACGCAGACAGTTTTGGATGCAGCACAGAGAGCACTGCCCAGGCCATGGGCTGCCAGCTTCTCTAGGAGAATGCTGTAGGAGACAGTATTGAAAGCTTTACTAAAGTCCAGGTAAATGCATCCACAGCCTTTTCCCTGTCCACTAGCACTTTTATGACCATTTGGTCATAAAAGGAAATCAGGACAGTGAAGCAGGATCTGCCTTTCCTAAACCCTGGTTGTCCTGTACGTGCCATGTGATGGCATTCAAGATAACCTGTTCCATAACCTTGCCTGGCACTGAGGTCAGGATGACAGGCCTGTAGCTCCACAGATCCTCCTTCCAACTCTTCTGGTACATGAACATCATGCTGGCTAACCTCCAGTTGTTTGGAACCTTCACAGTTAACCAGGACTGATGATAAATGATGGAGAGTGGCTTGGCAAGCTCTTCTGCTCTTTGACCAACCCCTTCAGCACCTTCAGGGGAATCCTATCCAGCCTCATAGACCTGTGAGGGTCTAAGCAGCTGAGCAGGTCATTAATTGTTTCCTCCTGGATGGCAGGGGATCTATTCTGCTCCCTGTCTCTGTCCACCAGCTCAGGGGGTTGTTGCCCTGAGAATAAAGTCTTTCTGTTAAAGACTGAGGGAAAGGGAGCAGCCTTGGTGACAATGCTCCCCATCACTCCAATAAAGGAGGGAGATTTTCCTTGGCCTTCCTTTTGGTGTTAATGTATTTATAAAAACACTTTCATTATCTTTCACAGCAGTAGCCAGTTCTAGCTGAGCTTTTGCCTGTGTTGAGCTGGGATTCCTCAAGGCTGTTTTCCATAGGATCTCACTGGGATGGATCCCACAAAGTCAGCTTGACCAGTTTTGCACCACTTGGAGGCAGGCTTCTTCACTCCTTAATTCTCCTGCACTCTTTCCAAGAAAATGGCCATAGGGGCAACAGGGAAGTGTTTCCATGCCAAATAATTAGTTGTTTATGGGAGGTACAGGAAGTCCAACAACACACAGTTATGGAATACTTTGAATCACGTAAGAATTTATAATTAAAAAAAAAAGGATTCCCCCCCTCATTCTAAAGATCTGTGCCTTAATATGGATCTTGTTTATCCATATCTACACCCTCTTCGAAACCCAATATATACTGGGCTTCAAAGCAATAATGAGGCATTAAATGCCAGAGATAAGGTGTTACAAAACCCCTTTGTTCATTTTAACAAATTTTTTAAATGTGTAACTTTTCTGTTTCATTGAGTTACCCAGTTCCAGTGTTTCCCATTGCTCTTTTTTTTTTACCTCTGTCATCATTTTCATTTCCGATCTTTCAGCTCTCACTATCTCTGTATCACTTCTTGTGAAAGATTGATGGAGCTGTGCAAATTTTCTTGTCAGGGTACTCAGAACATTTTCAAACACTTTCTTGTTGACTTTGAGTGAACCACGACTATTTCTAGTAGGTGATGTTTCTATATGTGATATCACATCATCTTCATCCGTCTTGGGGCAAAATCCCAAACCCCTTGAAGTCAAAGAACATTCTGTCAGGTTCTAACCCTTCAGGGACCATAAACGCTGTAAGCACATCATGATACCTCAGCCACTGTCATGCTGTGAAATGAGTACAGTCAGAAACACAGCAAGGGCAGCTTGACAGACATCAAGGGAAGCAAATATGTGACTTCATCCCTCTTTGCCACATAGAGTGGAAGTTCAAGCCCTGCTGTCGTCGTGCTCAGTGAAGAGTGTTGACACCTGCCTTTAAAGGGCTGGCACGACTTGCAGACACATGGTGACCGCTGCAGATGGTGGCTGGAAGGCTCAGCTATGCATAGTTATGCAGGAGCAGCATCAATCAGCACTGGAAAATTGGCTCAGAAGGTTTTTCTGACCTGGGGGGATCCAGCTCAGCAGTGTACTTGGTCTGGACATGTGCAGGTGTCTAGACTTTGTGCTGTGCCTTTAGAAATTCTGCTGGATGTAAGAATAATCTGACATGCTTTTAAGAGGCGAAAATGACCAAGGCAAAGCTGTTCCTTCAGCTGAAGGATATGAGAGGAGACACTTTTATAACCATCAGAGTAATCCTAAACAAATCCTGAAGCTTCAATGGGAGTCACATTAGCATATTTCCTGTAGCTTGTAATATTTATTTTGATATATGTTCAGAAAGTTTATGTAATATTTTTCATGCATGGACTACTTTTGGCAAAATATAGAGATCTTCACATGCATAAAATTTCCTATTATGATTGGCCAAGATTTAATAAATGATCTGTAATAGCAAATATTGGCCGTGTGTTTGGAACAGAGCTGTGTCAGGGCCCAGTGCTCCAACATGGAAATATCTGCTTATTACAGATGACCTGACCTCAGCTGGCCTTTGAGTGATTGCTACAGAAATTGGTCTGACCTGTGGCACTGCTTTCTACCCAGAAAGCTTTTCCAGGCTACACAAGATTTCAGCTTTAGGGGCTGGATTCCTCACTTATAGCTTGTCGTGCCTGTCATTTTCCTGTAACTGTGAAAAAAACAAACAGAGACAAAAAAGTTCGTCTCACTGACAATCATTAAGTGTCAGGGAAGCTAAGCTCTCTTTCATCAGAAAAAGGAATTCTGGATTACAGTCTAGATCTGAATCCAGCATGTTATGTCCACTAGCAAGAGTGACTAATTTCTGCAAACAGTTGAAAACAGTGCAAGGGGAAATTTTTTTTTTAAAAGAAAGCTGGAATTAAGTAAGTAACATTTAGAAAGGGGAGCTCTTGAGGTATCTCCTTGTGTACCCGTGAGAAAGCAGCACCCTGTGTTTTCAGGGAACGTGAGAATTGTTTTGTATTAAGTGCATGCCTTCACAGAAAATCAAACCTTTCAAGTGAAAATGAAACTGGTTTTATCAAAACAGGAGAGAGCATTGCAGTTTGATGTCCCCAGCGGCTGGGTGCCTTCCCCAGGGGTCCTGCTGGCAGCGGGGCGCTCCGGGCACATCCGCAGCTTTCTAGCACCATCTCGTGGGCAGCCGGGCCCCCAGGCCGCCTCAGCAGAAAGCTCTCTCTGCCCTCGTTGCAGGTTCAAACAAACAGAGATTAAAGTCTGCATCTGCTCTCTGCGCTTTCCCCACCCGGGGAAACGATTCCTTACCGGCATCGTTTGGCGAAGTGATGCGCAGATACACGAACCTCCTTGCAGGCAACCTGCTGCTGAGGACCACCAGAAGATCTCAGCCCTCCACGGGAACTTGGCAGACTCTGAAAGAAAGTGAATGTTTTGCAAGGAAAAAAAAAAAAAAGTTTGACAAAGCTGCTACTGATCCGATTTTGCTGCCTGAAAAACGTGGGAAAGCCAGCTCTAAATAGAAATGAAAAACAAAAAACACCCCCCTACCCAAACCACCCCACAACCCTCCAAACCCAAACTAAAACAATAAAAAAACACCCCAGTAATTTTCTATAATTTATAACATGGCTGTCACACTCCAAAAATGTGTCAGGATTTTCTTGGTGGTTGTTTCCCCCTTTGTTTTAAAATGCACAAATCATAAACAGAGAACAGATAAGGCTCAGTCACAGCTGACAGGAATATATGAAAAGATGCTGTGAGCAGCAAGAGTACCTAGGACCTCCGAGTGCTCCTGTAGCTGGAAGTGGGTTTATAGGTTGCACTGAAGACAAATGAACTTTCAACTAAGCTTTAACATCATTTTTGCTCAGCATACATGGAAGGACCAGGCCTACAAGCACCTTTCAGCCAAATCTCAGCCCTGATCCTGCTCAGACTACTCCAAGTACGGGCAAAGAACAAACATGTTTTTTTATCATGCGAGGGAGGGATTCAAATTCAGGTTCTGTCTGAAGACATACATAGAAAAGAATATGTAAGAGAAAACTATGTCCTTGTTTGTTTGGCAGCACTCTTCATGGCACAGGGCTCTAAGCAAAGGTTAGGTTATGTCACAGGGCCAAGTATTGCAGGTCTTGAAGCTGAAGTTGCCTTAGTAGATGTATTAGCCACCCAGTTTTGGAGCAGAATTTGGTGAGGAGACTGTTAGAGGCATTTCCAGAGGAACAGGAATGTTGGGAGTCTGTGTGCAAGGGACTCCTGCTCCGGAGAAGCTCTCTGGGTGCTGCTGGAGCCAGCACAGCAAGGGCTTTCCCTCACTGGGTGTTGGCTACTTTAGGCTTGCCCAAACCTGTGCTTGGAAATCCCAGGGGCTCTTGTTGTTGTACCTATCTCAAGCTTCATCAGGCACAGAAGATCCAGTCTCCCAGCCTCCGTTGTGTGGGTTGGTTCAGGTTTTTTTTGTGAGCAGGACAGAACCCAATTTGCAGAGCACTGATGCAAACATCAACCTCAAATAATTAGTGCATGTGGCCAGTTAATCATCTTGCTGGCTCCAGGTGGAAACATGCCAAGATATTTCTGTAATAGTAAGTCCATTACATTTACACTTTATTTAATGTTCAAATATTTCTGGATCCTAGTCACAGTTTCCCCCACCAGTTCTTACAAGTGTTATATGTGTTTTGGATGGAGCTGAGCAGAAAATATTTTTAGTTAATATGTAAATTCACAGCAGTTTTAGAGTAATTGAATTAATTCATGTCAAACTTGATAAGCTATTTTGATGAAAAGTGGTGGGAATGTCTGGAAAGCATATTGATATATTTTTGTTTTGAAAGTAAAAAAATGAAAAAAAAAATCAGCCCCACATTCTGCTTTCTGGTTGGCAGTTGGAAAAAAGCTACTTTTTACCCAGTTATGACAGAGTTTGTCAGAGTTTGGTGACCTAGTAAATGTCTTAATAGAAAAATAAATATTTTTGTATTATTTTTGTTTGGTCCTGTGATGGTTTCTCATCAAGGGCTGTCACAAAGGGTTTTGCAAACAGGGGTCTTGTAATTTGCATGGTACCTCTGAAGAAATTGTTATGACAATTTGTTGTCATATGTTATGCAGGTGACCATGCCTGCCAGATTACCTTTGAGGGCTGATAAATCACAGCATCAGAGGAGAATATCTGTGAGATGAGAGGCAGAATTCCTTGTAGATAACATCTCTGACAGTCTCTGGCCAGGAAATTTCAGTGGCAGTGCTCATAAAATGACCCTGTCTCAGCTCCCACCTGATGCCATTCTGCTATCATCAGTACCACGAGGAACACTGTGAAGAAGTTTGTCAGGGTTTGCCCATTTTCACACCTGTGTGCCTTGCTGATGCATACCCGTCAAGTTTCCAACATGAGTATTGGTCATGCTCATAACCTGCTTGTAGCATATGGGACAGATGAAACAAGAAAGTAAAATGCAGTTGACACAGGGGTGTTGCATTCCAGCAGCCATGGACAGTCATTTCCTGCACCTCCATCAGCCTTGCTCATGGCCATCTGACAGATGACACACTGCTGTCAGTGCTCTGGCTTCTGCATGCTTGCACAAGAGTGTGAGGTGTGTAAATTCCCCCCAACATGCATGTCTATTTTTTTTTATATAGTGCATGATAAATATTTTAATGTGAAAAAACCCCCAGATTAGTTTAATCTAGCCTCTGGTCACGTCCCTTCTTCTTGTTCCTTATTTGTAAGCATTTGCTGAATTACACAGGCAAACCATTTTCAGACTATGAGTTTTCTGGAAATCATTCACTTCAGCTATTCACTATTCATCTTTTGTGGTAGCAGACTGGCTACTTAAACCACACAGTGGTCTTCCCCTAATTCCTACTGGGTATTTATAAACAGCAAAATAAAGGCAGAAAAACTGTGAATGCTTTTCTTTGATTGTGAAGATCCTTGTTTGCCTGCCTATGTGGGCACGTGTCCCAAGAGTAGCCCTGCCCAGAACTGGGTACATCTGTACAAACACACAGAAATCTGGGCTTTGGGGAAAGCTCTGTGAATGTGATGGAGCACAGCATGGGGAAGATGTGTTTCAGGGCATAGAACTTGCCATATATATTCTGGATGGGATCTAGCATGTTTACTGGGGATCTCTCATGTTTACAGTGCCAAATAACATTGCTTGTTCTAAAAGTCAAGGCTTTGTTCCACCTGCTTCCTTTTTGCACACACAGGGATCTCTGTTTGGGTGGGTCTTTCCTACCACCTACATCCCTGGGTAAATCTGTGATGCCAACATTAAAAGTCTTTGAAAAATGGGAGAGATAGAGAGATATTCATCATTGGAGTTCATCTGAAACAAGGATAGCAGTCCTGTCCCCACTGAGCTGAAGCAGGAGGAGGGTCCCTTCCAGGATGCTTGTGTTTTGTCAGGCAGGCCAGCATCCATGTTTGGCTGGCTGCTGCTCTTGGCCAGGGGCTGAGAATCAGGGAGAGAAGAGAATGGGTCAGGAAGCCTTGGCACTCAGCGTGGTCTGGAGCTCTGGTGTTGTCATCCAGGGACAATTCTGCAAAGAAAGGTGTACATGTAACAGCTGCTCATGGAGCAGAAACCAGCTAGAGTAGCATTGCTTTGCAACACCTCTGGGATCAGATTCTGGGGAATTTTTGGCTCCCAATATTGGTGGACTCCCACCCAATATTAGGGTGGACTCCGGGTATCTGGAGAACTTTAAAGCAAAAAATATCCTTATGCATCCACACAGCAAGTGGCTGGGGATTTTGCAGATTGCATTTATGAATGCATTTGAATTCTGCTTATGTGCTAGTTCTCGAGGCCATACCTTCTATCTTCCTGGAGCCTAGATGGTGTTCTGGGGCAGAGGATGATGGACTTGCTGCCAGTTAAGACACTCATTTTCTGTAATTTATTTTGTCTCAGTTGTATCTTTGTATCTGTTTCAAAGCTTATTGCAGAGGCCATCATCATCATAAATAACTAGGCGGAGAAAGTGGAATTGCCATGGTGATGTACAAAGCAAGTAGTTTTTGATCTAATCAGTTTTTATTTTGAGTACTTCAGGGTCTGTAATTTAATAATAAAACCATGAGTTGGATGGTTGATCTTGTTGAATATGCATTTTTACTGTCACAGAGGGAAACCAACCCCCACCTTGGAACATAAGCCCACTTCAGATAGCTCCTTGCTCCTCCCAGAACCGCAGGAAAGTTGACAGTGATTCTTCCTCCCTTTACCTGCAATGTTTTTCATAGGCAGACATCAATACATTTTATGAAAGTGGTCATTCAAAGACAGTGGTATGGAGACACAGCAAGGCAAACTATTCATAAAGCACTCGTGTTTCCTCATGCAAAGCCCTGGACTACAAAGCACTGGGGACCAAGAGGGTTCTCCTGTGCTTTGGGAGAAGACCGTACCTGAGTGTGACAGTGAGTCAGAGCCAGGATTATGGGGTTACAGCAGAACAAGGTGATGGAGCCGTGCTTACACTTCTTTTGTCAAAGTGGTATCAGCATGCTGGGGCCATAGAGGAGGAGGGGAAAGTCTGCTGTAGACAAGGAAAGAAATATGAGTTAAAATGTAGTGTGTTTTGCAAAACATAAGGCTGAAAACAGAAACCAACAGGAAGCATCTCTGAACTGTGTGAAGAAAGATAAACATTTACTTTCTAGGCCCAGGACTAAATGAAAAGGGTCTCAAAGTGTGGGGGTGGATCAGCACTGAGGGTGTTACCCAAGGTGTCCTTCTCTGTCTATGTGACTCCTGAGTTATTCTGCTTTCAAGTGTTGAAGGGCCAGAAGTCCTTGTCCCCTGAAGTGGAGATTTTGTGCATACAGAAATCTCCAGGAGAAGCTGGGACACTGAAAAATCCGAGCATTTCTTTGGCCTATCTGGATGAATGCCAGGGTTTGAACAAGGTCGGCTGATGGACTGAGCTGCCCAAGAGCTGCAAGAGCTGCAGGTGGACTGGTCTGCATCTTTTCTGCAGGGTCTCCATGAGGTGGGTCCAAAACCCTGTAACACTGTGAATGAAGTCTTTGGAAGAGAATGCTCCTTGCTGTGCAGATGCATCCATGAGAGCTGGGGCAGAGCGGCCAGCGAGTGTGCCAAGAGCTGCCCTGCATCCGCTGCCCTGTGGTGAGGTACAAGTTTCCATTTGCCACATGAGATGTCTGTAAACCCATGACCTTGCAAGAGAAGTAGAAAAAAAGAAAAAAAAGAAGTAAAACAAGGCTTCATTTTGTGACCCTGTGAGATTCCTTCAATAGTCAGTTTTCAACCACAGTCAACAAAGTACCTTATGTTTATCAAGGCACATTTTCCATTATGTATACAGACCTTTTTGTTTTTTTAAGTTTGAAAGGTCATTTTAAGAGCCCACAATACTTCTCTGTTACGTAGGCCCAATAGAATTTCTGGAAATATTTAATTTGTGTACTGTGTTGAAAGCTCTCAAACAAAGTGCACATCATTTAATCTATTTATAGAACCCCTTGCTTCTCCTAAATATACTGGCATTCTTTCTCTCAGCTAAGAAAGCCTTACTTTCTTTTATCATCAGTTTTTAGTATTGACAAGTTTGACAAAGTTAAACTTTCATGAGCATGAAGGGATAGTCAAACTTATTCAATCCAAAGAAAAATGTCTGAGGTTTTCTGTCTTCTCCCTTCAATTTTATTTTTTTTAATGTTACTCTAAAAAGACTTTCTTGAAGGCTTGGAAAGACACAAGGTTAAAGAAAAAAATAAAGAAAGATTAGACACTCTAAGGTAAAAGACTTCCTTAACACATATAAATTTTTGTCTGCTTTGGTAGACTACAAAGAGTGAGGTCCAACTACACCTTCAGTAGTACCTGAGCAGGCTGCTCAAGAAGGCAGATCTGTTTAAGCACCTCTGAGGGCAGCACTGGGCCCCAAGCTTTGTTCTCAGCCATGGGCTCCACTCTGCTGTGCTGAGGTCAGGCCATAAAGAGGGGTAAGGAAAGGTCGCAGAACTGGGCTCTGGGTTGGGAGTAAGTACTTCCAGAATTTAATTTGGCCATGGAAATATTCCCAGCACAGCAGTATTCCCCCTCGTTAAAGGAGGGAATATTGCTGCAGCCCATAACCTCTGTAGGGGAGGAATTAACTTTAAACTGAACACTGCACTTGGATAGGAAATGAGCTTAGAGGGGTCTGCGTGCTGAGGGACCTGTGTGCTTTGATGCAAATACTCTTTTCAGTTTCAATCTATGCACAAAGTAACACTGGTCGAACACAGACCCAGAATTAATTACTGTGAAGTGGTTCCCAGCTAAAGAATATCCTTATTAGTTTATCATTCCTCCTCTGGAGGCTTTCTAGTGTAATGTAATTGTGTTGAGCACTAAAAGAATCACTGAGATGAACTGTAGATCTTATTTTTCCAGCTGGAGTGTGAGAGAGGGCCTTTCTAGCTGCTCTGCCTCGCTTGTGAGAAGGTTCATCCATGCAAAGATGAACTTCAGCCCTGCTGGTCTGCAGGAGCCTCCCAGTGTGGGGAATCTTGGTCACAGCTGCACCAAAGGTCTGTGGTCTCCCTGGGCAGGACTGCAGGAATTGGGAAGGCTGGGGAGGACATATTTTGAAATCATTGAGGTTTTATTTCATTCTGCCTTTCCTTTGGTTTTCTTTTCTTGCTTTAGTAGGAAAAATAAAATAAAAATTTAGGATTAATTTGTACTTACATGTTGGATTTAATCCTAAGTATAAATAAGAAGTTGATATTTTAATCTCTTTTTGATCATTCATTCTTGCACTGTAATTTTACAGAGTATATGTTAAGGCTCAAATGTCAAACAAATATGCTTCTCCTGAAATTTATTTGAGAAAACTCAAGTAACATTTTCTGATATTTGCTCTGTAACATTGAACCTCTGTGGTGAAGGGATAAATCTGAGTCCTGAAAATATTCTTTCAGCACTCACACAGATTACTGGAAATGGAAGTACAATTTCTGCCAGTTGATACAGCTGAAGCATAACATTAGGACATTCTCAGTTGTTTAATATGTTTTGTTTCTAGCTGAAATGTGGCTCATCTGCTAAATGAACCAAGACTCAGTTTAATCTTTTCTGGAGAGCTTCTAAGTCCAGATCACTCTTTTTTGTTTTGTGAGATTTCATGACTCTTCAGAAGTTCCAGATTATCTTCAGATATTTCATAGCAAAATATGAGCATCTTTGATTTTATGTATGTATTAAACATGATTATTTTCAGTTTATGGCTGAGGCATTTCCAATTACATACTTGGTTTGATTAGAAGAAATTTTGCCTTATTTCTGAAGAATGTAGTCTGGATATATATGTAAAACAGAATGTGCATCACCCTTTTTTCTCAGCTGTTTTTGCCTGATTTTTGTTCATTCCTAGGGAGGATTCAGGAAAAAAGAGAAAAGATATTTGACATTTCGAGGTGATGTTCCTAATCAAGTTCTGTACACACTCAGTTTGTTTATACTGTTGAACTTTTATTGCCATTTTAGCAGCTCCAGTGTAAATTCAATGCCTTCAAAAGCATCCTTCCTTCAGCAGAAATACCAGGATTTTTGGTCCATGTTCTGGTAGAAATCAGAGTGTTCCGAGGGTCACTGTAGCATCCCAGCTGCCCAGAGTCTAGTAGAATGAGTGTATTTCTTGAAATTTAATTGTAATTTTATAGCTAGAACCAGTCTCGGTTTGTTTGGGTTATTTCCATCCCTTGGAAATGCAGTGCTGTAGCCATTGTGCCAGAGGTTTTTCTTCTGGCACCATCACCGCTGAAGCTGCAGTTTATTGGCAGAGCAATTGCAGACTCCTGGTTTCAGCAGATTTTGTCAGCCCAGAGCCTTGATGTTGACCATGTCACCTTCTTGATCACTTTTCCCAAACACTGAATTTTCAGTTTTCCCTCTCATTTGGCTTCTCTGCTTTTGCTGACTCCTGCCGTCATTAGCTTTGCTGTTTTTGATATATTTACTCCATGTTTTTTTGTTGGATTATTTCAAGCATACCAAGAACTTAAATAATTATTGATTTTAAACTGAAATAATTGGGTAATTCCTTTCACTCCTCCAATATTATAGTCCCAGAGCAGCTTATCTTGTAAGAATATTGTGAATGCTCAGTATGGGGAAATATTGTGTCCTACAAGACATTGCAATGAAATTAGGCTTCTCTTCATCTCTGTACTGGTACCATTCTGAATGATGGTTGCTGAAGTGGCAACCACTTTCTGGTTCAGTGTAACTTTGATCTCTGACTTTCAAGAATTTTGCAGCATTTTGAACCCTACAATATGTTTAAATAATTTTCCTCTTTCAGTATGAAATCTAGGCAAACATCCCATATGGTAGTGTTACATAGTGTCTTACAGTAACTGACTTATTTTTGAACATGAATGCAGAATGGTTTGTTTTATTAAAATTCTGCACTGAGGCTTCAGTAATGCTACACATTTGTTACTGTATTTCATACTTTATTGTCCTTATCCTGGATTTTCTTCATACTGAAAAAATGCTTCCGAGGGTTATTCCTTTACCTGCACCTCACAGTCTGACTGATGCTCCCTCTTCTTCTCTGATTAACAAGAAGATGCCATTTTAATGTTGTTTTTTGAAAACTCTCTCATGAAAGTCTCCTGATTTTTGTCCACCTCCAAGGTCCAGTTGTTTAAATGTACTGCATAGAAAATTTTAGAAAGAGACCAGTCATACGGCCTTGGTGAGTGTTCCCAGAAATTAACTAAGTGTCAGGATGGTTTTGCAAAGTCATGGAATCATAGGATCACAGAATCACAGAATGGTTTGGATTGGAAGAGACCTTAAAGATCATCTTGTTCTAACCCTCCTGCCATGAGCAGGGGCACACCAAGTGTGGAAAACAAATTTAGGGAGCAGTTTAGGGAGAGGTGATCACGGTCTTTACTAATCTGTGTGAGCTGCTGAGGTGGCACAGAGGACGCATTCTCAGCTGCTCTGTACCTGCATGGCTGAGGATGAGGGCACTGCCATCAGCTAAGATCAGACTCTCTGCAGAGCAAGTCCAGCACTCATCAGCAACTTACACACAGTGCTGCACACAGGCCCTGCTCCTCCATCCCCCACCCTGCTATTTTTAATCAGAAGCAGTTTATTAAAAGTGTCTTTATTTTATCTGGACATTCATCTCTGTTCTGGTCAGGACAGTAAATAGGACACAATTACAATCACATTCCACTCCAGCGCTGGTAAAAGCAGCAGAAACAATTCTCCCATTCCTGTTTTTTCCCTATTTAATCCTACTTAATTGCTTCTAGTTGCCTCAGGGCCTGGAGTAGTATCTTCCCTGTCCTACCTATCGTTGCTCCAAAGCCAGCTAGAGTTGCTGGAAGGTGGCTGGATCAGTCTGATGTGCTTCCCTACAGGACAGGCAAAGCGCAACAGTGAACTGCTGTGGTCACTGATGGGTCACAGACATTTGAGAGTCCTGGTCCTCATCCTTGCAGAAACTGCACATCCAAGCCAAGTTGCTCAGGAAAAGAGCATGTGAGCAATGCACTGAGTGCACTGATGGCCCAGGACACAGGGAGCACTGAGGAACAGCACACAGGAAGCATCTCCATCACCCTGCTTGTGCAGAGCATGTGGTATTGCCAGAAAGAGAAAGCCCTATTTCTTTCTCTAAAACCAATTTTTTTTACAAATTAATTTCTTGTAGTTAAAAAAGTGATCATTCCTCACCTCACTGAACAGCTACTGTATTTTCACACTGACTGGTTGGCAAAGGCAAACTAAGTGAAAACCTTGCAGACACAACTTTGTCTGCAGGAAGATTTATTTGTGCTCCTGTCCACATGATTCATACTTGCTCCAGGGGAAAAGTTGTAGTTGAGAAGGGGTGCTAAGCTACCATGATTTTCCATGCCCTCATAAAAATGAAAATATCACTTCTAACCTTTTATTTATTTTTTTCTGTCCCATTCAGTGGTGATGTAGAGTGTAGCTGGAACAATAGATGGTCTAATCCAGACAGTCATTTCATTGTAAATCACCAGGGTGCAGATTTACAGTCCAGGTATTATTGTTTTGGTTCTGTTTCTTCACTTTTCAGGTCAAAACTGGTTAACACAAGCTTTCACAAAACTAATAAAAAAATTAAATGGCTCAGAATTGTGACACAGTTTGCCAAGTATCAGCCTGGGGAGATGTTCTGTAACATTGCAGGAAGCTCCTCTGTATGTAATCACAAAGGAAAAGCTGACAGACCTTTAGCAATAACTTTGCAGTAATAAATTATTATTATTATTAACAGATCTTTTCATCTATGGATCTCAAAGTGCTTTAGGAATATTCTTTTACAGGAAAATGTGCATGTGTAAGGAATACAGTTTAATCTTCTTTATGCAGTATTGTATAAACAGCCAGGTCTGGACACTCTCTCTTTAGCATGTGCTGTGTGAAAGACTCAGATTTAGGAACATTGCAATGGCAGAAGGGATGGGAAGAAGTGATCTAGCATGAGGATAAAGGACCAGATGAGAGCTGTATGTGATGGCAAGTTTCTCTAGAGAAGCACCTCGATACTGAACTTTTCACAGACCCTGACAATGTGTCCTAAACAACATTGGGGATTCAAAGTATTCAAGAATATCTTTCCCCTCTTTTCACAACATGGTCTATGCATTCTTATCTCTTTTGTGTCATCAGGCTGCAATGCTGCTCTGTAGCTTGTGAGAATACTGTGTGCTATGGAGGCATTCAACCCCATGAAATTGGGGTGGCAGAGCTCCTCATCCACTGACTTCCCCACTACAGACACAGCAAGGTGTGGTGACAGCAGGAGCTTGAAAAAGTCAGCTCATGCTTGCATGCAAAATGCTAGGCCTTTGTTTTCATCTTCTTTGCCAAGACTTGAAAAAAATTCAATGTTTTTATTTACTGACTAAATCCCTGGCCAGCCTCCAGGGAACTGGGGCTGCAAAGTCACAGGGGCTGTCTGTGCTCAGACTGTTTGGGTGAGTTTAAAGGACTGGGCTCTTGGAGCAGGACCTAGGCCAGCACAGGGAGTGCTGGAGTGGTAAGATCCTCTCTCCCACCCTTCCCTTCCCTTCCCTTCCCTTCCCTTCCCTTCCCTTCCCTTCCCTCTCTCACAGCTGCATGTGCTGCTCAAACAACAACGGCAGCCAGCCCCAGGGAGGTCTCAGGAAACATTTCCCTTCTTCTTTTTGCTCACCCCTTCACTCAGCAGGTGTATTTATTAGATGACATACACACTATGCAGCATTTCACCATTTAGTCTAGGGAAGGTTTTATTAATTTCTGGCTCGCTTCTGTCTGGATCATCAGCAGTTTGTTTAATGTGGACTTGAAAGGCTGTACTCACAAGTTGCTGGACAATAAGTAAGTCTTAAGGGATCTGTTTGAAAAATATGATACATCTGCTAATGAATTTATGAACATTTTGTGACACTAAAATAAGCCTTGCAAGGAATATGTAAGACTGATGGTTCACCATGAGAAAGGGTGACAACAGGGAGTACCCCAGCACAGCCACCTGTGTCTAGAGGTCCCAGCCACAGTGTGTATCCCAGTGCCTCCCCTGGACAAGGCAGGGATGGCTGTGCATGAGTTTTAAGTCTTCCACTTGCATGTCTTAGCTCCCTGAGCTTCTCTACTGTGACAAAATTGTCACCCCGTGGTGTGAGCACACGCAAACCAAGCCCAGCGCTAAGTGGCTCCATGGGCTGCTGGCCAAGGTGGCTGGCAGACACTACGCTCATCACGGGCACCTCAGTGAGCTGGTCACAGCCACACCATGCAATCCTGGCACCTGGCCTGCTGGAGGACTAAAAAGTGATTAAGACTTCCTTAATCTAAGAACATAAAACTGATGGCAGGGTCAGGAATCCATATCACACTCCTGAGAAGACCGCTTGATACAGCACAGATGAGCTGAGATCACATCATGTCCAGATCATCAGCTCACCTCTGTGAAACCATTCAAAAGTGGGCTTGGACCAGATTTAAGTACCATCTAAACATCTGTCTGAACATCAAAGTTCACTGTCCCCAAAGTCAGTGTTCCCTTCCCCACAAATGAATCTTATTGTGGGGAAAATGTACAAGCAAATAATTAATCTTGGAGTCTGTGTGTGGCCCCCGAGGTGAACTGGAGCTCTGAGTTTTACATAAGCACACCCCCACACAAACTCTGTCTTCGCTTCAGATCAGCATCAGCGAGCCCACGCACATCTCTCCCGAGGCCTTTGTGCAAGACCTTTATCCTTCTACCAACGGGGAAGCCAAAGCCCTGGGGTGAAAGACAAGTTGAAAGCTAAGATCTGAATGATTTGGCAGAAATTGGAGCTATTGCAAGATTTTCCAAGATGAGCCCACTGGGGGACTGGAGAGCTCTTGATGATTTAATGGCTTAAAAGAGAATGGGGCTTAATCTAGACCATGTGCTGAGAGGAGCTGCTGAGCATGGAGGTAGAGCAAGGCAAACCCACCCTGACTACAGTGACTTCACTCTCCACATCTGGGTGGCTGAGAAATGGCATCTGTCTTCCTATGTTCCTTGTTCTTTAAATATTGAAGCACTGATCCAAGCTTTCTTTTTGTGGTCAGACCCTCCTACATGTGCTGAGTTTTGTACCCCAGGGCTACCCAAGGAGTCCTCTCTGGGGCTGCAGCATTTATGGTGCAAGGTGGGGGAAGGCAAACCCTGCGCTTCCCCTGAGCCAGGCCAGGCATGCAGGGTCATCCAGCTCCTTTAGGTGATGCTCAGGAAAAGCAGCTTGATGCATTGCTGAAATTAATCCTGCCAGACAGGGCTGCAAGCAGGGCTTTGGCCCCTGCAGCTGCAGCAGTAGGAGCCTGTGTGGGGCTTGTTGAAGGCACACACCAGTTCCATGGCTCTGAAGGGAAGGGACAAATGTCTGGCTGTTAACTGCAAAGGCTGTGAGAACCCAGGAAGCAGAAAAGAGGAGGAAGAAAGGGAAAAAGAGTCATAAGAAGAAAAGTAGGAACAGACCAGTAGAAGAGGACTTCTGAGGGATGTGGGGCCTGGGTTTCTGCTCCTCCCTGCGTTTGTTGCTATAGCTCCCCACTCTTCCCAACCCTGCTGCTGCTATGCCTGGCCACAGAAGAAGCAGAAAGAAACCATTGCATGGCTCTGAACCAGAAATACCTTTTAACTACCTGAGATGGAACAAGGCTCTTCTGCTTTTTCAGCATAAGCATTGTGAATTTTATCAGTGATGCTTGGCCTGAAAGAGCCGCTTGCTCAGTCTTGCTGGGTTTCAAGTCCTCTTCTGAACCAGAACAAGTGCAAGACATTGGAGAGAAACCAGATCCCAGCAAGGTCCCAAGCCTAGCCCAGAGGGGTTGTTTGCGGGGTAAAACACAGCCTCAGAGAGTCACAATTCCTTTGTTCATACAGCTGAGAAATGAGACATTTATTCAAGTTAGTCTGCTCAGCACTCAGCCCTGGCTATCACTAATCTCAGTACTGCTGAGCATGGATTTTGATGGTGGTTTACTGTGCAAGTTGGAAGATCTCACAGCTCATAAACCATCTTCAGCATCCTCCCTAGGACATGACATTCACTTCTAGATAACAACATGCTCTGGTTTGGTTTAGGTTTTGCAAGCCTCTGTAACAAGAAGCAGATCCATCTCACTGGCCTCAGGGCTAGTCAACAGCTGGGCAAGAGGAGTGAGGCAACCCCGTGTCAGCCCCATTCACCATCAGCATGTGAGACAGACACTTACACACACAACCCCTTCCAACAGAGGTGTCTAAACGAGGTGGGTGGACAATCTCTGAAGCAATCTACTCCTTCTCTGTGACAGGACCCATGGCAGCTACACCTCTGACAGCAGGGCAGGATGGGATGATGCCCAAGCCTGCTTGCTGGGCACAGCCTGGTTCCTTTCCATCCACAGCTAGTGCTGCAGTTGGATCAGGGTCACTGCTTACAAATGGTGCCTGCCCCAACACACAGCCATACGTGGAAAATACCAAAACATCACTCTGGGGGCCAGGGTAAGCCCCATGGTGAGGATGCTACTTGCCCTGCAGCACCCTCAGGGGGCCAGAGCATTATGAAGGGCAGGGGGGGACAAAACCATGAAGGATAAGATTTGCAAGAATCCAAACTTGGAGAGCCAGCACCACAAGGTGCCAAAAAAGTCACAGAGCCACTCTCATTGCTGTGAGGGGTGCCTGGGACTGCCGTGTCAGAGTGACTCCTGAGGACAGAGACCATGAGAATGGTGTCTTTTGCTGCCTGGACACATTTAACTTCTGACCTCTATCAGCTGTCAGATTAGAAGGGGTTTAGTCACATCAGTCTGAGCAGGAATTAAAGCCAAGCTCCAGGGGTGAAAGGGCAGAGCCTTAAAGGGATCACCTTAATTGACAGGGCCTCTTAATCCCCCTGTTCTTGTACATTAATCCAAATATCTCCAGTTCTTCTTTTTAACCTGTTTTCTTAAAGTAAAGAGAATTATACTTAATGTAACAAAGCTGGGTGTAGGAGTAAAGCGTGACCTTAGCCCTCCTGCAGAAGGGGTTTGAGGCTGTTGTGAATGCTGCTCTTTATCCTGGTCACTCCCCAGCCCTTCCCCAGCAGTTTGGGAGCTGGAAATGATCAGGCAGCTCCTCCTTGTCCAAGCCGTGGCAGTGATGCTGTGCAGGGCAGGGCTGTTGTTTGATGTTCCATTTGCAGTTTACATTTATAATGGCAGCACCCTGATAACCTGGGTACTTGAAACAGGCCCAGGCAGAGAGGAGCTTGGAGCACACCACATCCATCACCTGACAAGCGTGGTTGGTGGGGCTGTGCTGCTCAGAACATCCCCCTCTACTGCAGAAGCCAGCATGCAGGATCTGGAAGGGCCCCCCACCTTCAGGGGGACATGAAGGGGTGAACACAGTTAGAGGTGTCCTTTGGATTTGGAGACATGCTGGAATTGTTTTCTTAATCTGTGATGCACAGAGGATTTCAGGCTCTTTGACTATCACCCCAGGAACTTCTCAGGCTACCAGCTAAAAAACATTGTCTTTCCAAAGTTTGAATACTCACAAGGAATTATGGGCAGCAGCCATTCGCATAAAATAATTTTGGAAGCAAAGTTGATGTGCAAAATTACTATTTTTGCAAATTTTTTTTACAATGAACTGTTTAGAAGGCTGATTATCTCAGAAAGTGTAACTGAGGCCTCAAACGAGAAATGAACTCTCCCTACTGTGGGCAGTAGGAAATGTAACTGGTAGTATGGCAAAGTTAATTTTCAGCTGTTAAACTAAGGCATAAACAGCTAAACTAAGTTACTAAATATCAAGGACAAGGGTTGTGCCTTCATGTGCCTTGGTAGTGCGACTATGCGCTGTCACCAGGGGGGTCTCAGTTCTACTGAGGGATAAATAGGTAAAAAATAAGAGATTCAGCTCCTGAATCACGGGGAGGGGGCAGGAATCCCACGCTTGGTTTACATGAGTGTCACAACTCTGACACTGACAGAATTTTAGGTGGTGGGGACAGTTCCAGTGGTGCCACCCTTTGGGACCACACTGGCTCTGGGTGGTTTCAGTGGTCATCGCTTCTCACTGCCATGCAAAGCCAGCCTAATGGGAAAAAAAATCCCTGACACTGCCTCCTGCTATCCATTTGCATTGTGATTTGTAGCTACCCTTTCTGGCAGTGGGAAACTCACTCTGCAAGTCAAGGTCCTTTCAAAATACATGTAAGGCATCTAGTTTTTGCTGGCATGATGGTGAAAGCCACAGAAAATTGTGTAAAGAATGAACTTTCCAGAGGCAAATTTATTTTGTCTTAGGCTCCTGAAATATCTTAGTTGAACTCTAAGCAGGCTGAGAATGAGTTGTATCAAAGGGAAGCAGTCTAAGAAACAATTGTGGATAAAAGAAATATGAAAGCTATTCAAAAATAAGGAGGAAAAAAAACCTTTGAGTGGACTGAAGGAAAACAAACACAGATCCCAAGAGGAGGAGGAGAGAAGAAAAACTCCAAAGAAACAAAAAAGTAGCTGATGAAAACCTGGCCTTACAAAGGGCAATAATATTTTGCTGCTAACTTCACTGGGCCAGGATTTTGTCCACATTTTCTAATCATAGTGATGGGCTTTTCGTTCCAAAGTTTTCTTCCACCTCGTGATTCATCACATCTCCTGTCTGGACATGCAGTAGCACAGAACTCCCATTCAGTTTGGAAAATACTCTTAATAGAACTAATCACTCTTGGAAAAAAACTAGTTTCAAATGACAGGAGGAGGAGAGGAAAGGTTCATGACCTTAATCGAGTTTTTGAACCCCATGAACACACAAAAATAATTTGAAAAGTTCATAAAACCTCAATTTTCAGCAGATTTGCCCATCCAAGTTTAGGCTTGTCAGGCCAGAAACCCAGATTCCTCCTCAGATCCAGCCCTGTGAACACAGTGACACTGATGCATTTTATGAAAAGCCTGGCCAAAATCAGAGCCCTGGAAGAGGAGCTATTTGGGCAGCTGAAGCAAGAGAAGGGAGAGCCAGTCCCTTTGAAGTTATCAGCCAGAGGAGGCGTTGGATAAGCCCAGGCCATTTGTAATCAGATGTCATGAGAGGACTGTCAAAGAAATCTCCCCACACTCGCCTTGTCACTGATGGTATCTCAGTGCAGATAAAATAAGAGCAGCAGTAAAAGGGAAGTCTGAGCCATTATCTGCCCACACCTGGGCTGCAGAGGTGCCCTCAGAGACAGCGCCCGGCATGTCTGAGGCACGGCAGGGGGAGGATGCTGCTCTGCTCAGCTCCAGGGGAACATTGTCCTGCAGCCCCAGGGAGCACAGCCCTGCCATCGGCTCCTGACCGCGCTCTGGGGTGGGAACAGTTGTGAAGAATTTGTACTGGCAGCCTTCACTTGTATCTCCTTGTGAAAGCTGGGCTGAAAAGGTGTTTTCTTCCCAGATTATTAGCAAAACTTCATTACACCTTTTCTGGGATAATTTGCAGGCTTTCACAAGGCTGCTCACTACTGCTCTCCCTGGCCTCCAGTATCTCTTCATGGAAAGTAGCTTCACGTGCCACTGAACCAACCAAAGTCCCAGTTTTGGTGTCTTTTCCTTGTGCATTTCCTGGAGTTCAATAGGTTGAGATTATGCAGCAGTTTTTACTTTGTGGAGGTATTTCTAGGCTCTCTATACCCCCATGCATTTAAATCAGCTTGCAGGATGCCTTGAAGTGTCTTCTACTGCCAAAACCTAATAGGAACTGGCCATCAGGCTTGAAGGGACAGATGGATCAACGTATTCACAAGCAAACAGTGCTATTGCACTTACTGTTTTTCTTGGAAAGCAGAGCTAGAAAGCCCAGTAACCTATTCAGAGACCTGGGGTACTACCATGCATTACCTCAGTAGCCCTCTTGGGTCTGTGAGTTGTGCATGGGCATTGTACGTGCCCAAGAACTGCAGCCACCTCAGATGTGCCCAGAGTCACTGCAACAGATGCATGCTTCCAAGTGACCCTTGGAAATTTTGGCTGTGTCTCCATGGCTCTTTTGAGACAATGGCATGAAGTGCCCAGTGAGTCTCCACCAAGGAGTCTCTGCATTATGACCTGGCAAATTCTAGTCCTTGAATGTTTTGGTGTGGGTTTTGGGTTTTTTTTCTCTCAGCAGTGGGGAGGCCTTAATGCTGCTGTCTTGGAAGTCCTTTGCACACAGGGGAAGGTCTGCTTGAAGCTGGGATTTAAGATCGAGCCAGTGCTATCAAATATAACTTTTAGAGATTTTTGTCTGTTCGGTCTTTGGGTTTAATGGTGCTTTGTGCTGATGTCCTATCTACACGTAAACTCTGCGAGCAGATCCCTCTGTGGGAACTTTACAGAGTTTTTATTACATCCTAAACTTCTTTGCTCCAAGAAATCCAGCATCATCCAAATTCTAGCCACCATGCACAGGCCAAGGGGTCCATAGTATTGCAGTGGTGTGAAAAGAGATCTTGACCCCCTCACTATATTTAACATAAATCAAATGTCACAGTGGGACTGAAGCTCCATGTGTATTAACCATCTTCCCATACTTATTCAACTACAGTAACTATCTCCCTGCCCTTCCCCCTCTTTCTAATAGCAGTATAAATAGTCCAAAGGTCTCTTGTCAACACAGCTCCCAGACTTCTAGCTCTTTGAGGGGCAAATGTATTTTGTTTTATTACTTGTATGGCATTCCTCAAAGAAGGGGACTTTGACCTTCTTAAATTCTTCCTGGAGATTAAATACCAAAACCAGCAGTCCACAAGGGAATTAATAGACAGCTTCAATACACACAGCAGGACCTTTGGAGGGGGTCAAGTTATTAACACACTGGGAAATGTAGATTGTATCTTCCAATGCAGGATATATCTTGCATTCTAAATCAGATAATGACAATGGGACACAGAGAGCTGCATTTCTGAGATGAGTTCTGCAGATCTCAGCAGATCTTCCAATTCTGGGTATTTTACCAAGGACACAAACTTTGATGAAATCTTTTTTAGAAATCTTAATGTAAAAAGGAATGCATAACAACCTTCTCTTATTTTGAAAAATTATGCCTTCTGTATTAACAGTGGGACCATGTGGCTTTATTTTGTGTTAGACAAGGAATCTTACCTGAGGGCTTAATACTTATTCAACCTCCTACTGCCTCAAAACAGACAACCCTACAAAAATATTTGGTTAATATTTACATATTTAAGGAAATTAATGTCAGGCATTGAAAACCCTTTAAAGGTATTTTTGGTGCAGTTTTGAACAGTTGAAGCTCACAGAAGCAAAATTTAAGCCTGATGAGAGCTAAGTGGTAATGGAAAACTCATTTCAGCTTTCTTGCCATGCATATTTGCACTGGAAATGTGATTGAAAATATTCACTTAAGGTAGATGAGCCAAGAAATAAGGATAAGTGATAGAATCAATAAAAGGTTTTAGATTAAGTCATCATTTCTGTAAAACTTTGATACTTGAAAACATGACAGTTCAACAGTCCTCCCTTGTTTTCAAACTGCTATGCATCAGTCTGAGATTTTACCTTTGAAATTATCAAAAAGGTATAGCATCTTACAAAATCATCTTGGTGTTCTCCTCACCTCCTTTTGTTTTATGTATTTGGCCACTGCTGAACAACACAAGCTTTCGAAACAAAAACCCTACAGTAAGTGAAAATCATGAAAAGAATGAATAGGATGAAATGTACTACTTGTTATGAAATATTCCTTTGGCATGAATTGAAATAAATGAACAAACATCCATTCCAAAAGAGCAGTAAACAAATCTTTACTACTCCCTGATTGCCAAAAATCTCACACTACTCAAGCTGACATGGAAAAAAGCATTAATGTTAGTGAGGGGTGAATTTCAGGAAGGCTGGGTTTGGTCTGGATAAGCATATCTGACATATGCAAGCCTTCTGGGAGCCTATAAAAACAAGCTTTCTTGGGATACTTCCTGCACTTCTGGGTAGGTTGGAAATGTCATGACAGCTGGCTTTGCCACAGTCCTTGGGCACTCCAGGTTGTGTTTCTGGCCAGAAATCAGTGAAACAAAGGTGCTTGGAAAGAGAAGAAACCACAGAACAATGCTTGGAGCTTCTAAAACAATTCCAACCAATGTGGTCAGTGTGCTTTTACATGCACTTGGACGTGACAGCTGTGCGGAAGATCAGCTCTTCTCCCTCTGTACAGATAAAATAAAGGAATTAATGCTTGAAAAAAGAGTTTTCTATCTCCTGTCTAGCTGCATTCAGGATGTACAGATATGCAGGCCAAGCCTTACTCTAGCCTCTGGGCACATGAGAAGTGCAAAGGCAAGTGCTGTCATAAATCCCTTGTACATGCCCCCCATTGCTGCATAACTTAACACCTTTTCCACCTTCTGCTCTCTCCCCATAAATTTGATCCATAAAATCTCAATAACAAATTAAAAAAAGAAATCCTGCCATATGGAAGCCAAATTTTAAATGCAAGTGGTGTTAGATGTTTGAATCCTAACCTTAGTGGACCTTCTAGGAAAGTCAAAATAGACCTTGGCTTTGTCCTGGTGATAGTATTAGGTCATGTTATCATTTGTGCACCAGTGTCATCTCATGCAAACAAAGTGCAACAAAACTGTGAAACCCTTGCCAAAAGGACTTCTGCGTGCTAAAATTGCATGGGTTCCAACAGGCAAATTAAGAGAACAAAAATGTAGCCATGGCAATAAAAAAACTTGTATCATGGTGAGAAGCAGCTTTGCCATGGACTGCTGGATGTCAGGGGAGTGTTCAGAGGCTCTGTCCATCCATCCTTTCTGGTTCTGTGCTCACCCTGTTCCCTGGACATCCTGTTCTTCAGGAGAGCAGGGAAGAGATCTCACCACAGGAGATGGGCTGCTGCAGTAGAAATGCCCCTTCTCTGCCCTTTCCTATGAGCATCAGATTTGTTCTTCTTGTGTTATTCTTTATTGATTTTAGAGAACAAGCAGTGCTGTTAGACACAAATCTTTCTTTGATAAAACTTCTAGATATACTCCAGATAGGTTATTGCTCCTGAATGAGCATCTCCAGCTCAAGAAGTGCTCTTTCCAAAACATAATCCAAGTAAGGCCCCCAAGCTGAAGCTTCCCTGGGCTGTAAGCCTCACAGGGCAGTGTGCCAGCCATGGATCATCCATGCTGTCACAAACATCTCCTGGAAATACCTTCTTGGTAGTCTTGAAGAGGACTTGCCATCCCTTCAAGTGAGTGGAAATGGAGGCAGAAAACTGCCTTCTGCTGTTTTCACAGATAATTCAGAGGAAAAAAAGATTATTTTTCTAAGGCAAACATTCATAGAAATAGAGCTTCCCTTGAATATACAGGGATGATGAAATGCAGTAGGGGAAGGACACTTTTGGATTTGTTAATGGTTCCTCAAGCCAGCATTTGGGCACTGCCCTTCCCAGTGGAAGTCTTCTCTGTCATTTTATCCCCCTTTGGATTTCTTTGGCTGAAGGACTGAGGAATTTATGCTGTGCCTGCTTTGAAAAGTTATGCTTTGTGCAGGACTTTTGGTGTCGAGCTTCCTCACAACTTTTGTGTCAGGAGAACTCGGGTGTGCTTGTCCCCTTTCAAGTGAGGGGAGGGCTTAACCTGCCATGAGTCTCAGAGGGGACAAGGCGCACCTTTCTCTGTCTCTGTGACTTGTAGCTGTACCTGTAAAACACAATGAAGTGTTAAAATACATGCCTAGCCTTTGATCCTGGGGCCAAATGTACCTCTGGTGTAACCTCAGTGTCTTTCCTAATGAAAGAAACTTTCATTTCCTCCAGGAGGCCGCTGCAGGATTTGCACACAGAGTGGGCAGTGCTTTTGGCTTCCAGCCTAATTCCTTAATATCCCCTGCTCCCCCATACCTATCCTGGGAAAGAAAGGTGTTACCAGCCTGGGAGCACAGGGGCAGGAGGGAGGCGGCAAAGCAAATCTGTCTGCACCAGGCTCAAATGCCGTTGTCCTTCTCATAAAGAGCCAGTTTGGGTTTATGAACACAAAGGCCTTTGATGTTGTTTCTCGGCAAATGGATAATAGATGGGTGAGCCCTGGGCTGGGGCTCAGTGCCGAGCGAGCCGTGCTCCTGGCAGAGATCTCCTCAGTGGTACAAGCTCTCCTGAGGGCAGCCGTGAGGGCACTCCAACCTCTCCTGGCCATCCAGAAAGGGGGAGGCAGCTGCCACCCTCCCAGGGTCTTGCAGAGCTGTGCTGAGGTCTGGTGGTTCTTTAAGGATAACTTATTTACCAGCTAACATTTGCTAACTTTTTCCATCTCTGAGAGTGGAATTATGTGTGGGCAGCGCAGGCAGCTCCAGCCTGGTGTCAAACCTGTGCCAGGAGGAGCGGCCTTCCCCTCGGCCCGTGGCTCTGCTGCTCCGAGGCACACCTCTGGCCAGCCGCTTGGCTCAGGCTTTCCGTGGGACTCGGCTGTCGCTTGATTCCAGCAAGGAGCTCTGACCCTGCTTCCCCCAGGCAGCAGTGCCCAGCAGCGAGCACGGGGCTGTGTCAGACCTGCTCGGGGGATGCCGTGCCCGCTCCCTCCGGGGGCACAAGACCTTTCTCGGGGCTCTGCACTCCCCCAGGCACCCTCTGCAGTTTCCCCGTCCTTCTGCAGCTCACCTCCTGGTGGCATGTGGGGATCTCTGCCACATGCCCCACCTCCACCCTCCCTGACAGATGTCCAGGGATTTGTGTCCTCTCTTGCTCCCCTCTGGCCCCTGGGAGCCACTGGCTGAGGAAGATAATTTTGGAGGTGCGCTTGGTACAGCCTGTGAAGAGGGTGCCAATCCCATGAGGGAGACCAGCGTTTTTTAACAAGGGGAAGGCATAAATCCCTGGCTTTACGGAGCTTTAATCCTCTCCCTGAGGTGTCACTTCACGCTGCCGCATCTCCGTGCTCCTGCCCTGTGCGGGGCTGGGCGTTTCCCTCGGGAGGGAAGGGGGGAGCGTGTGAGTGTGCGAGGGAGCGTGTGTGCGCTCCGAACCGTGTAACGGGAGATGCATTCAAAGCGCCTCCTCGGGACATTGTCGCTGCAGACGGACACTTTGTTCATCCGTGCCGTGGAGCCATCGGGCCCTCCAAGTCCCGCTCAGCATCCCAACGCCAAGCGAGTCCCGTTTCAGCCGCGCTCCCCCTCCCCACCCAGCACATAATGTTTCTATTGTGCCGATGCTGTTTTTCTGGGGAAGCGGCAGGGATTTAAATATCATAAAGGCAAAAGCTGGGCTTTGATATACTGTCACCAAAAGCTGAATACTGTAATTTTCAGCAATTTTCTCCGAACTCCCCTTCAACCCCCCCTTTTCCCAGGCCCCCGGCTCCCTCCTCTCCCCGGGCCCACTCCCTGTTGCTTTTTTCCTGACAAGCCGCTCCGCTGCTTCTCCCGCATGATCCTCACTTGGCAAATTAATGTGCTGCTGCTGATAAGAGACAGTGGGTTACTGTGAGCGCAGGCTCTCTCGTCTCCTCTCGCTATTACACCCTGGCAACATCAAAGGTCCATCATCCTGTTCCCATCTTCCCGTGGGTCCGCAGGGCCTGACTCAATCGCTCGGTTCAAAAGTGCAGGCTGGCTGGGACAGGGACAGGGACAGCCCCCGTCCCACGGCTGCCATCGATGCGCTCACGGACAGCACAGCACATCTTCTTCCCCTTCTCCTCCTGGCATTAATTGCTGAATTGGGAGGGTAATCCACCTTCTCTTGCTGCACTCCTTTTAATTTCCATCTGAGGAAAATTTTTGTAGAAAGAGCCTTTTTCTGTCTTTTTTTTTTTTTTTTTTTTTTTTTTTTCTCCCCCCAGATAACTATTTAATTTGTCATGATCTGCTCTCCTGGGATCTGTCAGTTCCCCTGGTGGTAACTACACTGTTTGTTTTAGCCAGTAACAAGACACTGATCTGAAAAGTAATTCTGATTGCTCTGTGAATTTAGACTTGAATTCATACACGCTCTTTCTGTGGCAGAGAGAGATCTCTGTGATTTCTCCCTTTATAACAATAAATCTTGCATATGTGTAAAGGAAAGGTAAAGGAGGAAAGTGCTGAAGATTTGCCTGTCTCCTGTTCTTAAAAATGTGTTGTGCTGGTGAGAAATGTTTCTCTATTTTAGCCATTTCTGGGTTTTTGCAGTTCTGTGAATAGTGTGTGGTGAGATGAGGAAAGCAGCTGTCACAGCTGTGGCGGTGCCGCCCCAGCTGCAGAGCTCTCTCGCAGGACAAGGCTTGGTGCCCTGGGACACACACCTCCATATCCCTTCCCAGACTTTGACTCCTGTGTAAGCAAAGTGCCCAGAACTCCTGGCCATGCAAGGCTGCAAGGGAAAGGCAGCTTCTTCTAAAATAAGAGTGCCTTGTGTCTACAAGTCACTGCATAAACAGCACTCATACCCCATCCACAGGTCCCCTGCCCAAACAGGAGTCAGGGAGAAGCACAGAGGGTCTGTACATTCTCCATGTCATTTCCTGCCTGAATCCTTTGTGACAAGGAGTAAATATTTCTCTTCTGCTCAACTGCAAAGGAGCCAGGAGGCTGTTGGATGTGGTGGCAGTCCTTGCTGTCACACAGGAGCCGGCCACCCTTCATAATCAGCAACACACACCCAGAGAAGCTTGCCTGAGAAAAAGCAGAAGTCCATCCCTGCAGCTATGAAGACCCCTGCTACCATGGAGGCAGCATCCCAAGCTGTTCCCACCAAAGGGATTATATTGCAGCAAATCTGTTCCTGTTCCCTTGGTGCTGTGTTTTATTGTGCTTAGGCGGTGGCTCCGTTTTTCTCTCTCTCTGCTGGAACAGCTTGAGAGTGCTGGCCTCAGTCCCGAGGACTACAGTAGCTCTTCCTCCTGGGAGAAAGTGGGACAGTAAGGATACAGAGTAGCTTAGAGCAGGAGAGGATTGTGTTTCACCCTGTGAGATATTAACTAGTTTAGGGATTTTATTCACCTGAGCTGCCCCACCAGCTCCCTTGAGAGACCCAGACATCCTTCTGCCTCACATAAAGCCTCAAGAGAACACAGATAAAACAGAAGAAGGAAGACAAATGTTCCAGCAGCCAGGGCAGTTTCCTGTGTGGAGCTGGGCTCATCCTTGCACTGTCACTCAGAACACAGACAGCCTTGGTTCCATATAACATTCTTGTTCTCCAGTTCTTTCCTCCCAGTGGAGTTGAAGCAAGCACACACTAGCTGAGGTTATACTGTGTCTAAGTGTGCTCAGATTTCTTCCTAGCTGTCCAGGGTTTGCAGAATTTACAGTATTGTAGTTTTATCAGGGAAGAACTTCAGTGTGTGCCAGAGTGTGTGTGTAATACCAAACAAGAATAAACCTTCCATTAACTACCTGTCTGTGTATAATTTCGTCTAAGGCAGGCCCTACAAAGTTTAGCAGTCACCTCTGGGGTTTTGGAGCATGTTCCTGGAGGATCTGTTAAAATGTAAATTTTGCCAAGGCTACAATTGGATTAAAACAGCTCTGAAGTTCCCAACCATGTCCCTCCCATTACCTCAACAGGGTTTAAGTACATTAAAGAAAGAAGGAGAACGACAAGCCCATACAGTATAGCAGAGTCAGAGTTGCTGGTATTAAGGCACTGAATTTCATCCTAAATGTTTCAGTTTGAGTCAGTAGTTGAGACCTTGGATCTCAGTGACTAAAATCTTGCTTCAGGCATTCCTGTTGTGCTTTTTTTCCACATAATGACATCATTGCATGTAATGAGATGTTAGCAGCTCATTCACTGCTTTACATCCTCCATCTGTCGTGGAGGAGAAAATTGCAATTTCTTGACTTATGCACTTATTAGCGTAAATGTAAGTTAGTCATGGTAAATTTTGAGAAGCCCAAACTTCAGAAATTATGGTAAGAATGATGAAGACTCAAAGGTATGTTTGAAGGAAACTACCTACTTTTGGAGAACTTGGCCTCAGACTCAATTAGTTTCATGCCAGATGTGTGCTTCTCACAACCCTGCATGATTGTTCTGAAGGACATGGCATACTGCACAGGGCACTGATTAAGCCAGTCAGAGCACCATGAGGTTCAAACCCTTACTAAAACCCTCTTCTCTATACCTTGAAGGAAAACCCACGGCAGAACTAAAGAGGTCATTTGGGGGACAAAAAACCTAAGCAATAGCCAGAAACAGCTCTTTGCCTGAGGGTAAGGACATTCACTCTTGAATTTGCAAATATTCTTCCTGCAAATTTGTGCTCCTGCCAGTATTTTTCCTGTTAGAGTGACCATAGAATTCAGTGTAGGATTTAGCCACCCACATGGAGGCAGTTAAATGTAGGTATCTGAACATTAGATATCTAAACTCTTATTACAGGCAATGGAGAATCAGCCATTGTGGCCAAGAGAGTTTGGGTTGGTTGCCTAAATATGACCAGCTAGTGCCATCAGAGATGATCGAGGGTTTTGAGGTATCTGCACTGTCTGGCTGGTACCATGCAGGACCTATGGAGACCATGAAAAAAGACCTGCAGCTGGACACCACACTGGGAAGCCACATCAGGAAACTTCCTGGTCTCCACTGTCTCTTGGTGCCTGTGTTTATGCACTAAATTAAATACAAGGAGCTCTGTACATCCCACAGCACAAGAGTACCTACTTAAGGTGTGCTGATCCCCACTCTGAATGTTTAACTCTGCCTAAAAGTACACTGCAATTAACACGAAAAAGTGTAAGACTGATGACCCCACTGCTTGGCTCCTGCTCCCTGAGCTACCTCTTCTTGAGAGGCAGGCACCGTGCCCCTGTACAGCATCTGAGATCTTAGGGCCAAAAAGGTGGTTCTGTGAGCACTTTGAGTTTGGGAGGGATATAACACAAACCATTTCATTTCAGTCTTCTCAAGAAGAAGACTTTTCAGCATGTTGAACCTGTAGTGGGATGTGTGCCTTGAGCCTGCTTGATGCTGAGGTGGATGAAGCCACTTCCTGATGATCTCTTCCAATGCTCTTGTAGCCCCTGCAAGGGGGAGCTCTCTGGGGGCTGTTTGGTCATGCCTCACATGTTGATGTGCACCCTGGTGAGGAGTCTGGCCCTCAGATGAGAGCTGAGGACATGAGGAACCTGAATGGTAGGTCCAAAAACCCACAGCAACACTACAAGAGGACAAACCAAACACAGGCTTTTGTTTTGACAATATTGAAACAATTTCCATTGTCATTTGCAATGTCAGAAAAATGTATTTTACACAGATATTTGCCAGAACTTTTTATTTCTTGAGAAGCTTTGGCTATTCAAGCTTTGTGCTCTGAAGGAAAGCACACAGTCAATGATTGTTTCTCAGGATCAGAGTCTGAGCTACTGCTGCCCGCTGAGCAGCAGCCCGAGTAGTATCTACAAGCAAGGGAACAAGGGAATGCTTTTGCTCTCATGTTTTTCTCTCTCTTGTGTTACACCACTCCTTGTCAGCCCTGCATTGGTGAGTACAAAGCACCTCCTGGCCATGACATCACGCCACAGAAAACAGACTAATGAGGCAAAGGAAGCGAGGTTCACTTTTCTGCAGGCAGGCTGGCTCCAATCACCTGGTTGTAGTTAAAACGGATCACACTGAGCTGCTCTGCTTTGTAAGAGCTGAATTTCATTCTCTCTTACTGCATGTTTATCTGATATCTTGTAAAAACTGTTGTCCATTTCTCCTGCCTTTAGATCTTTTGCTTTTATGAAATGCTAAATCTCCAACTCTGACCCTTCAGCAAAACCAGTTCACTTCATCAAATGAATCCTGTGACTTTGATTATGTAGGAGCTTTCATTAAAAGGATCCAAAGTAAAGCAGGCAAGGAAATGTCTTAGTGATTTGCAGCAATGCATTGAGAATCAAAAGGAAATGGATGGCAGAGATAAGGAAAATAAAATAGCCACAATTTTTTAATAAGGGGAATGGAATTCCCCCCTGAGGGTCTGTGTTATACTGTTCTTTAGTAAAACACAAGCAAAACTCATAGTAGTGGAACTTAAATGCAAAATATTGCCAACATGGAGCAGCACAATGAAATTTCTAATAGTCGGGAAGCACTAATGTGAAGGAATTACCAGAACATTTTTAGCTCTATACAATGGTGCTTCCAACAAACAATTAGCTGTTATGGATTCAACCATAAAACTGAAAGTGCCATGTCCACTGCTGCTAGGACATGTGCTGCAACAGCAGCACATTTTGCCCTTTGCTTTGTTATTTTAGTTGTGGACTTCAATTATGGCACAAACATTCTGTGTTTTTCCTCTTTGTCCACATTATATTTTGCTGTTTTAAAGAACAAAATTATGCATTATGTGAATGAGGCTAGTTTTTTATTCCATGGGACTGTTACCTAACTAGTACCAGTGTGCACTGCAAGGTCAGTATGTTTACAAAGGGATCTGGTTAGCACTTGGTACCAGCACAGACTGTACAGATGAGAGCAAAAAATCATCCGGGTTTTCTGACAAGCTCACCCATAAATTCTGTATACTCTTGTCCACGTGGGTTTTCTTGTAGCTTAATATTAAGTGATTCAGAGAATGAGGTTGGTGCTCAGGATTTTGAATATTTTTTTGTGGTTTGGACATTCTTGTAGAAGAGTGTTTGATTATTATTTCATTTACAAACTCCTTCATGGAAATTATCCAAACAGCCATGACAGAGCTGCTGTGATTTATGTGAAACCAGTAAAACTGTACAGCAATGCTGCTTATGAGTTGAATTTGTCTTAAAGGTTAGAGCAGATCCCAGGACATGGTAGATCTCATGTGGTTATTTTTTTAATTCCTTCAACCAAGCACAGCACAACTCCCCCCCCAAAGCTGTGTTACTGCTAATTTTTCAACATCATCTATTTTCTTGTGGCATTGCCAAAATAACTGATTATACTTTTAACAATTATAAAAGTCTATTTTACCACTCTCCCATTTGAAATATGCTGAGGGGATTTTATTCAAAGTTTCCACGAAGATTACTCCTCTAGCTGAGACCAGCATGGATGACATCAGCCCAGAACAGTTTAAAAAAGAGCAGCATGTGGAGAGAAGGAGTTCAGGATAAAAAGTGTCCTCTGGCCTTGAGGGAGAAATGAATTTGGCACAAATCCGAAGTAATTTTCACAATATGGTTTGCAGCAGTCCCAGTTGCACTAGCCCGAGGGGTCCCAGCTGGAGGCAGCAGGACATGGTCCAGCCAGTGGGAATTAGTCCCTGGGGCAGGAGAGAGGGATGGGCTGCAAGACAGGGGTGAAGATCCTTGCAGGAACCACAGCCCCTGCCCCACTGCTGCTGCAGGAGCGTCATGAGCAAACACACCGAGTGTCCTGGGAAACTGTGAAAGGATTCATAGACATCAGGCCAAGAAGAGTCCATTAGATCATCTTTTCCTCACTGAAGGCCAAATGTGGCTTTCAAACACCTTTTAAGAGCCACATGGTGGCACACCCCTTACTATTACAAAGTCTACATTTTTGGCAAGGCGCTGATACCCAGGAAAAGAAGGCCAGGTTCAATGGCTTTTGCAGTAAACCACCCACTATCTAATAACCTTGGAAATCCAATTGCAATGTCTGGGATCTAAAACATGAAGGCTGCTTCCCGCTGCCATGCAAGTTAGATTAAAAAACTGAACCATGGGGCCCTTGAGACTTCCCTCATCCCAGCTGTTAGGTGTCCAGGATGGCCTTCCCCTCTGTCTCCCACCCTTGCCTTCCTCTTAGGAGTCCATGGAACCCTGTCAGCATCAGCAGAACTGACCAGGTCTCCTTTTCCCGTGGGGAATGCATGGAGGGATGATGGAGTGCAGTGAGAGGCACAGTGACAGACCTGTGCCCATGGAATGGCACTCAGCCCTGCCTCCTGGAGACAGGACATGCAGCAGGTGCCGGGCATGGGACAATAAGCTGGAGACCAGAGCTGGTGATGGCAAGCTGTCTCCTCCAGAATGGCATGGTGAATGTTGCAAAGCCAGACCAGGGCAGGGTAAAATCTGATCCTGGTCCAGCCTGTGGGGAGCAAGCTGCCACTGATGACCCCGGACTGCAGGGTTTCACCCACGTCCACTTTGGCAGAGCCCCAGGAGTTGGCTTCCACCACTGCAGACCCAGAAAAGCATCTGGATGCTGTTGAAAGATGTCAGAAGCTGGAGAAGCCACCATTTCTTCTGCTTTTTAATTCTGGCTGTTAATCTCCTGACACTATAGACTAGAAGTCTATAACAAATTTCTCAGTTGAATCTGCCTGGAGTTAAGCCTCAGCTTTTGGTTCTTGTTATGCTTTTCTCCCCTGCAATAAAGAGCTCTGCTTGGCCTAGAATTTCTGCACATGATGGTATTTATGCTTTGTAATCACATAATTTCCTGATCTTTTTGATCAGGCCACCAGGCTGAACTCCCAGTCCCAGAGAGATATCTCAGTCCCACAGATAGCAGTGCTGAACAGAAATGCTAATTTTGTGCTAGACTGGCTCCACACACAGCTGTGCGCATGGGACCACGTTTAACATTACTGATACAGGAGCACAGGTCATGAATATGGGTGATGGTTTGGAGATCAAACTCTTTGAAAGGATTAAACAGATTCCCCAGTCTCTGTAGCAATATTTTTTTTTCAGTGAAGATGGTAAAACTGTAAAACTTTGTTCTTTTTCAGTATTTCCCCTCCTTGTGAATTACACAGGTGTTTCTTTCCTCAGCATCTTCTGCTTTATTCACCCTTTTTCATCCTTATGAAAACACACCAATATTTACTGTCTTATCCTGGTTTAGATTAAATTACAATGAAGCTGCCAGTCTCTCCCTCGGGATCCATGTATAAACAATTGTGTTTCTCTATGTAAGCTCCAGGATCAGTAGCTGTAACAGCAGGACTCCAGCAGGCAGGGGGCACAGCCTGGAGAGGAGCTGCTCCACAGCTGATGGCAAGTACCTGACCCTGGCCTGCACACACGGGGGAGCAGCGATGGTGGGTGTGTGTCTGGGTGCGTAAAGGAGGGATGCAGGGAGCCCAGGAGCAGAGGCAGAGAAGGGACAGGCTGGCAGCTGGCATGCCAGACCACACAGCGTGACTCTGACACAAGGAACAATTTGGGAGGACACCATAAGAAATTTCATTTTGAATTGGGAGCAAATAATAATTGTCCCTGGTAGCATGAGCCATCCTGTGCCCAGTGCACTCTCTGTAAGTCTGTAAAGAAAGCAGATTGCACTGAGGAAATAACTATATTATTTTTTCAGTTTTTTCTCCTAATAAATCCTTGGATTCTGCAGGATCCAAAAATCTGGCAACATACTCTGGTTGGGAAAAGGTAATGGCATTTTGCAAGTAGCAAAATAAACTGGGAAACTGAGTTTGTAATTGTACCTTTGGCAAGGAGGTATTGGTGCTCCAGGATATCTCCTGCTTTCACTCTGCAGATGGATCTGGTATCCCAGCTTTGTTCACTGGAGTTTAGGCTGGAAATCATGGAGCAGAGGACCAGCTCTCCTCTCTCTCCTCATGGATGTCGTGCCAACACTTTTAAATCCCTGTAGCACATACACAGATAATTTGGTCTCAAACAGCTTTTCAGAAAATTACAGCTACACTGTAGGGATGTCTGGCTGGACACACAGCTGGGTTTTGGGGTGGTACATAGCACTGATTCCAGCAGCCCCAGCTGTCTTGCTCCCAGCCCTGGCATCAGCTGGCAGCTCTGGACACAAACAGCCCCTGCTCCCAGTGGGGTGAGCCATGGTCTGAAGGCTCCCAAGCTCTCATGAGCCACAAGCCACACATCAGCCAAGTGACCATTCCTGCTCTAGAAGCAGTTTCTTCACATTGGCTGAAACCCTGGTGTCACTTACTCTCCTTACAGCCAAAAATAGTAATTGCAGCATCAGTTAATTAATTTATTTTAGTGTGGGTTTTACCTCTGACAATGAATTAATGATTTTTTTAAGGTGGGGTACTGCAAAGATGATCAATGCTGTTGCATAGCAGCAGTAACTTAAAAACATCCCAGAAAAATCCTTTCTTTCTCTCTCTCTTTTCTTTGTGACTGGAAAAAAAATGTTAAAACCAAATCTCCTAATTTACATGTAGCTTGAGATTTCTGCCAAGTGTATGTTTATGTCCAGTTTGAAAGATTGGGCATATAATGGAAGTGTTGAAATTTTCTCAAGCAGTCCAGAGCTGTTTGATGACATACACTACAAGGTCAGTCCTGTTTGCTGCTAAAATCAGTGGTAACCCTTCCTTTAAATTCATGGGGAAACAGGATCAGGCCCTCTATTTAATTTGTATCTATCTTGATAGGAGGTTTCTTGTTCCTCTAAAATGTGCCTATAGATGATCTCAAGATCCCTGCTGCCCCTGAGTGCTGGCAAGGTCCTCAGGCACTTACAGTGCTCAGACGTGACAGTGACAGATCACCTGCACTGTCCTGTAACCACAGGGGCTGCAGGCTGGGATACAGCACTTTTTCACAAGGATTATCACATTTCCTCTGCAACACTGCCACATTGAAATAAATGGAAAAACTGCTTTCATCAAGAAAACAAAGGAAACATACTTTATGCCTTCCTTGGGATTTCAGATGGACGCGGTTGAAAGGAAATTCCTTACTCTGTTTCCAAATAAAAGTTACACTGGACTGCTAGGTTTTTGCCCTAAGTGAAAAGGAAGAGACAGGCTCTCTGCCACACCTTACCCAAGGCAGCTGCCCTGTGCAGTCAGAGTTCTGCTGTGAGTCAACTGCATATTTTGCTAAAGAAGTTACCAGAGCTTTTATGGGACATGGCCAATCGCATCTAGAAGTGAACACAGTTTCCCTGTGTTTCCATACCTGCTGCAGGACTCCAGCTACCATTCAACTATTTGAGATATCCACCATCTCCATAAAGCACACGAAAGCTGCAAATAAGTCACAGATCAAAATTTTGGACTTAACTCCTGGTATTGTACAGAAATTGCCACAGACTTCCCTTAGAACAGGAACAAATAGAATCTCCCAAAGATTAAAGTATATTTTCTGTTAGGAACTGGCATTTTAATCTGAATGAAACGTTTTTGGTGAAGATTTTAAATGTCTGTTCTTGGCATGCATCTCTAGACCCAGTCTTGGGTTTCAAAGGTCGGCAGTGTTAGAAGGTAAGATTTTGATTCAGACCCTGTCTACTGACAACAAATATGTTGCTCTGATTTTTTTTTTCCTCTTTTCTCCTTTTAAACATAAGAACAGCCACCACAGCATAATCAAAAAATACTCCTTTGTAATTTTGTACTTTCCCAAGCATTCAAAGAAAACAACAGACAGAGCTAATGCTCGTCTGTGGTGACAGCCACTTCCACCACCCTTTCTCTCTTTAACCCTCTCTGTCCCTGCCTTGAACCCTTCCAGCTGTGAGTTGCAGATATTTCCACACCAGACATCTTCTTCCATGGCACAGTGGCATTTCCATGGAGGAGAAAAATGTTGTGTTTGTGCAGCACCTTAAACTCCCACAGGGGCAGCTTACACTACTGAGCAAATATAAGTTTTACCTGGCAAGATTCTGGGCTGTGCTTTGTTGTGTATTTATTACAAATACATAAATATTAGGTAGTGTAAAGCTTGCAGATTTTAATCAGTTTTTGAGGTCTTCCCTTTTTCAGTGTCTTTGAAAATTCCAGATAAATCGTCTGTGTCCAAGGGCATTGTTATCTACCCAGCTCCTGACCCTCACCCCCGTGCCCCATTCCAACACACACAAAAGAGACCCTGGGGAAAATCTTTTGAAGCTGAACCCTAAATCACATGTGAAAATGGAAAATCAAGTTCATTTAAAAAACCCCAAACTATATCGTTAAAGTTATTTTAGACCTTGTGGAATGCTTTGGGTTTGCACACACAGACTGAGGAGCACAGAGCAGGGAGGGGGAAGCTCTCCCCTTGCAGCAGAGGCAGCTCCTGGCAGCACAGCAGAGCCAGGACTTTCTCACAGGTCGATCCTTCCCCCTGCTCAGACAGGTCTCCCTTGCAGTGCACTGTCCAGCCTTTCCTGAGGACAGGAGAAGCAAAGAGACACTGTTCAGGTATCAGACTGGTGTCATTCATACCCATTACAAGCACTCTGTTTACTATAGCAGCCCACTCCCAATGAGGACCTCCTGACATTAGTCCTGGAGAAGGATTTGCAGATCCTCCAACACTTCTGGGACATCACTGACAGCAGTCGTGTCCCTTGACACCACCTGGGCTCTCTCTAAGCTCTGCCAGGAATGATGACTCGAAAGGCAGGTCCTGCCCCTGCAGGGGTGCCTGCTCTGCTGGGACAGCAGCACTGAGCAGTGTGCTGGGTGTGCAGAGACTGTGCAGTGCTCACCACGGGGGCCCTGAGCCTGCTGGCCATGTGTGCTGACAAATTACTTACCTCACCTCAGCACAGCAACAAGGCTGCACGTACAGTAAGCCAGGCTCCAGCAGTCCTGCCACAGGACACAAACCCAGTTATGAGTCCAACTGCAATGGTGGGGAGGGGGAATCTGAAGGCAGAATCTTGTCCCTCAGCTTGGAATGTGTTCAGGTTCCAGTGGATAACGCCACTGTTCTTGCTCAAAATGCCTCAGGACTTCAGACAACCACATGTTTATATGATCATTGGAATTGTCTACTCACCCCATTTCTGTTTTCTCAGCTTGTGCCTTCACTGTCTTCCTAGGTTACAGAAGCCCAGAGTCCCAGGCATGGTTCAGGTCTGAAACAAACAAGTTCTGTTATGCAGATTCATCATGGTATTTAATTGGTTAATGGTGTCAGAGGTACTGGGAAGAATTGCTTCCATGCAAGGTGCTTCTAGCTGAGATAAGAGACTGCAAAAAGTTTGTAAAGGAGCTCTTTGAAGGACTTTGAAAGCCTAAGACAGAAATCTTCAAGAGCTAGCCTACTAGCTGATGCGCTGTTTACTGGACATTTATTTTTCACCTGAGATATCTCTCTGTAACAGTTTTTCTCTCTGCCTTCCTCCCTAGTCTCTCCTGTGAGATGTTTTCAAAGACTGAAGCAGTGAAAGTCAGTGTGCTTATTCCCTCACATTTCACAACCATGCAGTTGTGGTTCCTCCTCTCCAGAGTGGCTGTGCTGCCTTTGTGTGACAGTCCAGCAAAGCCGTGTCCCCTCAGGAACACAGATGAGCCCTGCCAAAGGAGCCATCCCTGAAGCTCTCACCAGGCATTCAGCCCTTGTGGGTTTCTCACAACTCTTTTGACACAGATAATGTCTTCAGCTGTGTTACCCAGCAGCAGATGTGCATGGAGAGAAGCACAGCTGTGAGCATGACACCAGCCAGAGCAGAATTCACTCGAGCAGCCTCAGGCATTGTTGTGGGGCTGGGTGCTGCTCTTTCTCCCCACTGCAAGACAGGATGTCTGCTGGTCAGACACACAAAACCCTTACCAAGCCTTCCCGGGAGCTCCGCACTGATGGCAGACCCCAAGCCAAGAGCTGGATGTGCCTGGCAGTAGTATAGCCTTGAGTGATCGCTTTCCCAACTACTAATTCCACAACCAGCAGGATGCATTTAACACATCCAGCCCCACATCACAACCCACCCAAATCAGGACTGCTTATCTTCTACCCACATGCAAAACACTCAGAAAGCCCTGGTTCCACTAGTATCCCAGGAGCAGAAAGGATGGATATGGGGCAAGGGAAAGCAGCTGGTCTAGAGGTTCAAGGTGAAACTCCGGAGAATATTTTTGGGCAGTGATGATGTCAGGGAGAAGTGTCTCTGGCATTGGTCATGATGCCTCACTCCCCAGTCTCAGGAGTCAGTGGGGCTACCCTCACCCTGCATGGACTGAAAGAGGAAGTGGACCCAGCCATCCATCACCTCTACCTTTTTGTGGGCACAGACACTGAGCTGCCCAGGTTGGACCCTGAATGTCCCCACAGCCAGGAGGTGAAGTTAGGTAGGGCAGAAGGGTTTGGGCTGCTGCCTCTGCTGCTGGGGCTGGCTCTGGAGGAGCAGGGCTGTGGTACCCCTGGAAGGGGGGGTCAGGTGCTGTGGTACCCCTTGAAGCCATCCTGCAGCTGTTACCTGAAGGGCTGTGGCCGTACTGGCAGCACACCACAACTGGCTGCTGAGCTGGAAGATACCATACTCAGCACTGCCGAGTGCCACAGCGCCCTGAGCTGTCTTCCTGACAGTGCTCTCTTAAAAGGCTGGATGGGAGCAGAAGGCACTCAGGCTGTGTCACAGCCTGTCCCCATCCATGGGGACAACTTTGGCCCATAAGGAGAGGGTGTGGGCTTCCAGCCTCTCTTCCTGGGGCACCTGAGCCAGCTCACACTGACTGAGCTCCTTCAGCCAGCAGCAGCAGGGGATGTTCTATTCCTGCAGGGCTCTTGGTCCCCACACTCTGGGATCCCAGGGCAAAAGGTAAAACGAGGTGCAAAAGGCAGTAAAGCAGAGTCAGACATCCAGGGCCAGCTCCTCAGCAGGGAGTGACACGGCTGGCTCTGGTGACCCCGGGATGCTCCTGCTGTCTGTCGGAGCGTGCACAGAGGCACGCACACACACAGGGGCTGTGCTGGACAGCCCGGGCCACAAACAGGTTTTATCAGTGCAGACATGGAAAGCACAGAGCTTCAGGCACTGCCATTTGGCAGCTTTCTGATATCAGTAGTGAGAGGTCAGGGGTTCCATGGGAACTGGAAAGCTGACAAATGTGGCCCACCAAGGGAAGGGCTACATGCTTTAGCTGCTCAGACATCTCGGCCTCTTCCCCTGGTGCCGGTCAGCCTTTGAGCAGAAGCTGTGATGTGAACTGAACCCATTGCTGTTGGGAAGCCACACCTAAACTCACTAACCCTTAGCCCTGGTGTGCATGCACCCTTTGCCTTTTACACAATCACCTGCACACAGTGAGTCACACCTTATGTGTCCAGGTTTGTCTGACAGAAGGTTTCAAGTCGGCACCTTAACAAACAGCTAAAATAGGGGTATATTTTATATTTTATAGTCATATTATAGGGTATTTACAGAGGCAAAAATCCCTTTCTCACTTAGAATAATATCAGAACAGTTTCCGATGCTTCCCATGAACAAAACTCAAGTAAATTTGTGTTCAACATGTTTTAATTTCTACAGGGAGTTTCCTGTGAATAAGTGTCAAACCAAGAACTATCACACAGATCACACAGACCAGTTGATGAGCAGAGGCAAGAGATTAATTACACATTAGTACTGAGTTAAAAGTCGCAAATAAAATTAGCAAGAAGGTCAAGGGTATAAAAAGAAGTAGGAACATGCCCATTGTGAGACTCCAAAGAGGTTTTCTGTACATCCCAAAATGTGTTACATCTTCTGTGTGTTACGTCCTTCTGATGTGTTACGTCTCCAGCTGGGCCAGTGAAAGCCACAGTTTCCCCAAGGGCTGGTACCACCACACAGCCAAATGAGGGCCTGTCCACACAGCATGGTGGAAGTTAATTTACTCTTGTTTTACCATTCCGCTGTTTATTTGGTTTTGGCCATGAACGCTAACAATCTTAATGAGAATTAGAAAATCACTTAGAAGAGGTGCAGCAAAAGGAACTTCCTCTTTATGTGGCCATTTGCTTTAATGTAAACTATCTAAAGATAATAACAAGGCTCCATGATGATATTATTTGCTTATCTTCTTGTTCTCAAAGTACTTTTTAGCAAGCAATATGAGGTTTCAAACATATTGGTAATATCTCCTGTGGATTAAATATTAATCATTCTATCGAAGTAATAAATACAGAAATCCTGCCTAGTTATTCAGACAGGCAAATCCTTAATTGTGTGGGAAGCTGCTCAGATGGGCTTTAGTTTCAGCAGGAGATAAAATGACACAGAGCCAGTACAGTATCTGTGTCACTACAAGATTTACAGCCTGATTCCCTTCCTGGAAACAAAGGAACAAATAGCTGCATGTCACGCACTGAACAGAAACATTATGGATTATATTATTACTTGAGTTTCTACAGGACTTCTCAGTGGGGGAAAAAAAATTCTATTAACTCTCTTTTATGACTACCAGCAGGGCAACGTGAAGGGAATAATCTCCTCCATTTATAAGGTCTGGGGGCCTTAAAACCTGAATAGCAGGCCAGGAGCTTTGTCACAAGGTCTGTCTCTTTCCTTTTCTTCATAAAATTCCTACCTCCATTAATCTGTGTTTATTTTCCTTCTGCTTTTTAATTTGCTTAATGGACTTCAGTTGAAGTCTCTCCTAGAAGTCAGAGGAAAGTAAACGCTGATAAATCCTTTGGGACTTAATAGTCACAGTTAAGCACTTCTCTGGATTATTTTGTCTGACTTTCATCTTTGCTGCTGCAGAAATGTCAGCTGCCTTGTACCGCAGCCCTAACCCCATGACTTAAGAGCCTGGGAACAAACTGACAAAAGACTTATTTCTTTTCTTTCTTATTTTTCTTTCTTTTTCCAGGCATGGAACTACTACAAGACTAGATTTAAACTTGTGAAAGGCCACTAGGGTGCCCTCCATGCCTCTGCCCCAAGCAGAAAGCATGTCAGAAGCTCAGCGCTGTCTAAGATGCCAGTGTCTGCCAGTGTCTCCCACTCCCAGACTTTGGTTTCCAGGAGAGGAAGAAGGAAGCTCCAGCTGGGCAGAAACTGCTGTGCACTGTACTGGACCCAGGGTGAGTTCTGGCAATTACCGCCAGGTCTGGGCAGCTCCAGCCTCAGCTCCCTGAAGCCAGGCACTGTACTGGAGGTACCAGCTGCTCCTCCATTGTGCAGCCTGGCACTGTCTCACCTCAGCTCCCAACACAGATGGGGTAAGGAGGGCATTTCAGACCCCAGCCTCATGTGGAATCTGAACTCTGGCAGATCATAATGGGCATCAGAGCCCTCCTGCAGGAGACGAGACCTGTGACTTTTCCTTGTTCCCAGTCCTACTGGCATCATCTGCTCAGTAATGTTTCATGTTATTAATCTATTATTTTCTTTTCAATGAGTTGGCTTTGAATGACAGCCAACATTGGTATTAGTCTCTAAATACCTTTTTTGTTAGAAGTCCAGGTCCTTTATGTTGTAACTCATATATTACTTTTTATGCAGCAGATTTATTTTTGCACAACATTTATTCCTGCAGGATTTGCTTACTCAGAAATCGCATTGTATAATTGGTTCCCAGCTGACTATTTCTAATACTGAACAAAGCTTTGCTTTATTTTTAATTTCAGCAATTTACTTTTTCATTTAATTTCTACCATGTATGATAGGCATAAATAATTAGGTCCCATTCCTCCAACCGTTCTATTTCATTTGTCTAATGATCAGACTTTAAAAAAAAAAATACTTCCATAGTTTTGCATGTTCTGGAGCAATTTACACATTTCCATCCATAGTGAAACTGAAGCATGAAGCAAAGGCTTAAAACAGAGATGAGTTGTCTGACTGACAAAATGGACAACTAATGGGCCCATTGACTTTTAATTCAGATTTTACTTCTATTTTGGCCCAATTTGACTCGAGATGGAGGGCAATTTATTCCTAAAGAAAATTTCCAAACTCCTGGTTTTGTTTAACCCACTTGGTAAAGTTGTTACCTATGAATGCATAGGCTTGTCTCTCAGATGCACCAAGGAGGAGGCCATGGAGAAAGTAATTCTGGACATTTTTGTGAAAACACACCATCACATGCTAGAGGATAAGCTGAATCATTGGCAGGCCCCACATCATGGTGTAGCCTTGACTACTTGGCCTTGGATCTGTTTTTCTTTCCTTGGTTTAGAAGGGCTCAGTCCCCAACATGCTAACCATAAATCCCAGCAGTTCCTTCATTAGAACAGGTATTATCTGAGTGTGTTTTCTTCTGGTACTTGGTGTTCATCCACAGACTCAGCTTGCTCCTTTGTAGCCCCATCTATCAGCAATAATGAGAGATTAAGGGCTGGAAGTCAGCACAGTGCAAGCAGGTGGAAGGTACAATTCTGGGGTCTGAAAGCCTTATTTAAAACAGGGATCCAGACCTTAAGCACACCAGCAAAGGGACTGTGGTAGGGACAAGGGACAAGGAAATGTGCTCTTTGGAATGACTGAAGGCTTTGTCCAGCTGTGGTGGCTGCACCATTGCTACACAGAGCAGATAAACACAGGTCAGGGCACAGGAGAGCACAAAACTCCCAATGGATGCCAAACCCTCCCAAGAAGCTGGGTGAATATGCCCATGGTCTGCTCTGAGTGGCTTTTTTCTCTGGTTTGCTTTGGGTGGTGCTGCTGGCGTGCCTGCTGCTGGTGTCCCAGCTGGCCAGGGGCCAGCACAGGGTGTCTGCCCTCCTCCACATGCACAGCAGGGACTAGCGGGGCTGAGCAGCCAGTTACACAAGCTGATGGATCTCTTGGTATCAGCTGGAGACAAATGGGCAGGAGCCCTGTTCTGGAACTCTCAGAGCTGGAACAAAGGCAAAGATCCTGTATCTGCTTCTGTGAAACTCACACCAAGAGAGGAAAAGCTGCACAGCTTGGCCCACGATGACAAAGCACCGACTGGACCCTGCTCAGATGAGACACTTTCCATGGGTGGACAGGAGCCCCTGCAGCTTGTTAGTCTGGCTCACTGTTCCGTGCTCTGGTGTCTGGGATCCTGCTAACAAAATTATCACATCTAGTCAGAGTCAAAGCTCCTTTGTGGGAACCGTGAGTTTCCTGTCTTCTTTGCATTTGTGAAGAAAGACTTTGTCATGTTCCCAGGGTAGAAGTCACAATTTGCATTAGGAAAATATAAACAAAATGAAAAGATCGGCCCCACGACAGAGCCAGCACAACAACAGATTCAGGAAAGTACTAACTAAATGCTTCACAGTAGGCAGATTTTGATTTGTATTTATAAGCCTTTTTGGTTTCAAAATACAGTGTTCTCTCTCTTTCATCTCCAAAACCCACTCAATACAGAACAGAAACATAGCTTTTGGCAGTCTTCATTTTTCAGCTAAACTTGTTTGTGTTCCCTCTTAGCGCTTGAAGCAGAGCAGTAGCAAATTACATTACTGCTTCTCAGTTTGTAACACAGTTGACCATGTTTTTTCAATAAAAATGACACCACTTAACTTTTCTGGGTCAGTAATGAAGCAGCAAGAAAGATTTCATTTGGCAAGAAAAAGTAGCTGAGAATCCAGAGCTTCTTACAACTAAGGCAAAATAAAGCATTTAGGTTAATTGGACTATTTACAAACTCTAAGCTCTTCCTTTAATTTCTGTTTTACGATGAAATGTATCACTGTTGCCACTTTAAGCAGTCTTCCACACGCTATGGGAATATTTTTCCCACTATGCCCAGCAATAGTGGTGGGCAGACACTGTGGAGCACAGCTTGTCCTTGGGGCACCAATGGGAACATTTGTGTGCATCTAACCAAGGAATAGGTGTGTCCATTTGACAAGGACTAGGGCTTGTCAGCTGGATAGAAGGGGCAGGGATAGGCTCTCCATTGCTTCTAGGGCCATGTCAGGTGGGTGAAAACATCTCAGCTATGCAACTTTTCTGAAGACTCAGATTCCAGTGTGCCTCACCACCATCCTGTTTCCAGCTGAGGGATGAGTCAGCTGAATTGGTCCTGAGGACACTGGTTAGGTTCTCTGAGGAAAACCTTGAGGGTAATAAGCCATGTACCACTTCTGGGAAGAAAAAGCTTCTTCCTTCACCTAGGCCTGCTTTTCTCTCTCTTTTCCATCATTTCAGTCTCATGACATCAGCATCTCTAAATGTGTCATCACGCCTGGAAACAGACAGTAGCTGATCTCACTTGCATTGAAGCTGGCTGGGTGGCATCACAGCTCACCTGACAGCAGCCTAGAAATAGTTGTCATATCATGCCATTTCCAATTGTTCTTTGAAGTCAGGCACCCTACATCCTGCGTCTGATGAGATGTTCTGAGCATCTACTGAGGCTTTGAAGCAGGTTCTAACTGAGCCAAAGGCACAGGGGCCCGTGGAACCTTGCTTGCAGGAGAGCAGCCCTGCCTGGGCAGGGGGTTTGCATCCCCGTGGGAGCCTGTGCCAAGGTGCATATGTCCTTTCCCAGAAGATATGTAGAGTGCTGTCAGGGGGGCATGTGACGCTGGGCAATGATGAGTTGGGATTTTTGGAAGTGCCTTTCCATGTCACCTGGAGCAGAGCACAGGGACCAGGGGCTGGCATCAGCTGCTGCACCCTTTTATTTAAACCAGACACTCCTGCACTCTGCACTGGGCCAGAACCAAACCCTTGATGCATTTGCAAGTCACCAGCACAGGCAGTGCAAAAGGTTTGCAAAAGGCATAATTGCACCTCTTGCCTAAAAGTGAATTTTTATCTGTCCTACAACAATTCTCCTTTACGCACTATAAATATTTGGGGGATGGCATTGGCTTCAGCAGCATATGATGGCAATGGCACTGAACCTTGTTACTGGGAAATGATCTGTGTTGACAACCATACTTTGGCGTTGCCTTGAATTTTATTTTCTGCAAATGCCTTGGCTTTTCTTTTGCAGCGTCAGGATTTTTTTGTAGTCACAAGGGTCTGTTTCATCCATGTCCTTATCTCTTAAGAACAGTGCTTTAGTTGTGGAAGGATTGTTGGGACTTGTCTGAACTCATGTAATTTTGATGTAGATGTTAAAGGCAGCACTTTGGTTTATATTTGAAGGGGATTTTCAGATATAACTTCTGAAAGGAAATTCATACACAGTTGGTTTTTGTGGCAAACTGATACTATTCTTCTTCTTCTTCTTCTTCTTCTTCTTCTTCTTCTTCTTCTTCTTCTTCCTATCATTATTGTTATTTTATAATTTTCTTCAATTGCTATAATTTTATCATTTTCATCAATTGAAGATGTGCAACTAAAATCTTAATATAAGAAGGTAGGAATATTTGCATATACACACACAGTCATATGCAGGCATGTATACATACACGCACACAATCTTTCTTTATTTTCAATTCAAATTGTTTCCTAATACTAAAAATGCAGAGGAAAAAATTAGTTATAATATGAATTCTCTTGAATTAATGACCCTCACACATTCTCAATTGATTAATGGATCAAGTTTTTCTTGAACAAAGTGTGTAGTTTGTTTAACTGCCTTCATGCCTGTCTAAGAAAATTACTGAGTGTGCTTTGCTGTGACTATTCTTGACATCTACATTTCACAAACAATGTAATACTGAAAATGCTATTAGCTTAGAAGGTTATTTGAATTTATTTGTGGATTGGAAACAGAGAAAATAGTTTTTGATATAAATTTGTTCCTACTTATAAAGGAATTTAGTAATTTTGGAGACTGAATGTTTATCTATGTTTACCCATGAATACCACATGAATTAATTGAATCAAATCCCTTAATACCATATGAGAAGTGGCAGGATGTCCTCCTACAATTTTTTTCCTCTGATAGAAAATGAAGATAAATATTTTGGGAGTTTGTCCAATTCTGATGATTGAAAAAAAACCCAGAAAGCTAATTTGCAAATAAGGAAATAGGTTTCAAATTTGTTGTTTGTTTGTTTTTGATTTTTTTTTTTTTTCCATTTTTGCCCTCTACTTTGGTAAAAAAGAATGGTGCTGGAAAAGATGAGCAAAGAAAAGCATTACAACAAGCCACATTTTTGGGTCAACCACAGCCACAGCATCCCACCCTTCCATTTACACCAGCTCTGAATTTGGCCCCATGGCACTAACCAGGAAAGCCTTTGCATACACCCTCCTGACAATATCTGTAAACATTGAAAGCTTTCTAGGCTACTCAGGGGTTAAAATTATTCTAGTAAGTGTCCTTAATAAGGAATTCAGACGGGTTCTGTTTGGTTTTAATTATGACAGCCTTTCATATAGGTTGGAGGGGCTGCTGACTCTGTCCTGTTGAGACATTAAAGGTCCCTTTGTTTAGGAGTTCAGAGGCAGATCGGAGCTCGCCTGCAGCTCACCTTTGGGAGCCGGGAGCGCCGGGCAGGGCTCGCTGCTGGAGCCCCGCCGTGGCAGCCGCGGCACCGGGCGCTGCCAGCGCCGCTCCCGCCGCAGCCGCCTCGCTCCGGCCGCGATGCTATCGGCATTCCTCGCTGGAGCCCGTCTGAGTGACGGCTGATTAATGAACTGGGGCTGCAGCTATCTGTGAGAAAGAAGAATTGCTTGTTTCACCCGTGCCACGGTCCTAATTGGGAAAGTCTGGTTCGCTCCATGTACCAGATACACAAAATGACTTTCCCTAAGGTTGCTGCCATTTTCACTGGTCTTTCCCCTGCAACACTCCCCAGGAAATACAACAGCCAACCCTGGAATTTCTTTCTGAGGTAGAGAGACAGGAAGGCCTAACAGGACCCTTCTCCTTAATAACTTTTATGATATGAAACATAAAATACAAACTTGTTTCACAAACACTTTGACATTGAAAGTCTCATGCACTATTTAATCTAGAAAAATAACAATCTTGCAAGAAAATACAACAGAGATCTCTGTTCTGATGCGTGAAAACCCTGTAATTTCTGTCCTTATATGAGTTGTCTGCCTGCTTTTTTGCTTTCTCTTTATTTAGGTAGTACAAGAAAATCACAACAAAATGCAGAACATCACTAGTCAAGATGATCAGCCGGTGGCTTCAACCCACGTTGTCCCAGTCCATGTGCACCAGTATAAGTGCTGGAGCTTCCACATTTCCACCCCAGCCACTGTTGAGTGTGTTACGGAGCCAGTCAGCGAGGGAACAAGTCTCTCAAGAAACTTGCTGGATTTGCTGATGTTACTTCCCAATTTCTCTTGGCAACCAATTATTTTCTCATCCATGTTACACTTGGCAGACACTTAGGATTTTCCAGACGGTAGACATGGCCTCTAGTTTGCCTGAGAGAAAATATCACTGAAACATAAGGCAGCAGAAGTTCAAATCTGAAATCTGAACATAGCATTAAATCTGTACTGACATTAAATGTCTCTGCCATATGTGCCCTGCTGCCAGACTGAAACATTTGGAGTATTCCAGTTATGCAGAAGATAAAATTGTTCTTGGTTGCATTCAAATGAAAAATACACCAGGCATCTTCCTGGACATTTGGTTCTCTGGAAGGTCTCCTAACTAATAATTCTCACACCAGTGATTTATGAGCTGTAGATGCTTCAAGCTGTGCTTGTTTGAAGGGCAGTATTACATCAGAGTGTCAAAAAGACATTAAAAACTCTTGAGGAGTTTTCAGTGGCTAAAATGTCAATTGCATTGACTGTGATAGCAAGTCTCACAGGAAATGCAAGATTTCTGCCATGTGGGTGAGTCAGGACGTAGGTATGCTTCCTTACCTTCTAATCCTCTGCCAAATCAATAAGTTCTTCTCAAGAATAGGATTTTCAACCGCAATATAGGGAAATACTGTGGGAGGCTTAATGTAAGCTGAGGAGAGCCTTGGCTTTGTAAAACCTCCCTTAGCCCAGAGCCACCTGCTGAGTGTGGCAGGAGCCCTGCCATTGGTGCAGGCACTGGGCCAGCCTGACTCCTAGTTCCCAAATTTCCTTCTTCAAAGGAAAATCTGAGTGGGTCATGTACTTTAAGAAAAATATCTGCTTTACTAGGAAACTGTATTTTGCCAATATGAATATGTCTGATGAGCTCACCTTGGTGTGCTGTGCCATGCCACAGTATCTGAGACTGAATGAAAATCCCTGTCTCTGGCCGTCTGCTTGTTTTATCCTGTCATCCTTTAATGTAGTGGCTGGCAGTTCAAAGGAAACCTTTGTAACTCAAGCCTGTGCACTCTCAAAACACGTGCACTGGGCCAGTTGCTGGGGGTTCCTCATGGATCCCAGAGGTAAGTGAGGGACAGGATGTTAACCTCCTTCCAGATTCTGGCACTGTGATGGGCTTTGCAAAGTTAAAATAGCAGCAGTATTATTTCTAGATACATTGACACACAGAAGAACCCAATGATTAGCGACTTCTGAGCTCAGGGACAATGCTTTTTCTTCTGCCATAGCCACACACCTGCAGCTGATCCTTCTCTGCAGGGGATGCTCCAAGGGTCTTGGTGGCACTGTTTTTCTGGTTGCCCTGCATGCAATTTTTGCAGAATTTGCTTTCAGAGGCCTCGTTTCTCTCCCCTGGGACTGTGACAAACACTCCAAGCACTTGGAGAACCAGAAAAGCACTGTTGCAAAAACATCAAACTGAAAGGCAAAAAAGATTCAAGTTACCTCAGTCCCTGTCCCACATCAGATGACTTGGCTGCAAAATACTTCCATCTTCCCAGTGCACACAACTTTCTTCTATCAATCAAATCTCCCTCTATTTATCAATACACTGCTGCACAGAAGACATAATTAATATTCAAAGATGGCAAGAGTGTCTCCACGGCCTCAGAAGAGGTAGCAGGCCTCAAGAGATGATCCAGGAGGTGCAAAGTTGTGGTAGTGTGGGAAGAGTGGGACCCTGGCTGCCCTCAGAGCCGCAAAGTAAACGCTGCTGCTTCCTCAACTGCAGTGCTGATGTAGCTCAGGTATTGCTGTTACCTGCAGCACTCTCATTACCAGTCCTGGTTGCTTTTCATTTGAATAAGGTCTGACTGAGGAAAAGAGGATTAGACTCAGTATTTTTAAAGGGAAAGGAAGAAAGGGGTGAATTCATCCCTGATTAATACCTTGTGCACCTCTGCACATTGCATACTGCATATAACTCAACAGGGATTAGGTTTTTCAGAGGCAACCTGCAGAATAAAGTTAAACATCTGGATATGGGTAGCAACAAGAGCTTCATTACATACAAGGTAAAGTCAGAGCAACTTGGAAACACTTTTGCTGAGCCCAGTGCTTGCCTTGCTTAGCTTTGTGTTTGAAGCCTGTGCACAGTCTATGCTTCAGCCTGATCCAGCAATCCTCCCACTCCCTCCCAATCCCATTCGTTGGGTGGCAGGTTAATGCAGCCAAAGTGCACATACATCATCTGGGGTGGGCAGCCTGGTTTAGAGATTTCAGTGGTTGGACCTTCTCAGGGGCACTTTTAAGGAATTGTATTAACAAAGCAATGGAGTCAGATTAGGTGAATCCAGCCTTCCTTTGACTCCATCTCCCAGAACTTCCCTGGCAGTTAGGAAGTACTTTTCCTAATGGTGCCAGGGGGACAGCTGGAGGAGGCTTCACAGTGTCTACTTTTCAGACTGATCTCAATGAACCTTTGTGGTTCCATCAATGCCAATGTGAGAATATTTCCTCTGAAGTCATTCGTGTAAACAGCCCAGAGACAAACCCGGAGCATTCAGCTTTGTTCTACAGGACGGGGACAGTAGTCTGACTGTTGATTTATTTAAAAGAAGAAAAACAACAACAAAAAATGTCGCCAGGAAGTTGAATGACTATCAGGAAATTCTCTCTGAAGAGACTGTGTTAAGCAGAGTATGCAAAGCCAGCAAACAGATCCATTAGTCTAAAAAGTAACACTTTTTATTTGTAATTCTGACAGCACATTTTACTATTCTGTTGGGAGTGTCAACTCATCTTCAAATCAATTTTTACCTTTTAAAAGCATTTTTAAGTAAGGAGTATTTCTTTAGGACACATTCTAGAAAATGATTGTAATATTTTCATGCTTGTTTGTTCCCATTTTGTCATTAACATTTTTCCCACTATGCCAAGGCCAGAAATGGGTGCCAAGTCTAGGAGTTCAGAAGTTATTTCTGTATCATGTGGAAGCTCTGCTAATCAGCTGGTGTTCTGTGTTACAGTGGAAAAGATCAGGGATGTCAAGCTGAAGCACTTTTATACAAGCCTGCTGTGTCTTCCCATAATATTTGACCTCCCCTCAAAACTCTGGCTCCAGAGATTTCCTGCCCTCAAGTCTCTTTCTGCCCTCAAAGTGCACAGGTGGGAAAAACATCTAGCAATGCCAGAAACATGGGCATTATTCAGAGCAGGATGGAAAATAGAAACCAAAATTCATCAACAGTCTATTCAGCAAAGATCATGTCCATTTAAGGTCAACAGTTTTATTCTGTGGGTTATTCTGGGTTTTTTTACTGGGGCAGGAGAGTCCCTCCGATCAGGGTACTTTCTGGGGAGGGAAAATAACCCTTGTGAAAACCACACTTTCAAATGGGAACATAGGAGGAGTGAAAATGTTCAGCCCTACCTTGCACTGCCAGCCCCTGGGCTCAGAGCAGAAGCCCTCACAGCACACAGTGCCCAGTGCTCCTCTCACGAGAGCCCTCCAAGAGATGCACAAAGGGAGCTGCTGACTCCCACAGCAGAAGGAGACTGGCCATGGCTCTGAGGTGCCAAGCACCCCCTTGTTTTCACTGCCCTGCCACCCTGTTTGTACAGAGCCCCAGTTTGTGCAGTTCCCTGGGCTCCAGCAGTGGGTGAGAGCCAGGCTTTGTCCTCATGCAGCTCAGCTTAGGGCTGGAGACACCAGTGCCCGCTCTGATCCCCTTCCTCCCGCCTGGGAAACTTTTGGATCATACTTAATCTGTGCCCCCATAAACCCTATAGAAAGGAAGGGTAGAATTCCCTCTCACCCACTCTCATTTGTCTGTGCTTTACCTCATTGCTTGAAAAGTTTATTTGGGGTCCAGTTTGGTGAAACACCTTGCTACACATTTTCTGCACTCAAAAAAGCAGGCATAAACTTAACTAGATCCTGAAGCTTTTCTCTATCAGGGTCTTTTTGGTGTGTATTTCGGACCAGTGCCCACCCACCACTAACTGACTTGAAGGCAGGATGCTGAAACCAATAACTGGAGAAAGATCCCATTTCAATGTCTGATACAAGCCTACATGCCATTGAGCTTCTATAAACACAGGATTCAGTCTAGATTACATCAGCATGAACCTGTAAAAACTATTCATTTGAGAACAGAATATTTAATTTCATTAAAAACTAGAACTGCAATTTCACAGCTCTAATTCCTGTAAAATAATAAAAGCAGTGAATCAAGAATGGACTTTTTTGCTTAAAATGAGATGAATCGATAGAATAAAAATCTTGTTGGCACAAGTGATAAGAAAGTGTGTGCAGTAGTTTAGTTCTTGAAACATTCACTAAATTTACATAGTTCAGTATTGCATGGAAGAATATTCCCTGTACTTTTGCCATTAATCTAGATACACCTTATCTGCTGCTGATGCACCCTTGCCCAAAGCCACACTGCTTCAACACCTTCTTGAAAAGTTTTAATTCAATATAATTTCCAAGTGGGTTCTATTATTCATTGTTTTGGAAATATTCTTCTTTACACAGTCAGGGGATTATTCTGTGTAAGCTCCACTCTCTCAGGGATGAAGGCAATCATATGTAGACCAGCACAGCATATCTAATGTACTCCTTCTCTAAAAGACCACAAAAAAATGTTGTTTCTTGCCCTCAGAAAGATTTAGCAGTTCCTTTCCACAGCTCATATTGTCCCAAGTTCTCAGGACAGGCTGATACTAGCTCGCCATGAGGTTGAGCTGGGAAAAAAGGGCTTCCTCATCCAGTTTGCTGGGGATGTGACAGTGGTGGTGGCAAAGGGCTGGCAGCAGTCTGCAGAGCTTTGGTCAGGTTTCTAGGCCTGGCTACCCACAGCTGGCTGGAGGCTCACCAGTGGGAAGATGCACATTGTGTCTCCAGCAGTGTCTTATTTAGGAATTGGACTAGATGACCTTTGAAGCTCCCTTCTAACACAAACCATTCTATAGCTCTTCCTGTGACTATTCCTTTTCGTTAGCACAAATGCTTTTTTTTATTTCTTCTTTTTTTTTTTCCGAGAAAATATCTCTAAGCTGGCAGACTGAGACTTGGACTTGCTGTCAAGGAACAGTAGGCAGTGGAGTCACAGCCTGTCTGTGGAGTGAGCCACAGAATTTGGGACCAAATGGATCAAGATGACCATGTTTGTCAGCAAAAGACCTTCTCTTAGCTGTTAAACCACATGGCTAAGGTAGTGCTGACAAACCAAGTACTGCAGACAAGACATTTGTTCTGAGTGCCATCTCTGGATTCCAACTTGCTGCTTAGATACTGTGATTTTAAAACAACCAGGGGATGAATCACCAGTCTACATGGTACACAAGTTGGTTGAAAATGCAGATCATTGATAATTGCCAGAGATTTCAGTTGTGAGCTTTCCCTGCCTCTGAGCAGCAGCCATACAGGATTTCTTCCCCACGCTGTGGCACTCATGATCCACTGTTCCTCCCCAAGATCCACCACTGACAGTGCCTGGTCTGGGGTGCAGTGATTAGGAGGAAAGATTGGGAATCTGATACTCCCTAGGGTGCCACATCAGAAGGAACCCTGTTACTGGGGCTGGTATGGATCCTGCTATAGAAATAAAATAGCTCTGAAAATGCTACAAACATTTAAGTTGCTTATGAACATAAAAATTTGATTTCACAGGATTAACACTGCAGAGTGCTCCTACTGTATCATCCTAACCACTCAGCCTGGAGGAGCTGAAAGCCCCTGGGGCGATTTTCTGAGTTCCATGGAGTAGCAGGATGGAGTAATGATTTAAAAAGTACACTTTCCTTGGACTAACTCTCCTGTCATTCCTCATTTCAGTTGATAATAGTTCAGACTATTAGGTTGTATAAAACCAGCCAGCTCTTCTTTGGCACAGGCTCCCTCAGAGCCCTTGGCAGAGGCATGCCCAGCCAGGCTGGGAGGAGAGGAGAAATCCTGCTGGGAGCTGCAGCTCTGCAGTGCCTCCCAACACCTGTGCGAGGGCAGCTCCAGGAGCTCCCAGGGCTGCGTAGCCGGGACCCAGCAGATGGCACTCCTGGATGGTGTTTCCCGATGGAGCACAGGCACATCTCCCTCCCGCTGCCCCATCCCAGCTGCCCTCCTGGGGCAGGCAGGCTGTGCCCGGGCAGGCGGGCTGAGCCCTGCCCTGCCCTGCCGCATCTCAATCGCTGCTCGAACCGCCGCGGGCACTGGGCTCCGGATCGCTGCCAGCCCTGACACAGCGCAGCAGTTTTCTGGGGGCTTGTGCTCCTCTGCCAAGGAAAAAGAGCCAGGGCTTGGCCTCTTTGGAAGTCATTCCTGGCTTCTCCCCAGAGCCTTGCTGGGTCAGACAGACTTTACGTGAGAAGGCAAACCTGCTGGTTGGGCTGCACAGTTAATACAGCATCCCAGAGGGTCTGGAGAGGTCAGCATCTCACGTGTCAGAAAATCCTGGAGTCACACAACAGCTGGGCTGGAAGGTACCTCTGGAGATCATCCAATCCAACCATCTGCTCACACCGTGGTCAGCTAGAGCATGTTGTCCAGTTGGGGTTCTCATATCTCCAAGGATGGAGACCGAAACTTCCCTGGACAGCCTGCTCCAGTGCTTGATCCCTTCCAGAGTAAAAAAGTGTTCTCTTTTGTTTAAGTAGAAATAGTCATATTTTGATTTGTGCTGATAGTCTCTTGTCCTGTCAGGCTGTCTCAAACTGCTTTACTAACCCAATCAATTATTTACACACATGACTAAAATCTCCCCAAGCCTTTGCTTGGGAGATTTGATATATTTGTGAAACTGCACCAAAATTTAGCAAGCCCAGTAAGGAATCTGCATAGGAAACACAGCAGCTCTGAAAAGTCAAATTTATTAGATTGTTTATGAACACAAAAACTGGCTTTTAAAAAGGATTTTGCAGGATTAGCGCCATGGAGTGTTCCCAGCTTTTTCATTCTGTACAAGTAGGCAGGGTGCTACCTAGAGTTCATCCCACTGGGAAAAGCCTTTCCATGTTATGTTCCTAAGCACAGGGCTGAGATCACAGCAGGGTCTACATCCCAGCACACAGTAGGTGTTTCTTTATTTTAGGTAAAGACAGCCAACCCCAGAAACTGGATCAAACTATTCCCAACTCAGAGGAAGATATTTCAAGCCTGGATCTTGGATTCCTGAAGTCTGCTGCTGACAGATCCAAAACACTGAAGGTTTTTCTGGAACTGGGGCCCAGGTCCAGGGGTGAGATGATTAGTTCAAGCTCTTAGAAATGCTTCTCAGTTAGTTTCATCCTTGTTGGATCTTGCCACTGTATTAATGAGCTCCTGATACTAGGATAGGCTGGGAATTTTGTGTGTTTTTACTTGACAAGCATTGCCTCCTCCAGATAGAGATGTCTGCATGCCAAGCCATGATATTCTTCGCAGAATGATTTAATGGCGATTTCTTTATTTATTTCTATGCTGCATCCTGCTTGTTTGCCAGTGGAAATCTGCCTAGGGGATTTGTTTCATGTCTCTTGCAATGAGATGTGGAAATCTGCCTTCCCAGCTTTACCAAAGCACTCCCAGCCAACACTAGGAGAGGGTGCCAGACTGTAACAGCTCCTGTGCTACAAGGGAAATGCAATCTCTGGCTGAAAACTCTTGATCTTTAGTGGTTCTCTCTTCTTCCACTTTCCCCTCCTTCTACACCTCTTCCTCCTCCTCCTTGTCTTTTAGAACTGTTGTCAATGGTGCATTTGATTTCCAGAAGAAGCAAAGCACTATCTTTCAGCCCTGCCAAGGAGCCTTATCTGCATACTATGTATGAAATGTAGATTTCTCTTTAGTCATGAACCCACACTTATCATGCTCAGCTTTATTAGTCCCACCCCCTCAAGCTCTTTGTTTAAGAGAAGTCTTTCAACCCACTTTAATCCCTGCTTCCTGCAGAATGGAGATAAAAAATCTTCCCCCGATGTATTGTTTAAAGCTGAGCATTACACAAGAGACACCACAGGGCTCTTATTGCAGCTTTTATGCATCCAGATACAAGACCATGTTCAGAGTCTGGAGGCCTTCACATGTTGCATGTTGAGACACAAAAACAGGTAAGTAATGGTCTGATGCAAACCTTACTGGAGACAGTGGAAGGGTTGCTCTCAGACGACTGCAACAGGTCTTTAATCACAAATTCAATCATTTGAGCCAGTGGGATTTTGGAGGTGATTTAATGGATTTCTAGATACTGGCTTTCCACATTTCATCCAAATCAGCTTCTGACAAGGAGTGTGAGACTGTCCTCCATATACCCTTGCCTTTATTTTAGGTAAAGTTGTTTATGGGACCATGAGGCATATGAGACCATTTAGCTGAGTTTCAGTAATGCTACTCTACACTGGAAAGAGGAAAGATGCAGCAGTGGGATTTATAAGAGTTACAGCTGACATCTTCACTATGGCATCATTTGAAAACAACACCACAGATGTCAACAGAAAAAATGCTGAGGATATTAGAGGAAGATTCAAAATGTCCTGAAAGTTGCATTAGATTCATTGAAATGACGCTGGAGGTTTTTTCAATAAAATCTTAGTGGAAAAACATTGAAGGGTTGTCTCATGTTCATCTTCAGGTAACATGAAGCCTGTAAAAAAAATCTGTAAAATTCTAAACAGATTTGTACAGCGGAAAAGTGGCGATGTTACAGGAAAGCGCAGCTTGTCATGGGAAAAGTGCCTGTTTGCCAGTCATGTACCATCCAGCAGCACATCTGAGCAGCAGAGATGTCAGAATGAAGATATCTTGTTCTGTCTGCAGCTGGCCACAAAAATATGCAATTTTTTTTTCATGTTTCTTCCTCCCTTTTGTTGGTGAATACATTCTGTGGAGGGATGCAAGCCAGGGGGTCTGAGGTAAAAGTTTCCTATGGTTGGCAGGAGAGGCTGGAAAACAAAAGGATTAGAGATCTGAGTGCATATGCCACTTGATAAAGGCAGCATTTAAGATCCCTGTTCTCGTTCTTAGCATGCTCCAACCCAACTGGACATGCAGATTCCCACCCAGAGCTTTCATCTCTCAGGCTGTCCAGATGGACCAAATTCACACTTGTCAGTGCCAAACTGTAGCCCTGAGCTGTGCAGGGTAGTGTGGGAGGAGAGCAAAGTACCTCCATTTCTACAGTCTTTTCCCAGGCCTTGTAAATCCAGTTGTGGTCCTGGGTGTAGTTGTGCATCCAGGCTGCAAATTAAAGCTTCAAAGGAAGCCAGTGTGAATTGGTACCTGTCCAGTCAGGCAGCTTGGAAAGGCACAGCACAGAAACCTGAGCTGGTATAACAAGTCAGCAGAACACTTGGGTTTACCTGAATCATCATCATTCCTTACTAATGAAGTTGGGGTCTCAGCTAGCAGCAGGCAAACTCCTTGGGAAGTCAAGATCCCACAGTCCTAAACTGACTTGAGTATTTTTACTACTTCTTCTCAGACCCTGAGATGAGTAAACACACAGGCAAGGTCACTGGCATCTTGGGGCGAGAGTGTGTGAAAACACACTGAACTGATTTAATGGAAAGTCAGTAAGAAGCCACAACTGGCAAGGATGATGCTGAGGTGCCTGAAACAAGAAGCAAGCAGAATTCAGCTGATTGAACTCACTGGACTGCTGAACTTTATCTCCAGGTCTCCTGGCTTTTCATCTCATCACACAAGCAGCATCAGGAAGGGGGAAGCAAGAGCCCAGGTACCTCAGTGCTCTGACAGAACCAGGCCCCTTGTTTGTCCTCTTCTGTTCACTGACTCCTGCATCCTTGCCTGTGTTCTGTCCACCTTCAGCAGTAGGATGGAAGAGCCTAGAAAAAGTTGCTCTGGAGCATGATTATTAGGATTTTCTTGGGAGAGATGAGAATTCCTTCACTACAGACTGTGAGGGACCTTACTACACCAATTGTAGTGGGTAGTGGTTCTTCCAATGCAGCTGTGAGAAGCACTGAAATCCTACAGAGAAATTTATTGTAGAATTTATTGTATCCCTTTGTTCAGCATTTTTATGATTTATCAAGCTTCCTAGTGAATTTTTTTGATCAATATGAAAAGGCACCAAGTTTTTCCTGTAGACTGGGAATTATTGTTCAGGATCCTGCCTTTGACTCTATTGGGCACAGATCCAAAATGGTATGTGGTGAGTTTGCAAATGTCTGTCATCACATGGCATCAGTGGACTCCTCTATTTTTGGCAGCCTTTGCCAACAGTACCTGTCTCTGTTTCCCTGAATTGGGATCAGAGTTTTTTTTTGGTTTTTTTTTTTTTTCTTTTTTTTTTTTAGATAGCACAAGTTTTAAATTAGGGACTCACAGGGCTGCAAAGCACTCAGTGTGTCAGGTCATCACAGCTTCTGATGGCTGTAACAGTAAATTGAGATTTTTTAGTTCCTTCAGCACAGAGCCTTTGTGAAGTCAGACACATATGTACACATACACAGCCTGTCAAGCTTGGGGCTTTAAGACCCTGGTTTCAACAATCTGTGACCCCTTCCCACAGCTCTTCAACAAGCCAGTGAAGGCCACAGAACAAGGGTCAAATCTGGCCTGATGTTGACTAACCATCTTAACATTATAAGATTAATCCATGTGTCTGACATGAGAATGAGATGTGGAAACAGATTTGCATAAATGGGTCAGCCTGAGCACCAGCTTGGAAAAAAATAGTTCTTGTCTCAGATAAGTGAGCAGCAAGGCAATTCCATGTATTATGTTTTACGTTAGCAAACTGCCCCATAGTTCCTCAAGCATGACACTGTTGAGTGGTTATTTGAGGGTGGACTGACACACAGCAACAAAAGGAAAGGTTTGAAGGCAGCCACAGGCAGGAGGCATGCACTCATCTCTTTGGTACTGCGAAGTGATGCATATGTATAACCCTCACCGCCTCATTTGGCACCTCAGCAAGGCATGTTTGCTTGGTCTGGACACTGTCAGAGCAGCCACACATATTCTGACAAGCTTCTTTGTCCCTTCCTGTGCCTCTGCATTTGACATATGTGTCAAGAAGAGATAGGTAGTGTGTGTTTAGTTTGCTCCCTCCATTCTTCCCTTAATTCTCCATCTTAGTGCTCCATACACAGCACTGTTTTTCATTCATAGTCCAGCCTAACAGAAAAAGTACAAAACAAAAGAGAAGCACCTCTCAGACCCCACACTTACAGTGTGGAAGCTGCATCACTTCAGAGTGGCCAGGAGTAGCACTGGTAAAAGCTGGTGGATGGGAGATGGTTTCCTGCCTGACCAGTTTGCTGTCATTGCTGGCATTTTGCAGGTTCTGGAGATGATGGTGCAAAGATACCTGAATGCAAAATCAACTCAAGTCAATCTAGCCAGAGCTGCTGGCATCAGCCCTGAAGGGTGGGAGGGAGGTGGAGGCAGAACCTTGAACCATCACGTTGAATATTTCCCGCTCCGGGGTGCCGGAAATCCTGCTGCTCTGGCATGGAACAGCGCCTGGCCGTGGGGGCAGCCTGGGCTTGGCTCCCAGTGAATGTACCCTGCAACAACCAGGTGCACAGGAGTGAAGGGTTTCTGCAAGAGCCAGCCTGGACCAAAGCTGAGTCTTTGTAAAGTTGCTCAGGTACCTGTGCATCGCACTTCAGGAGTTTTACAGCACTGGGAATCCCAGCCCTATATTTCCCCAGCTGATGGGAAGTAGTCTATAAATCAATGCCTATTTAGCATGATTTGTCTTTAAAGGCTGAGTTAATTTGGCTGACAGCTGCCTTACAAAGGTATTCATTAGCCCAAATGGGGAGGCAAAGGCATTTGCTTAACATCGGGTGAATCAGGGGCAGCCCAAGGATGTGCACTGAGAATCTCTGGCTCCCCAAAAAAATTCACAAGACTTCACTGCCTCACATGCTAATGGCTTCCATGCCCAGAGAGCATTACCAAAAGCTTTTAGTAAAGCCCAGAGAGCATTACCAAAAGCCCTGATTGTGAGAGAGGTGCCCATGAGGAATCTTTGAAGAGTCTCCTAGACAGGGCATGCAGGAAATGCCTGAGTGAGGCTCAACTGGCCGTACCTCCGTGCACGTGAAGCCTGCTGGGATCCTGTCATGCACATTATGCCACTAATATCTTTTCAAGATAATGTATTTTCCTATCCATTTCTGCAGCTACGTGTCTGAAATGCACTTAAGTCAGGTAAAGCAATTTGCTTGTATTTACCTCTAGATCAAATGCTGTTCTGATATTCAGGTATATTTGAATTACAATTAAACTCACAGCCGTAACAGCCCTTTCCACGCCTGTGTTATCACTCTGGTTTGAGGCAAGTGAGTGGGAGTTAGAAGGTGCCTGAAAGTATGGGCATTTTTAACAACATGAATGAGTAAGCAGGAAAGGTTTTGGATTGCAGATGTTTTAGTTCAGCTGAGGGGCAGACACTTAGGTAAGCTTTCCTTAAAAGTCTGAACAACTGCAGTTCAGACATGTGCTGCTCCTGGGCGAACACTTCCCTATCTCCTCTCCTTCCAACACAGCAGCTGTGCACTTGTGAGAAGAGGTGGTGTCAAATTAATAGTCAGTAATGGCTAAGTGCTGATGAATCTCTCAGATGAAAGGCACCATATAATTACAAACTTTTGTCATTGTTTGTTATTATGAAGCCATGACTTAAAGGGCTGTTACCCCTAGAAATTTTCTTTTTTCTGTGTTTTTTAGATTTTTTTAATGGTTTGAGTTCTTGCATCTAGCTAATGTTTTATTGTCAGGCTTTTGGGTTTTTTTTTTCTTTTATTTTTGTTTGGTTCTTTTCTCTAAAAGAGGTTTTTGCCTTTTCTGTTTCACGAGGTTTCTCAACATGCCATTTAGATGGTGTAGACAAGATATGTGCACATCCACACTGAAAATGCTGCCTGAAAGCTGACTGTATTCCCAGGCATGCTTTAGCTGAAAATGCAGTATTTGAGCCTAATCTTTTGTTTCTTAACAGTGTTTCTGTAAACTGCAGTGCTTGTTTGAAGTAGACAATACTTGTGAAAGAAGATGGAAAAGTTCTTAGAAGTAAAAGTTGATCAAGTCCAGCAATGATCTGGTCTGTCCATCTGTGTATGTCTGGGAGTGTGTGCGTGCAGTGCCAGGCTGCAGCTTGTAAATAAGAACCACAATAACAAGGCAGATATAAAATAAACAGCTCACAACATCAAAGAGACAAGTATCCAATATATGTGAAACAGAATATCAGACATAGCAGTAAATTCGACCGGCCTGGAAACTTAAACCACTTCTATGTCAAGACCATGGCCGGATTAACTTCACAGAGTTTAGTGGTGAACCAAGGACAAGTTTGGCATGGGATGAATTTTTTGTTCTTGGGTAAGTTGTGGCATAATGTTGAAATTATTGTTACTGAAGTATGGTTGACTCAAATTGCTGAGGCTCCAAGCAGGAGTTTGGTTGTTGTGAACAGAAACTGCATGCAAAGTTAACAGAGACTAGTTTAGACAGTGATTGCTTCCAGTTGATTAAAGTAAGATAACCATCCTGCTGGAAACTGTAACTGAATTTCCACAACCATTCACTCTCAGAAGGCTTCAATTAGACTACTGTGCGTGCCTTCTACCCTGGAAACCACACTGCTGCTGCTCTCTGAGCCACCTTGACACTTACCTGGGCTCTCACCTCCCACTGCCATGTAGAAGGTGGAAACACACATCCTCAGCTTTCAGATAAGGGGATGGACATTTTCAGTTTTGATCCAGCTAGTTGTTTCCCTTGGTTTGCTACTACAGTTTGGTAAAGGTTCAAACAGAGGAACTGAAAGCTGTGTTCTTGAGATAAAAGATTCTGGCCTGTTGGTTTTCCTTCTGCAGGACTCTGGTTCTGAGCTGCATGTAGACATACCTCACTCACAGTTTCACTAGTGTGCCTTCAGCACAAGTTCTGTGCATTGCTAGTGTTTTGCTGGGCAGGGACTGTGTGGTGAGTGATGGAACTCTGGGCTTTATGAAATCAGAAATAATCCAAACACAAAAGTACTGATATTGCTGAGTTCTTAAATGAACAAAGAGCTTCAGAACCTAGGGAGAGTGTAAAGATTCAAAATTGTTTGAGAAATATAACCCTGGAGTATCCCTATTTCTTTGTAAAGCAGCAAACAATACCATCGCATCTCCAACTTCTATGATTCATTCTGCTCCTTTAAATCTCCACCAAAACAGGTTGCAATGATTACAAGTCTTTTTATCTTTTTTTTTAAGGTGAAAAGGAAAATTTATCTCAGTCTAAGAGCTCATGTATGAAAGATGCTCTTAACCCAGCATGCTTGAGAAAAGACACCAGTGCTGCTCTTCTGCAGTAGGAACATGGTGGGAAAAGGATCTGCAAAGCCTTCAGGATCCCCGTGATGCCAGATAGTCCTGGTGTTTGACTGATTTATAGGCTGCCCTAAATAACTCAGCTTCCCCTTGCTGATAGCAGAAGTCTGCTTTGCTTAATCCCACTGAACAGCAGAAGGATCTGCACTTCTGATGCGCATTACTTGTGACCTTACTGATAACACCTCCTCTGTGGAAGCACACACTGCCAAAATGACAGCTCCTTTGCTGACCCAAGCTATTTAAAACACAAAATAAAGAGGTTATGTTACTTATTATCGGATCTAATAATAAGCAGTGTGAAATTTAATTTCCATGGTGTATTTCAGTGATCTTGTTGTTTCCCAGCACTGAAGTGCTTACGTCCCAGCCGTCTCCATTAGTCGCAGCCGAATGCCGCGGTGTTATCCTGGCTATGGGTCGGGTCTCAGAGCAGAGCACAGAGATGTGTGTCTCCAGTGCTAATTCTTGGTCATCCAGTGAAAAAGTAGAATGGTGGAAGTAGCTGGCAATGGATGCCAAAGAGACATGCAGAGTATAAATGAGAGTGATAACAGAAATTCCTGTTTCCAAGGTTTTCTTGGCAAAGTAAGGCTACAAGATGCCATATTACAGAATTTTATTCTTTTAATTTTGCTGCAAGACATACTGATTACACAAATGGCTCATAACTGAAAAAAGGATGGGATTTCATCTTGTTTAAAAAGCAGAATTTTTCTCTTCATTGTGCTTAGTATTAGCCAATATTGCTGCAGAATTGCAGTGTTGTATGATTTTTTTTTTCCAGTTGCTTCTATTTGCAATCTGTTTTGTTTCTGTACCCATATTATGCTTAAAGAAAAGTAGTATGGCTAGGGGTTTTTCTAAAGAAAGTTTTCTTTAAGTGTTTGAACACTCAGAGCTTTTTTTTTTTTAGTAAGTCTTAAATATTTTTTAGTAAGTCTTAAATAGGCCACTTTTTTCTGCAGTTCAGAAAACTATATTCTGCAATTACCCTTAATCTTATTTGTCCTTATCCCGAACTGTATCTTTTTTTCTACATCCAGCTGCCATCTTTTTGCTGGGAAAGGTATTTGTGGAAGAAAGGCCATTGATTTTTATCTTCAGTGCCATCTAAAAAAGATATGCATGGGTTTATTCATGTCTGATGTTAAACCAAAACGATAATTTGGAAGCCATATATTCAGAATGTAAATTACTCATCTTTAGGTGAAACTGACCCTAATTAGATCTAGATCAGCCATCACTTGACAGAGAGAAAGAAAATTCATTTTCTCTGAAATGTGGTAATGGCTAGGAAACTAGCCCCAGAAACTTAAATTAAAAGCAGGTTTTAACATGCTGGCTCCATTCCTGCCTTCAATATCAGCCTCTGCCTGTTTTAGTTAAATAAATGGTAACAAAAGAAGACAGACTGGGTGACGTTAAATAAAGAGAAATTTAAGAGAGCAATTATAGCATTAAAAGGGGCCAGAGGTGAGGAACTATAAACTTTGTGGAACAAAGTGCAGCATCGCAGTTTCTCCAAAGCTTTGTTCACTGAAACCTTGTTAGTTCTGGTCACGCAAGGCTTTTTGTGAGTGAAGGTGTCTGTCCCCAGCCCAGGGCAGGAGTCTGCTCCCAGCATCAGTTTGGCCACGTTCCTGGTCTGCCAGTGCCCTGCACAGGCAAGTGAGGGCTGGGATGGGATGTGGCAAGGCTGGATCCTGGGGTGGTCAGAGGCTCTGCTGGTGCGGCATCTCCCCTGGCAGCATCTTATTCTGCTACCCCATCTCACTGTTCATTTCATTTCCACAGCACGAATGACTTGCTCTTCTTCCCCAAAGTGCCAAATGGCTTTGGAGAAAGGAGTTTGCTGGAGAATGGACTGTCTCTCCCACACACAGGTTTTGGAGGATTTGTGTTAAGGAGGTAACAATGAAGGAGCAGCCCATCACAGTCACTTAGAGTTCTAAAAGAACAGTTCTGACCATGGTCTTTTGTCATGAAATCAAAGATATCACTGCAAAATCAATTGCTCTAATAACATATGGTGAGCAAAGCTCAGAGGATTAGAACTTGTTTCATATAAGCACTCAAGTAAGCTGCATAAAGGAGAATTGAATTAAAAAAAAAATAATCTGGCCCTCACTTGCTTTGAAATATGATGCCTTTGTTATGAATGAGGCTATTTAAGCATCTGCTCCCTTGTGTGTGTGTAGCAAGACATAAGAAACATGCTCATGACCAGAATAGGTCCAAAGCCTGATGCTCTTGAGTAGTTCAGAAGATAAAAAACCACCCAGTTCAATGCTTTCTAAATGCTTAGCTGCAGGAGGAATGATGTGGAAAGGTAAAAGCTTGTTTATCACAAAAGCTGGCTTTTGTGCTGGAGCAGCTTCCTGGTGTGCAGCCATCACTCATCATCACCCTGCACCTTGCAGGGCCCCAGCAAACCCAGCTTTCACACATCTTCCTTCTGGATGATCCTTCCTTCCTTCCTTCTTATTAAACTAAGACATATCCATACTCTGGAAGCACAGAATTATACACTGGCTAGCACAGCGTAGCTGGATTTCCCTGACCCAGCAAGTCCTGTCAAGGACCAGGGAAGGCATTCCCAAACAAGCATTCAGAAATTGGGATGTGTATCAAAAACTCAAGAAATTTTTAAGATTTATAGCTTTCATACTGTTTGCTTTTGCCTTCTGCTTTCATACTGTATTGACTGCAAGGTTTCCAGCTTTTGATAGCTTTGAGGGATGAAGAAAATAAATATTCTCAATAATTACCTAAATTTGGGATCTGTGTATTTACAAACAAACCATTAAATAGTGAAAATTGCAGTGCTAGCTGAAAGCTGTTGAGATTTTCAGGAATCTAATGCCTAAGTCAGGATGCCTTGTGTAATATTACATTAATTTTTTGCTGGATGCTGAGCAGGGTAGAAAGGGGGCAAGGGGGAAAAGTGTTTACATTATTATTGATCACATTTTCAAAATCAGTTCACATGAGCATTAATTAAAGCACTCTAAATGTCAGTATTTAATTCAAGATTCTGTTTATGTGCTGGAGTCTGCAGTACAGGTACCTGATAAGTAAGACGTAATGAGTTTGCACTGAGATCCTTGTGCAGAGAATACCTGCATCAAGGTATGGGATCAGTTTCCCTTGTGTTATTAAGGTAACTTTTACAAATGCAGGACATGTTGAATTTTACAGAACTCCTGCTGGTTTCTGGGTCCTGACACCTTTAGCTATCTGGACTATTTGCATCTTAAAATATACTTAAAATGTAGAAGAGCAAATTTTATGGCCCTAATGGCTTGTTGGTGAATTTCAAAGTGGTGTTATCAGCACTGATGCATAGGTCTGGGGAAATGTCCCCTTTCCATTACTCAGGAAAAAAGGAAGGGCAATATGCATTGGATTATTTACAGAAAATTAAAATTAAAGTGTTTGTTTGAAGTTGATAAGTTTCTTTGAAAGAGAAAAACATCGTCTTTCCCCATGGCATTACCAGAGTGGGAGCACATCATCTCATACCCCTAAGATTTCTCAGGAAATCCTGTCTTTTTCCAGGCCATGCTCCATACTTGGAGGGCACTCCTGACAGAAGGCAAAAGGGTACACGCTCTGGTTGCCTTGGCTGGTAAAAGGGTTTTAGATTATTTGGGGTTTGTTCTTGGTGTGGTATGGGAGGAGGGAGAAGAAGAAGTCTTTCAGTTTAAGGGGATTTTGTCAAACTGGTTGCACCATTGTGTCCCATCTCATGCTGCAGGTCCTATCTCAGCTCCTAATGAGTCAGGCTCATTAACCTGGTTCTAGTTCGTCCTGCCAACACGTTTTGCTGGAACTACCTACACACTTCACTCTGGGCATGCTGTTGAGCACTTTGCCAGATTAAGACTTTTACTGCTCATCTAAGAACAGCTTGTCCAAGATTTAATTTAGAATACCTCATTTTTCATATGTGTATTCCAAGAGCATAGAGTACAAGTTTTGCAATATTCACTTGCAAACAATAAAGAATACAATTATCTCTTGTAATAAAACCAAAATGGTTTGAAAGGCAGGACCTTGTAAGTTGAGACAATGATCTATAGAGTCTTTTACACCATCTTTCTTATACTTTTTATGCTTTATTTGTATGCATCTGCTGCAGAGGGTGGTGTTCTCATGTGGCCAAGGAAAGGACATTTATTAGCAGAAACAAAAGAAATTAAGTCTCTGTTTTTAAGTTTTAAGAGTTCTCCATGTCCACATCCTGAGAAGGGCAGCCATATCAAGATAATCTCGTCGTTGTTGCTCTGTGTATGTCAGCTCCTCCATGACTAATGTGTCCCATATTCTTATCATCCAAATCTTGACATCAGATGGTTTCTTTTAGAGTGGTTTGTGATTAAGCATTGCCGGCACAGAGAGCTCAGAGATCAGCTTGCATGCCTTACTTTGAGTGAGTCTGTAACCAGCACACTGAGGATAAACACTTCCTGAGGAGGATGAAAATAGCACCCACACGTAATATAAAACACCAGGTTTTGAGCCTCCAGAGATCCACCTGAGTCCAGAAGAAGGACTGGACCCTGCATGTCCCTATGAATCCCAGCATTTCGCCTGGGCTTGCAGAACTAGTGCTGGAGCTGCCATGCTGCCATCTCTTTAAGAAGAAGCTGAACCTCAGGGCAGGGGTGAGTGGTCCATACACCACATGGAGATGAGGAAACAGCAAAAGTAATTCACTAAGATCCAGAGACCAGCTTCTCTCAGCATGTGCCACTGGATAAAACCTGGCTTAGCCAGAGCCCTCTGAAGTGATTTTTGTCCTATACCTTCCCGGTCAAACACAACAAAAAAAAATCCACATCCAATACAGACTTCTTGCTTATAGTCAGCCATCTCCCAGGTATCTGCACAGCACTGCCACAGCTCTTGAAGATGACAAAAGCCAAGAGCTGAGCACCAGCTTCTCCAGCCCGACTGCTGCAGGCAGCACTGCTGCTGTTGTGTCCATGTGCATCTGCTCCTGGCACAGGAGATTTGGTCTGCAGGCCATCCAGCATGGGGGGATTCATACCTTGAGGAGGTCGCCAGGCTGCTGCTGTGTCCATGGATTCCTTTCCTTCTAAGGCTTCTCACAACTTCATTGTGTTATCTCTTTTATATGTATCTACAGCTTCTCTGGTATGAGATTTTTCATAGAGAGCAAATCCTATTTGTCAGTGTTCTGAGAAAATGACAGAATGGGTTAACAAGAGTGGAGGTTTTTTCTTTACATATAGGACATTTGTTCTAAAGACAGGGCTTAGAAAGATGAATGGTTTGATGTGTTCAAGTAAATTAATTAAAAAGTACTTTTCTTCTTGGAAAAAGTTTTCTCTCTGACACTCTGAGTCCTTGAGAAAACAAGATGAAGAACATTTTGATTTGATGTTTTAAACAGAGCTTTTTTTATTCTTTTAATCAGAAATGTTTTTTAACTTAAGAACTTCAAAAAGAAGCACAAACATTTTCAGAGATTACTCTGAAACGAAGGGTTCTCTTAGATGTTAAATCAAAAGTTTCAGATTAAGTCTCCTTGCCCTATGTTTTCTTGTTTTTTCATTGCAAATTCTAAAAAATTACTGTGACAGTTTGACCTAAAATTATTTTTCTTATCAAGCAGATATTGCCCAATATAGGTATATGTCCATGCACTGATCAGTGCTGTATAAAAAGTAGGAGTGCTCTCTTGGTCAGTGTCTGGTGTGTATGTCAGTAATGGCTTTGTTGGCTGGGCTGTTTCCCACAGAGAGGATGATGATTTAGGTGTATTCCAATAAAAAAACCTCAGTCATACCCTGTGAAGTGTGGCCCACTGTTATACATCACTATTTTGCTACCATGTCTACTGAAATATTTGTTCTGCATACCTTCTTTTTCTACCAGACTTTGCCAAAGGTCATGAGAAATATAATACAAAGTTCATTGAAGAGGTGTGGGGATGTGATTTCTTAGCAGCTTGAACAAATCTGTTGCTGTAGAGACAAAGGACAGTTTTCTCTGGGCTGCTTATGTGGATAGTTTTACTTGAATTGACTGTGTTCTTGGTGTCCATGGAAAAGCTTTAATATCTTCGGTACCCCTCTCCTTTGAAGTAGTATAAAATGTCTCTGTCCCTTTTCTAAGGCAAATGAGCTTCCTGGGTTCCTTTCAATGTAATTTTTACATAGCACTTCAGGTATGATGGTTCTGCTGTCTTTAATTACAGTCCCATAGAATTAACAGTCAGTTATTATCAAATGATGGTATTACCTGTTCTGCCTCTTCCCATTTGGTTTTGATCCTATCCTGTAGTTTGCCTATCCCCAAATGGAGCAGAGGATTCCCCTGAAGTGAGGCCTTGCATTGCCATGGCTTTTCCTCTAAAGCCAGGGTTTGTCCACTCTGCTGATGAGAAACTGCCACTCCAAAGAGGTGCATTTGCTTCAGTATTTGTCTCTTCTTCATAGTTATGGTTTTCTCTTCGATTTTTCCAGTTGTGTCAGCATGTGCGGTCCAGTGACTTGGCACTGTCACATCCATCTCCTTTCTCTTTTGCTTCTCCCTTGTCTGTCACTAGGTCAGGAGGTCCCACTTCATGCAGAGAGACCTCAGAAGGACTCCAGTCACTTGTGGAGCAGCCAGCCAGCCACGCTGCTGTGTGACACTCAACACGGGGCAAGTTAGCTCTGCATCAGCTTCAGAGTGCCCCTCAGGCAGGGAATGTCACTGTGATTTCTGAGCTGGGAATATCTCGGCGAGGTTTGGGGAATGTATTAAGAAAACAATAAGGTTGAAGACTTGCATGAAGTCAGAAAGTGCCACGTGGGAGGTATGCATAGCCTGAGCTCAGCCCCTCTACATCCCTGAGATGCCTGACACCCTGTAATTATAGGCTCATAGGCATAACTTGTACTCAAAAGTTTCACTTTGACCATAGATCCAGAGACAGCATCTCATTTTGGTGTAGCCATCCTTAATTTCTTTGACCTAAGCTTCCCAATTGTGCCTTTTGAATTTGGCATTTAATACAATCCATTCTTTTTCTCCATTTCCCAAATAGTCTGTGGAGCCAGACTAATCGCTGCTCATCAAATGCCCATTGTGTTCTTATTTCCCTGTCCCATGGTAACAGACACTTTTATTGTGATTATTCATCTACTGTTCTTTCATTAATGAAAGATTTTGATTTTGCTGCCATAAGGCCTCTTCAATAGCTTTATATTATGAACACAATTTCAAACAGAAACCTGTTCTTTGGTACCGCCTACCAGTGACAATGGAGGATCCTTTCTAGCTTGTCTTGGCCACTGACCACAAGAAATGTCCACTTCAAGGACTCATGGTGTCCATTCCCTCTTGACAGGCTAGTTGTCAACCTATTGCAGCCTACATGCCCCTCAGGAAGGAGCCATACAGGAAAGGACCATCCATTATTTTTTTAGCATGTCTCTTCCTTCCACCATGAACCCTAATATGAGGGTTCTTGGAAAAGTTTCCCACACCTTTGAAGTCCAGCTGGATCCCTCTGCCTGTGTGCATTTGCTCTAGCCTGTGCCAGATCGGGCATATATTGCCTCAACTGTCATTGGGTAAGCCAAGTACCTTGCATGAGGAGTATGTTGATGAAGGGAATGCCCATTCTCCTGCGTGGAGTCTGGGCTGCCATCACTGCCGGGCTCCTGCTGTGTCCCCAGGTGAACTGGAAGTCTTACTCTGCCTAGAAGGCTGCATGCAGATCAATTCTCCATACTCCTCATCCCAGCCTACTTTTCCCTTTAATTAAAAGCAATCCTGTTATCTAGAACCTGGGGAAAATTAAGATACATTTAGCCTTGCATTGAATAAGTGCATTTATGATCATTCTCGGTAACATAAAATTGTTTTCCAGGAAGACTGTCTCCTGGACTGTTTGCTCTCAAGGACTGTCTGTCTTTATAGGTCTGGTTTGGGGTATAAGTGTGTGATCTTTCCAGGCACAGAGACCACCATTTAGACTGAGTTATGGACTATGCCCTTTGCCTTAGTTTATTTGAGGGCTTTAGTGATAAAAGAAGAGGAAGAAAATCTGTCCTTGTGCTGCACTCATTTTTATAGATCGTTGTCTTAAAAAAAATCTCTTTGTAGTATGGTGATGATGGCATAGTTTTAATAGGGTGGAAAGCTTTCCTTCTCTTAACCCTTGGAGGTTAAGTTGTCCTTCTCTAACCCTGAGTCAGTCCTCCACTAAGTTCCTTGCTGTCTCTTTCACTCCTTCAATTCTGTTCCTTCTTCCCTTCTTTAACCCCTTAGACGTGGACTTTTATACAGTTGCAGATTAAAAAGTAGATCAGACTACTCAGGAAAAAGGCTCTGTGTTCCTACTTGTCTCTCTACTTACAGTCATGGAAAGTGATGTTGGAATTGTCTTGCAGCTCTGTCACTCATAGCCCATGCACATGTAGCACAGAGACTCAGACAGTCTCTTTGTTGTCTGCCTCCACTTTCTCAGGTTCAAACTTTTTCTCACACATCTTTTTGCCATTTCCTTTTAGCTTCATTTTTATTGTTGTCTGTATCTCGGTGACTGAGCCTATTTTTCATGGAAGCCCACTTCACCCCTGTGCCCTCTGTGCAGACTGCCTCCGCAGGGAGGACTTCACAGCTTGGCCAGGCCCCTTTGGAGCCCCGGACTTCTCAGGAAGTCAGGGATGGCTGTTTTCTGCCTCTAGCACAGCAGCACTTCCAAGACCCCACCAGAGAGCAGGTTCCTCCAGACAATTGTCTTCACAAGATGGTGCCTGCCCAAAACTGCTTCTAATTGGAGTGTAAAGCAAAAGACCATGAGAGAAACAACAGGTTCACAGCATACAAGAAACTAATGAGGTAATATTCAGGGAGTAAACTTATACAGTGAGATAATGAGGCTGCAGTAACCTATAATGAGATTATTCTCCAGAGGCTTGTTTTTATAAAAATTCTAATGCTCAGTCCAGATTTTCATCCCACTGCTGCCAGTCCTGTGCATTCTGCTGCTGTCCTCCAGCTATGAAGGCCTGAAACAGCCCTGATGTTTTTGAGTTTTTAGAGGAGCAGAAAGAATCAATATGCCTAACTTTGGACAGGGGACTGCATCCAGTGTTTGCAGAGGACAGTGAGAAAGGCTCCTGGGGCAGATATGAGGAGAGCAGATTCAGCCTGCCTGGCTCAGGTGGTGGAGATGCCTTTCAGAAATCGATCTTTCAGCACAATTCTCATGTTCTAGTGAGTTGTCAGCCTGCTCTTTGAAAAGGCATCCGTGTAACTCTGTGAACACAGTCCTTTCAGATCCCTTCACTGCTGTGCACTGCTCTGTGAACTCAATACACTGAGTGGGGAGTTCACACAGATCAATCTCTTTTATACTTTGCATCTGGTGCACCATTCTCATTTTATAGCAAAGTCACTTGAATTTAACCTGTCACAGTGAGGGAGATTCTGCAAGCTTTGAGGATAATAGATTTGTTTGAGAAAACAAATGTACACTTTTCCCTAAGCCTTGAATTAATTTGATTTCCCCCCAGTTACTGCACTCTTGTGACAGCAGCATGGCCTGTAAAGAAAGCATTTAATATTTTCTAAAATCCTTCAGTCCTTGACTTTTCTCTAAGCTAGTCCCTATATACACAGACATTCATAGCCAGACTGACTGCTCCTTGTTGCTCTTCTTGCTAGAGAAGTGTCAGCCTGGAGACGACTGGAGCATTTCTGAGATAACAGATGTAGCTTCAGTTCTGAGCAGTGAGTAATATGTGGGGGCTGAACTGCTCCAGATCAAGAAAGAAAATTAAAAAAAAAAAAAAAAAGTGGTAAAAAATCAACATGAGGAAATTCTTGGTTAATTATGAGCATTGGATAGACTGGCATAGATACTGTGACAGCCCTAAAAAAGAGAACTCTTTGATAACTTAAGTTCTTTATTTTGCTAATTGCAGAAAGGTTACTTCAGTCTAATCAGTTCTTCATAATAACAGATCAAACATATCATCACATCCCTTATCTACATAAGAATATGCACTAGTTCAGTTCAAACTGGTGCCATGTGTTGCATGAATATTATTATTTAATTTAAAAATGTATTTTAATTTATTATCAAACTGCCTTGAGCCCATATACAGTAAACCAGAAGAAGACCTGTCTCAGGAGATTGCTGAGTTAACCACACACTTTCAGAGCAACTTGTCTCACAGGGTGTGGCTCCTCTGGCAGGCTTGTAGACATCTTTAGCTGAAGTGGTCACCACAATCTGAGTATCTGGAGTCAGTGAATCTAGGGCACAATTCATTTCATCCTAAAGCAGATGCATAAATGAGATTAGTGTAATTATACCATAAGGACATCTCTCCCTCCCCATTGCTCCCAAGTGGAGCTGAAGGGGACAAGCTCAGCTGAAGGGCTCTTGTCTCTAATGCTCTGCACTTGGATCATATAACTTGTCCTGTCCTGCCCCAGAGAGGTAACCTGAGCCAGACTGGACACAGGACCCAGCCCCACGGGGAGGTCTGGGAGGGCAGAATCTGACTCTGTTTCAGGTGCTGGTGGGTCTGTGTGGGGCTGCAGAACATAAGACCTGAAGTATTTGATTATTGCCACTAAAAGCAGGGACAGCAGTACCCTCAGAAATGACAGAGACAAAGAGCCCAATGCCAAAGTGCAGCGAGGTTATGGGGTGCTCAGGATGTTCACCTGGCAGCAGAAAGCATCTCCATGGGCCTCTCACATGTGCTAGGAAGGAGGGGTGGTACAGATAGCAGTGCACTTGCAGGGGAGGAGGACAAAGACATGCATGGTCTAAATTGCAGAAGAGTGGAGACAGCTGAACTCACAGACCAGTGGACTCTGAAATCCCTATGGGGGAGAAATGATCAGGAGTATCAATAATTTTCAAAATGCAACCCCAGCTCCATGGATCAGGAGAACCCAGAGGGCAGCAGGCAGTCACCTTGAGGGACAGCTGTCCTTTCCCTTCTGTCTCAAGACAGACAATGTGAGTGATGGAGGTGGAGGTGTAGTTAATGTTTGAAACTGCTGATGAGAAACCTCAGGTGCCCTCTGCTGCACAGGGCACAGGATGCCTGAAAGCCTTCACTCTGTTGGCCTTCCTGGTAACTTTCCCTTGCAGTCAAAACTGTGACTTGTCAGGAGCAGCAGATCTGCTCCTCTTGCATCCTCTCCCTGGCCTCCTGCAGGGCACACACAGGCAGGATAAGGACTTGTAGGACAGAAGAAAGAGGGAGCTGCCTACTTGATAGGTCAGCAGATCAATCTGTGGCCACAGCTCACTCCCCTGTGGGCTCCCCCATGAATGATCCTGCAGATACACTGAGCTTTCCTGAATCTCGTGGGTTTTCGAAAGAAATCTATGACTACAGGTGTTCAGAAGGCAGAAATTCACTTTGTGAAATATTTTCATTTAATGATCTTTTGGTCCTGTTTTCTCCTAACAGGAAAACCCTTCTATACTTTCTGGAATATCCTATTCATAAAAATGTAGAAAATATGATTTCATATGGAGTTATCTGATGCCCAATTCACTACTGACTATTAAAATTTGTGAAATATTCTCCTTGTTATTTTTCCCCTTAAGAAAGAGAAACAGTAACTCAATAAAAACAGTTTATTGAAGTGTTTTGATAAAAGTGAATAAGCATCATATGTCACAAAGTGTTGGCCGTTGCTTTGGTTGTTTTCTGATCTGTTTCTCCCCAGAAAGAACTAGGGATTAACTTGGGAGTAAAATATCATGGGATATTAACTGTCTTTATGGAACATGTTAAACTGCTCAGTTCCTAAATGTCATTGTGATTGATTGGGTAGGAAAGCTTCAGGTCACAGAGGCCAGGCCTGGGGTTTGACAGTCATGGCCTGTAGCTAAGCCTAGCCTTGCTGATCCAGTTTGCTACAGTCCTGGAGAAGAACATACCTTCCTTGAAACTTTTAGCAAAAGATAAGATGCTGGACTTTTTGGTCTTGCCTGGTGGAGTGGATCCTGTGGCTCTCATAGGACAGTGCGAGCTCCAGTATGGACCACTGCAGGTGAAAGAAAAAATAAAAAAAGAATGAAAGCTCACAGTGCAATAATTTTCCAGATTCAATAACTAGGTCTAATTAACTTCTGGGAGAGCTTTACAAATTCCAAAGGCTTCTGGGTGTTTAAATCTTTCTGACATCCTTCTATTATCTGAGATATTAAGGTAGTTAAATCCTGAGAAAAATGTCAGCTATGTCTGCATATTTTGTGTGGTGCTATCAGTTAATCCGAAGGCTTTCTCAAGGAATCTGTTTCTTAGACTGGGATTTAGAAAAATTACATTAATGTTCCTTTCCCTCCATCCCTACAGCCATTAGATTTAAGTTACAGTCTCTCCCAGCTTGATTGCTGCAAGTTCCTGCTCTTATGTCTCTTGGCACTCATTCCTCTCCTCTGAGTCTGCAAAGCACTGCTGCCCACCTTGCCCTCTCTCTTGCACTCACTTCACCAGCACCATCCAAAGCCATCCCATGATTTTCTTCTCATGTAACTCAGTCCTGGGTCCTCCACAACCCAGCTGAGTTTGACTCACCCATGCTTTTGGTCTGGATTCCCAGTTCAGACTCTCCTCTTCCTTGGTCTCCTGCACATCCCTGTTTTCTCATGAGATTTTGAAGGAGATTAACTCAGAAAAAAAGGTCCTGTGGCACCTGGCCCTGACAATGAGGAAAATCGAAGGTTAGAGGTAGAGGTTGGGTGATTCTTGTGCCTCAGGAGGAAATTGCTTCTGCCCCTTTTGCTGAACCCACCAGTGATCCAAGCAGCTGTGGACCAAAAAGTAATAGGATTAGCTGGTTAGTTACATTGATGAGGCCTAAATGTGATTAGTAATTCAAACTGCAGGCTAACAGAAGACCTGAGACCTGGGATCCATACAGTTCTTAGGGGCATAGCTAAGAAGGATAAGGCACTGCAAAAACAAAGGCAGCAAACTGGCCTCCAGCTGCAAATCCAGCAGAGCAGGTGCTGCAAAATCTAAACCATTGACATTGATGCCTTGGCACACAGGGAATGTGAGGCGAGCTGCCAGGATGAAGTCTTGTCTCTCCAGAGTTCCTTTCCCTGCCCAGCAATGCAGCTTTGGATGAAATGGTTTGAGGACTGGGAATATGGGCTCCTTCCACTATTCCACCACTTTCTGGGTGCACAACTCGGGGATCCATCAGCTCTCTGGGACAGAGACTAGCCAAACTTGACCCAGTGTATTTTGCTGGGTGAGAGGGGCAGGAGAAAAGGCTTTTAGTATTCCCCACCCAGTCCTGCAGTTTCAGCCATCACATCTGAAGGGTGAAGTGCTAGCCCGTGTATAAACTCTGCAGCAGGTTTGTACTGCAGAGCACTGCTGAGCTCTGGCTGCCAGAGGGACCCGCTGGGGCTTGCCAGGCTCCCACTTGACCTGGGTACTCTGCACTTTTCTGCATAAAACCCAGCCCCTGGAAGCTGAATGTGAAAGACCACTCTGATATGTCCCAGTGAGCTGGAGGGTAAACCCAGGCTCCCCCAAGAGCCACCCGCAGTACATGGCAAAGGAGAGCATGGAGAAACAACAGGCACAGAAGGAAAAGTAAAAAATACAAGAAAAACCAGCCAGGACGAATGTCAGTAACTGACAGAAAAGATACTTCTGAACTCTCAGAAGTGTTGCTAAGAAAAAAGAAAGAAAAAATTTTTTTAAAAACCAATGTTTAGGATTTTTTTTTAGTATCGAAGAGATACTAAAGGGGTCAGATTACCGAGAAAGATTAAGGGACAAAATCAATAGCCCATTTTAAACTTAGCATGACAACAGCTGGCAAGGGACTCTAGGAAAGGAGAGGAATTGTTTAAAGGTCATTGGAGTAGCTGGGAGTTAGGAGATGAAGGTGAACATCAGCTTGCTCATGACTGATTCAGATTCTCTTGAGTCACTGCTTCTATTGAAGAATCCAAGCCTCTGAGGCTGAAGGACTGTATCAAGTAAAAAGGACATCCTCTTCTGGGAAAGGCTGACAACAGACAACAATGATGAGTGCCTTAGGCAGGGACTTGAGCCAACCTGCCCAGCAGATTATCACATCCTGCCAAATTGTGCTAAAAGTAAAAAACCTGTACCAGGCTCTCCTCCTCCAAAAAGCTTCCACAGGGAAAGGGAACAGGGTGTGTTTGCAGCAGGGAACTTCTCTCTGGTTGTCATGGCAGTATACCATGCTGGTCTCACAATTTTCTAAAGCAGTATATGGAAAAAAAAAGTAATAGGATTAGCTGGTTAGTTACATTGATGAGGCCTAAATGTGATTAGTAATTCAAACTTATTCTGTTTCTCTATGAAGTTCTTAGACTGGAGGTCACTTTTCACAGAAGAGAGATGATGCTAATCATTCTAGGATCTGGTAGTTCTTTATGCCTAGTCTGATGTGTGCTAGCAATATCTCCTGAAATTAGAGGGCTTTCTGTTGTGGTCTCAAAGGTTGTGTTTACTGCTGGTATCTTTACTGCAAACAAAGTTGCTTGACATAATTACATGGAAAGACCAAATTGTTCAGTGTTTTACTATCACTTAATAAGGAGATTTTTTTCATCACAGGCTAGAATTCAACTTGATTTACTGATCCAAAGTGAATAAATATGAGCTCTCTAAGCCTAATTTAACAAAGGTTTCAGTTCTGCACATGCGGAGTATTTCTGACTGTTTGAGGGAGAATAAAAAGCTAAAATGAAAACAGTCTTTAAGTGTTGTTTCATGCACTAAATATATCTATTAAGGGGTCTACTTTGACCAGGCAGATTTGATGAAAGCAATATGTGCAATGTTTCTTGGTATTTCCCTATTTCAAGATACAACATATAATCATTGTTGTCATGTAGCTTATGACATCAGAGACGCAATCCAAATATGTTCCTTCAGCAGCAGCTTGACATGAAGTGCTTTTGAGAAAGACCAAGGGAAAAATATGCTAAATGTTCTCCAATCTTTCACAAGAGAATATTGTGAAAATATATTCAAAATATTCATAAGGTGTGTGGTCCTAGAGAAGCTGCAGCAACCGGAGCAGTTTGAGAAGAGGTGTCACTGCAAATGGGTATAAAACCACAAACACAGCATTTGGGATTCAAAGACATGTCTTGTACTCGTATTACTTGTACACAGTAGTACATTTTGTTCCCTGATTTCAACACCAAAATGGGCTGCCACGAGGTTTGGAGCCCTTAGAGACATTTGAGTTGGGCCATATTGGCAATGCTCGCTGTGACAGGGACAGGTCAGCACCATGGCAGCCTGTTTCTGAAGTACCAATCCAGAGTGCATGGGCTCAAAAATTGTACCAGGACTTAGGAAACAGGATGGTGCTGTGCTTTTTATTAGGCAAAGGCTGAACAAAATGGTACCAGCAGGTGCAGAAGGCAAAGAGCACCCCGGGTGCCTCCTGCTGGGGGATCACTGATAGATTTTTCTCTGCTATCATTACTGCTTCATTCTTCCTAAATCAGTTTCAAGTCCCTTCATAGTCAACAGTGCTATTTGTTTGTTTATCCATAGAACTTGAAGCTTTTGAAAACTCTCCTTTCCCTCTCCCAAGAGCGGGATGGAAGAGAGAGTGGACACCACGCAATGAGATGGCACACAGGATCTGGAGCAGCACAGCATTCCAGCCAGTCAGGACCTTTTGGGAGCTGCTGCAGGAGCCAGAACCATATGGAAAGCTGTCCTGGGAGCAAGAACTCAGAGCCTGCATGTGTCTCAGAGGCAGAGGGGCAGCTTGGCCCGGTGAGCCTCACTGAAATGAAGAACAAAGCTGTCCTGATGGAGCTGGAGAGGGTGCCCAAGAGATGTCACCTGCACTCAGTGGCAGCAAATGGGACAGCACCTTGGCACATCCCTCAGCCTCGGTACTCCAAGTTGTCTTGATCTCCACCTGGGGTCACCCCTTGGGTCATTCTGCCATCAGCTGCCTGGCATTTGTGCCCAGGACCAGCCTGTGTCTTCTACCAACCTGAACCCAGGGGACCCCCGGGATCCCAGCACACCTTTTACCACTGTGCTGACAGGAACAAAATTCACTTGAATTTTGGCCATGGAGTACAGATGGTTTGAAACAATGAAGGAACATTTTCATCAGTTCTCTGAACAATAATGAATAGATTTATGCATTTGTTTAACAATCAGTCATGCATGAGATGTAACAATTTCCAGTTCCTGTTTCTTGTCTATCTTCCTGTTTTTAAAAAGGATTCAATAAAAAGAAAGTATTGCTCAAAGGAAGGATTTGATTGTAACTACCTTTTCATTGCTTCAGCTAGAGTGCATAAAACTGCATTTTACGCTCTGATGTTGATCAAATTTTTGGGTATTAGTCCAGATACTTTGATAGTATTCCAAAGTAAGTGGGTGAATATTAAAGAAATTAGTCTTGGTCTATAGTTTTATAGATCAGAGCAGGATTATTTCAATTTAAATAATTGCATAGTTGATATGGTTGCAAAAAGTACATGCTCACAAAACCCACAGCTTTGTTCAAACAAGCATTTTATTTGACCGACTATGAGACATTTCATTTACTTTTCATGAGATAAGACCTTTTGAAAACAATTTTGCTGGCTTTCAAAATGAGTTTTTGAAAGAAAAATGCTGTTTCTTTTTAATAGCAGCAGAACAAAAAGATTTGGCTTTTCTGATCTTCCCTCTCTAATCTCCATTTCCGTTCAAAATTATTAATTTAATTTTATCCCAATTCACAACTGGATTTAAAAACCAAAATATGCCATCTGGCCAAATCCATGACAGATGTCTTTTTCACTTCAGTGTCCCATTATTGTAGTGACAGGCCTTGCACCATGGTATCAGGGAGAAGGAGAGAGGAAGGAAGTCTGCAAGAAATAGAGGATAATGTAATATAGATATTTTTCACAGTATTCAAGACAATGCAACTAAAGACACACTAAATATAAATTCCCTGCCAAATAGATCATAACAAATTCAGTGTTGTGGCTTGTTGGTGTCTTCACACCAGAAATCTCTATAGACTTAATTATTTTATCAAAAGTGGCAGAACAAGATAGAGCAATTTTTAACAGAAATGGAAGGCACTGCTGCCACAAAGTATTCATCATTCATTCATATAGTATGGTCTAGATTTAGATCATACTATATCCAGGGAAATAGAGCCATATTAAAGGTGAGGTGTTTGCAACTTGCAGCAAGCAGCAAGATTGCTGCTTCTGCAGAGGACCTTCCTTTATTGAATTGCATGGGCTAACAGTTCATTCTGTGAGAATGCAAATCCCATCACTCGTAACTACTTAAAAGCAGTATTTGATTTTTTATTTGATCTGAGATCTGGGTCTCCAAAGGAAAAGAAAACAAACAACTAAATAGGAAACTATAGGATAGATCTACAACAAAATGAACACATTTCCAAAATATTGGAAAGATCCTGTGATTTTCTAATGTTAAGTGCATAGTGTTCATTGCTGCTTTAAATTCAGGCTCATCACTGTGAGACGCAGATAGGTGTAGCACCTTAACTTCAAACTTGTGTCTCTTTGGCAATCATGACCTTGGTTTGCATTGCAAAGTTACAAGTTTTTGCAGATGTTGCTGAGACATTTGGTCAGAGGAGGGGAATAACCAAAAATTTTTGCATTGTTGAAGATTTGGAGGCTTTTTGGGCCGGGTGATGGCCATAGGAGCTGGATATTGCTGCTAAGTATTTAATAACAGACCAGGTTATATGTAGATACATGCTCTCCATTTGTGTGATTGGATGCACATCTTACTTTAATTAACACTGGGAGCAGTGCTGGGCGATGTTTACGGCCGGAGCCAGTGGCAGGAATGTGCAGAGCAGTGTGCTGAGCTGGGGCCTCTCACAGGGCTCTGGAGGTCCTCCCTTCTGCAGGGAAAATTACTGATATTTGTCCCTGGTGGAGAAAAGGACCAGTGCTACAGACCTAAGTCTAAAGATACAGGCCTTTAGTCCACGAGATTTCTGCACAGGGCATGGGAGCTGACTTCCCCCTTCCCTAGGTTCTCTTCCATCCTGGTGGATGTTGTTGGTCCATCAGCAGGTGGGGCTTTTAAACACAGCACCCATGTTACCTCCTCTGGTCAGGAGATACATTTTTTGAAGCTGTGGCTTATTTATTGGTGCTTGCATAGTGCCTATAAACTCCTCCTCCTGCAGCCCCTACGCACAGATGTTCCTTCTCTTTCCCTCAGCCCACAAGCACATGAGAATGTTACGTTCTGCACTCACAAGTTTTGTCTTCTGTTTTCTCTATTCACCATATTGTCTTCCAAACTTGCTGCATTGCCCCATAAAAATTTTCCCACAAAATCCATTCTCCTGATGCCCCACTGGTGCGGCCAGCCCTTTTTTGTGCCATGTTTCCACCTACCTTTAATGCTACCCTTTCCCAGCAGCCTTCCCAAGCTGCTCAGCTGCTGAGCCTGGTGCCATGTCCCAGATTCCCCCATTTGGCCCACATGGGACTGTGGCTTGGACCATTCTCATGGGACACAGTGAGGTCTCTATTGGTGGCACACGTGACTTGCACAAGGCATCTGGCTGTATGTACAGACCAACAGATTGCTTTCACTCCTTATCACAAACAGGACATTCCTAAAGTCGCTATCAAAAGCCATGGAGTGTGAAAAGAGCTGCTCTATTTTAGTTTCTGTTCTTCATGGCTGCTCTACTCCCTCCCCACCCCAGTGCCTGTGTGCTGGGCTTGTGTGTGCTGTGTCACGCGACCAAATTTTGCCACATGCTGGTTGGCATCTTTCATCCTTCCCCTCAGCAGCTGTGAGTGCTTGTGTTCATGCTTCTTTTGACTATCTGTGGCTCAATATGCATATTAGGTCAAAGAAGTGCACCTTCACAAAAAGCAGCAGAAAGATGATGGGCTGTGAGAGGCTTTGTGAGTTTGTTCTGCCAGAGGTTGCTCCTGAGAAAGTTCTGTTTCACACAGAGATGTATTGAAAGTGAACTGCGCAAATGAAATGGTATTTACCTGAGTCCTCAGCTGGAGCTTGGGGTCCCTGCACCCAGGACCATACATATGGCTTGATAGCCAGCACAAAGAGAAATCAATGTCTGTGTTTGAGTTTACAGTAGCTCATGCTACATACTAGCCAAAATTTCCAAGCAGCTGAAAACTTCAGGCCCACACATATGTTGTGCTGCCACAGTGCAAATAGGAGACTTGACAGGTTCAGCCACCACTAGGTTAAGATTTGTCAGGTTGGTGATTCCTTGCAGATCATAGCATTACCATCTCATGGCTGAACAGATAAAGGGGAAAGCATGGATATTTCCACACGAAAACTGTGTGTAAAATGAACTAAAAAAACCCAAATAAAATTAAATGAACCCACAACCAGCACACAATGTGTGGACTCCAAGTGAAGGCTGAAGACTCTTATCTGCCAACCTGTACATTCACATTCAGCTCTAGAAAGCCCTTTTCCTTGCCTGTGCTGATTTTGATCCAGATTGGGATCATCCTGCTGGTTATGATCCATATATGGCACTGGATTGGAAGGACTTTCTGTAATCTACATGTTGTTGATGTTTGATTCATGCCTGCTAGGGCATTTCCCCAAGAGGAAGTCTTTTGGTTAATTTCTATTGCAATGTCTTGAGGGGATTTTCCTTTCTGTGAGCTCATTAGGCCTCACAGCAAAACAGAGCCAAATATGTTTGGCATTTGGCTCAGACAAACCGTGAAAAGCGGTGAGCGAGATCGGGGTGAGCTCTGCCAGTGAATCAGCAGCGCTGCTTGTGCTGGGCCCATCAGTGGGTGAGCACACAGAGGATCATGGAATAGTTTAGTTTGGAAAACACCCTTTAGATTGAGTCCAGCTGTTAACCCAGCACTGCCCAGTCACCACTAAACCATGTTCCTAAGTGCCATGAATACACATCTTTTAAATACCCTCAAGGATGGTGACTCCACCATTTCCCTGGGCACCCTGTGCCAATACTTGATAGTGCTTTCAGTGAAGAAATTTTTCCTAATATCCAATCTCAGCCTTCCTGGCATACATAAATGGGCATAAACACTTAATATATGCAAATGTGGAGGGCATGAAATCATAGAATCATAGAATTGTTAAGGCTAGAAAAGACCTAGATTATTTTTTTGCCTCTATAGAACCCTGCACTTACTGCCTTGAAGTACTGATGGAGATGCTGCTGGATGCTGCTGGAGCTGTCAGGAACAAGTATACAGAAAATTGGGTGATATTTGAAAAAGGTCTGGTTTCCCAGGTGATGTGGTCTTAACCTCAGCCATTATATATTTTTGTCACGTCCCAGAATATTTGTTTGAAATATCATAAAAAAACTCCTGACACTCTGTGCATGATCAGATTGGGATTCTTTGGCATGTGTTGCCTGAGTGCATTGTTTCTTTGTCTGGTCTTTGATGCCAGGCTTGGAATATGGCACTGGCAGAAGACATTAGAAGTCCTAACTCTTGTCTCCACAGAAAGAGTTATACAGACTAAGGAGTTAACAGATCATGGAGCTTTTCTGTAACAGACTTAGAAAAGAGAAACCAAGGTTATTTACTGTTCCCACACTTAGAGCAGTTTTAAATTGCTAGGTTAACTAGCCATTCCTGAAAGAAATTTTCTGTGCACCAATGTATTCTTTGTGGTTGAAGCAAAAATTACTTACAGACAGAGCAATGTTTCTTCCAAAGAAAAAACTGTAGCCAATGGAATATTTTAAAATTCAGCTGTGAGGTCTGTCAGCTTCTTTCTGGCTGGGGGTTAATTTGATCTATGCATTTTCTGCAGACAGATAAAAGAAACATCTCATTTGCTAAGCAACATTGTCATGGATATATGACGTAAAGTAGAACATATTCCAAAATTGCCCTTAGTTCTACTGCAGTTACTGCTAATGGCGCTGAAGTGTAGTGTAAGCACACTGCAAGCCAACTTCTGATGTCAATTACATCAGTGTAAACAAGATTAGAAATTGGCCCAAGCCTATGGGTTTAAACATGACTGTCTTGAACTCCATTTTCAGGACAGATAATGTTTTCAAGGAAAACAATGCACTTGTTAATTTTAGCAGATTTTTCTCAGCACATTTTGGCAACAGTTGTAATATATTCCTAGCACTTGGCTTCATTTTACTGTTCATTATATTGCCTGAGTAACAGCACAAATCAGCCCGTCAGATGAGATGTTTCAATGACCAAAATACAGATTTGAAGGCTGAGGACCAATAAGGAGAGAAATGCAAACAACTGACATTAGGCATGGATTTCATACTTTGTGAATGACATAGTTTCCTCTCTGGTAGGTCTGTATCAGGTCTGCTTCTATCCCATCTGCTATTCAACACTTAAGTTGCTTATTATTAGTTGCAGAAATCCATAACACATTTCAAACAGATCAATGTAATCAGAAAACTTGCCATCATGCAGGAGCAGAACAGTCCAACAAGATAAGGATGAATTTGTTTTCTCTGTCCACTGTTATCTTTCTGGATACTCTAAGAACAACATTTTTTTGACCTCTTGAATAACTTACATACTTAGAGAAAATAAATTTCTCCTAAATTTCTCCTACATATGAAATATCTTAATACAAACCTGAATATGTCCCAAGGAAAAATAATTTGGACAGCAAAAGTCTCAGACAACCTTTTAGCAACATTTTTGCCTTCCTTCTGAGACTTAGTGAGAGGCTTTAGTGATGGCCTTTAATAAAGGCATTGTTGCTCCTATGAATGTTGCTGAGCTAACCCAAGATTCAGGCCAAAAATGTGCACCAAAATGTTCTTTCCAGACAAGACAAGAATTCATAAAGTGCAATTTTCAAACAAAAAAGAGCAACCAATTTGTCCTCACAGAAGGTAAAGGATCTTAAAAAAATAACCAGCAAGTGTAACAGTCCAACCCAAGTCAACTAAGAGCAAGGAACTAGCTAAGGAGCACAAGCATGCCGGTCAACATGTGAAAGATCTAGTCACTAATGAGAAACATTTACTGCCTCTCTGTCTGGATTGTGTGCTGATCCTCCATTCACTTTTTTTTTTTTTAAGAAAAGAGCATTTTCTGTGCTATAATTTACAACAGCTGGAACCAGTTTGTGTGTGTGTATATGTGCATGCGTGTATGTGCTGGACAGAAGAACACTGCCAATATGAAAAGGAATAGGATGGGCACTGTTTTTGGAATTTGGCTCCAAAGGGGATATCTAATGATATGAGAAAGATTGAGTAAGTGGAGGAAGCTGGGGGATGTTCTATACCCAGGACTGCTGCAGCATGGGTGGGCCCAGCAGGCTCCCAGCACATCCTGTGTCAGCAGCGATGCAGTGACCCTGGTTCAGAGATTTCACAGCACTGTGGAGCAGGAGCGTGCGTACATTCATTGCAAAGGTTTCTTTAACCAAAATCATTCTGGGCTGAAGCCTGGCCAGTGAGTGATAGCTGGGCACAGTAATTTTTATTTCTTTTACATAAACATAATGAGGTGTTGTTTATCATTTTCCTGAAAGTTTTGGGGTTGAGATATTGGGGAAAACAAACAAAGAGACACTTTGTGAGCTCTCTGAGAAGTAAATGGCTCCTTTTGGCATGCTCTGACGGGCCATTTCATTTTAGCTTTGCTGAATCAGCTTAATGGGGAAAACTCAAAACTCATTGCCAAACTCTTATGGCAATTTTTCTTTACCACAGTGGTCACAAACAGATGTTGTTATCCTCTGTACTGGGAACCAAATATTCCTTGGGGCAGGTTTGTGTAGGATGTACTACACAGAGTGATGCAGATTACTCTAAAATTAGGAAAAGGCTGAGAGTTAGGCATGTACTGAGTGGACATGAACATTTGAACTTGTCACATGGAACACACAGATTCTTTTAAAAACTTAAGTGTGTGACATCAGCCAGTGTGACACCAAAACACATCGCTGCCTATGCTACATCAAATGCAACTCTGGAGGGGCACTCCAATGGTAATGGTTTTTTTCTCATATTTTTAATCATATACAATGCCCTAAATAAAAGCAGGATATACAAATTAACCATTTTCCTTCCACTGCAGCAGATCTACACAACCAGCCTGCTGCAGCAGATCTACACAACCAGGCCATTTGTGTAAATTATAAGCTGGCTTCCATGGGAGGAGGTGCACTAAGCAGTTCAAAGCTGAGCAGAATTAGCCTTCCAAAGGGACATAACCTGACTCCCATTCCCAGCCCCAGAGGAAGGCAGAGGCTGTATTCAAGGTTTAGTATTGACCTTTTGCTGCTGGATGTGATACTGATGCCCACAAATGTTCCTTGGGACAGGTTCAACTTTTATTATGGCAGTTCACATGGGAGAAAAACACACATTTCTAAGCATGTTATTTTGAATTGTATACAGATAGCCCCTATTCAGTATTCAGAAGACTATGCAATTATGCTATTTTACATATTATAATTATTTTAATACAGTCAAACACTGTACTTGCATTTCACGACAAATTTGCTCATGGATCACTATAAACCTCAGGAACTGCAGCAGCCACCAGAAAATACATGTGAAAATTGTTTTTAGAGGGACAATCTTCTCATGATTATATGTCAGAGCTGTTGGGGGTAAACGCCACATGAAACAAATATGTCCAAACTTTTGACTGAGAAGAACCTTGGAACAAACTTTTGGATCTCTCCCTGACTGCTGAGCTTTTGAAAAAACAAACAAACAAACAAACACCATCAAAACTGTCTGGGCCACCTATATCCTTCCTGCAACTCTCATAGGTGTGAACTGGAGTAAAGCTTACTCCACTTGTACATTTCCCACTCTTACTGCAGCAGGCTGCCCCTTGAAATCCCAGCAGCCCTTCATCCCTGAACTATCCTGTCCTTGTCTAGAAAAGAGGCAGCAAACTTCTACCCTTCGAAAGAAATGCAGCCTGGAGACATGCCCGAGGCACAGTCCCTGGTGGATAAACCTCTTACAGTATTATCTGAAACACATCCAGCTGGAATGCCAAGGAGACCTCCCTCTCCAGCCAAGCAGCCACACTCACACCACCTAAGGTGGGATTGAGGCCCCTCGTAGTGACACACCCCACGCTCTCGCAGTGAGACCACGTTTCCCTCCTGGCTCAACCTCAGGTTTCCCATAGCAGAGTCTCAGAAGTCCCAATCCTTAGAATAATAAGTAAATCTTGGAGCAATAACTAAATAATAAAATGACAGCTTGAACTGGGTTCCTCCAGACAGGAAAGTTGCCTTAACAAGGACATCCATAATGTGGGGCTTCTTTCTACTTGGTCCTTTTCAATCAAGGGATTAGAGCAAGGAGACAGCCGTGCTGAAGGACAAAGTTCAAGGTGGCTGAACCCTGGCTTTCTTTGCCCTGTGAAGTTCCCAATTTGCCTGAGCAGAGGAAGGCAGAAGGCAAAGCACGCCCTGATCTCAGGCCACCTCAGCTCTGCTGTGCAGACAGGCTGCATCAAAGCAAGAACTGGATCCTCCAAAATCTCCAGCAGGTTCTCTGGTCCTTCCTGACCAGTAACTCCCCTCACCTCCAATCAGACCCTGTTTGTCATTCATTTTGCCAACTTTGTATCAATTGCACCCATGTCCAAAAGAGCTGTTTCCAGCAGAAAGCCCATGATGTAGATCATGGCTTTTAATTAATATATCTGTACATACTTTATGCCTGAATGCATGCCCTAATTTATGAGTAACAGCAAGGATATATTCTCCAAAGAAAGTAATACTTGACTAAATTGTTCTCTTGACGTAAACCTGTAATTTAAAAATTATATATATTTAGACTGCAAGTCAAAACAGGAAATTTTGCATTCCCAAAGTGGATAAAGATATTTCTGAACCTAAATATCTAGTGATACAAAATTACAATGAAATGTCTCTCTCTTGCTTGCCTAACAAAACCACTCTTTACCAAATAAGCCTGCTATTTATGGAGCACTTTGCTGTACAGGCAAGTTTGCTCTCACGGTCTCTATAAATGGAGAGGCTGGGGATTTTCACAGCCACCATCTGTCCAGAGAGGATTTTGCCACTGGAAAGTGCAAGCATATCCACTGAAAGCAAAGCAAAACTAGCCTTGCTGGAAAACCATTTTTAAAAGTTCAGATAAGAAAGAAGGTATCAGGGAAAACCAATTCAGAGCAAAGAACTAAGCACTGAGCAGTGGGAGATACAGTAAATGCAGAATTTAACATCTTAGCTACCACTGAGGTCTATCAACTCCATTCATCCGCCATGGGGGCTAGTCATAATGGAAGCAGTCTCTCCATTAGCCCTAAGCCATCTGGCACAACTGGTTTGGCTGCTGACAGACGTGGCAACGATCAGGGTTGGGTGCTGTGATGCTGCCAGGAGTGAATCTGAACATCAGGTGAGAAACATTAACAGCAAAAATAAAGCACGTCACAAACAGGGGGAGGGAAAGATTAAATTATGGCAGGGATCAGTTGATAGGGACACAGCTGGTATGCTGTCTGACTCCTTGCTTCCACTTGGGGAGCCTCTGTGCAATCAACCCCTTCAGCAGGCAGGAATTGTGCCTGCACAGATTACGACACAGAGCTGCAGGAATCGCTCCTCTCTTTCATCACAGAGTTGTCTGCCTGCAGCATTTGCCACCAAAGCTAAGTAGTCTGACTCTAAAAGCATTTAGGAATTCACAAAGCAGCAAAATCTACACGGATGCGTGTAGGTCCACGCACACAAGCACATATGTATATATTACATGTTTTATTTATAAGTCAAGATTTTGCATAGGAACTGGTTGAACAGATGTTAAACCAGGACCTCACAAAACATGTTCCAACAAATAAGAGTGAGTCTGGCAGGAGAGCAACTAGAGATACTGGAATGCCAGTTTTGTTAAAGACCTAAATCCCAGTGTAATTTCTGATTCACAGTATTCAGATATGTAATAGCTGAAGTAGTGACTCAGAAGAGACAGATCTGTTGCCTCAGTGCTCTTTTCACTATTTTATGAGGCACAAATTAGCACAGATCTTTAACCCATAATTAATTTAATGGCAAATTCATATTCTTATTGTACTATTCTGTGGAATTACAAACCAGTAGATTTCTTTTCCATTGTATTTCTACATTTACTTCAGGCAATGTCACATGACTAGAAGGGGTTTTTTGGGTAGGTATCCTGCACCTTGTTGAGCTGCTTTTATTTCCCAGCAGTTCTGGACACATTTCTCCTTACAAAGACAAAGTAAGGGAGATGACCTGATCCATGACCTGCCTTGAAAACTATTTCCCATAACTTCAATCATCATACCTTGCTCTAGGCTAAAGGGATAGCATGACAATACAAAGACAAAGAAATCCTATAACAATACTGCCACTGCTGGTAAGTGCAGGTGAAATATCCATAGGTGATCAAAAGGTGGGCTGTGCAATTCTAAGGCAGTATGCTTTCTAAGTAATTCAATTTTATGTGTAACCCTGCATCTATCAGGAAGGCCCCTGAAGCCATGGATATTAGAGAATCATTTGTAAATAATCATCTGGCTGTCAGAATATACACATGTCCATTTGCTCTCCAAAACACTGCTGTAAAAAGTACTAAACATCCTCATCTGTTCAGAGCTGCAGAGAAGACCTCAAGAATGCCAAATGCCAAAATCTGCTCTGCAGTTTGATTGGGCTTTGGTGAAACAGGTTTAGCCAAATGTGCTGTACTTTTGTGGCCTTGGATACACCTTGAATAAAGGTGCCTTAAACCAGCCTAATGCAATCTCCTCTTTTCTAGACACAGCTTCATTAGTTCAATGAATGTTTAACCAAGACCACGCTAGTGCTGTCACATTGCCTAAGGAAAACACCACCAGCCCTCTCAGTCAGCTTCTCCATGAGCTTGGTGCTCCCTGTTTCCTCTCAATGTAGGTTGTTAGAAGAATTCATTGTATTTAAAGTTTCCTGCCTTCCTAACGAATGTGATTCATCCAATTTTACATAATAATTTTCTTTATTTCATGCAAGTCAACAGTACTTTGCTAACAGAAGTTACAGCATGTCTTCAGCATGTACTAAAAAGTAACCAGAGGGACGCCAGAAAAATAACAGGAATTACTTCAGGCACTTTATTCAGTGGGTTTTCACTTAAAAAAAAAAAAATAAAAAAAAAGCTTACACCATTTTCTGATGGTTTTACAGTCCATTGCACAATAACCTATTATTATGTGATTTTTTTTTTAGCACACTCACCTAAGGCAATATGAGCTCTTATAATTGAAGTGAAATATTGAAACAGAATTTTCTACCAACTACACCATTATGAGTGATACTGATCTACAGCATCCTGCTTCTACTTTATTTATAGGGGACAATAATAAAATATTCCTACTAACTCGATTGCTTTATATCATGTAACAGAAATGCCAAAATCAAGGTCAAGAGTATGTCAGTGGTTTAATTTCCCTAGTGCTAACGCACAGTAAAATTTCTCAGGATATAGTCTGCTGGTCTCCTGCAAGTCATTATGTATTTAATTTTCTCCCTGTAAAGTGCTTTTCTTGAATGCAAAGCCTGTGTATTCTAGAGGTAAATACATTAAGATAAAAGGTTCAAAGAGTCTTTTTCTAAAGACATCTTATAATGTCTCATAAGCTTCCTTATGAAATTCCAGGGCAAACCCCAACCATGCTGTCTTCAAAAGAATTCCCAGTGCATTTTCTTTGTTTGCACAAAGGAAGGAAGGAAAATTAAAGGAGAGGGGGAGGGGGAAGCTGCGGTCAATATTATGGCCCTGCAGATTGCCAGAGTCAGACACCCTGGATCCTCAGAGTGAAAAAGACCTATCAGTCAGGGCAGTGCATGGGAATTTGCTTGTATCTACTTGCCTTGGCTTCCAAGGCCTTCAGAGCATCTCATCTCTCAGATGCCACTGCTGCCAACTCCCCCAACACACAGCAAAGCCCAGGCACATTTTCTGCCAGCAAGTTCTTGTTGTCTCCTGGATAGTGAGGAACCCCCATTAGAAACAGCCCAAAGCTAAAACCTCTCTCAAATCACGCCTCTACCAGCACAACTCCCCTGAAATTACACTGGTGAGCTGCCATTACTGGCTGATGTGCTTCCCAAACCTGTCCCACTGGTTTCTCTTACCACCTCCCAATCTCCTTGTTTTATCTACCCATTATTCAGTTTTACAGCATGGGCTGCTTGGGGCAGGGACTGCCTTCACAGCACTTGCACACCTTCTAAAGCCCTGGGATGGGTGCTCCAAACTGCCAGCGCCTGAGATATTCTAATAAACAATAATATAATCAGTCACAGGAGGAAGTTTCACTTCTCTGCATTACAGAAAATTGTAGGAAAAATGATGCAGCAACCATCTTAACATGCAGTTTGGCTTTATTTTGTCTCTCTTCCAACTCCACCAGAGGATTTTTGCCAGACTGCAGGCAGCTCTGCTGCACAAAAGCACACCTACAGCCCCACTCCAGCAGGCTTGATGGCTCTGCAGAGCCCAGTGAAGGGGTGAAATAATCCTTGCTACACTTATGGTCACTCTCAGATTGGTAGCCATGCCCCTGGTGGGTGACTTCCATTTCAGGAAGGTTGTGCTTCTCCCTCCAGCACCACTGGGTCCAGAGTTTCTGCTGAGAGTTGTCCTCCACCTAGGATGCAAACATTCCTCTCTGAAGCCCTGCCCAAACATTTCCCAGGGGCTCAGATGGGTCCCAGTGTTTATGGTGCTGTTGTTTGTGCTGTGACTGGGCTCTAGGGAACATGGCTGATATGCATTCGGATTTCATCTCAAGAAAATAAGTCTTACAAATTCACAGTCTGCCTCAGTGCATGAAAAAACAAAGTGTGCATGAAAAAACAAAGTCTCCGAAAATCATAGCCAAGATTTATGGGAAGTCATAGAAAAACTCCTGAAAAGAAATGTTAAGCTTGCTAGCATTTGTGCTGTTTGCTTGGCCACATCACACCAGCCCAAACCTGCTCAAAACAGACCCCAAAGGGCTGGTTCTCTAAAAGAGAGGCAAGGCGTGCTGGGGGGAGAAAGGGTGGTAATCCAGTGCTCTGTAAAGAACTTGGTAACATGAGTGCTACACCTCTGCTTTTCTAGTGATCCCAGCAAGGGAAGGAAATAGAGCTTACATTACCCAGGCCGAGTGCAACTGGGTGATTTGTGCCTTTTTTCATGGTCATTTAAATGTATTTTTCATTGTGCAAACACAGATACAGTAGCTGGGAAAGAAATTTATATGAGACTGCATCATATCATAGAATTATAGGATGGTTTGGGTTGGAAGGGACTTTTAAAGGTCATCTGGTATTATCCCCTGGCAATGTAAGCAGAGACATCTGACCTAAAGACGACCATGAGAAGATCTGAGCTATGTCAGAGCTTTACCAAGGGATTGAAATAAACTGGGCATTAGCTACAGAGGGCATTCATGAACACAAGAATGAACACAAGCTGTGTGGAATCTTTGTGGGAATGTAAATGGGAACAAGCAGTGTGAAATCAGACTGTACATACACAGAAGTCCACAATGGAGACCAAGTTCTCCTCTGAATATACACAATCCAACCACAGTGCATTACTCCTGAGCAGTTCTGGGGGGGGACAAGTCAGGCAGGGAGGACAACACTCTTCCCAGCAGTACAGGAACTTCCTCCTCAGAGTGGACCCTGCAGTTTAAAACAGGCCGGGATAACTTCTCACTGCTTTTTGGGTTACAAGAAGGATTTGGTTTTGTGCTTGCTTCTCCTGCATCTGACAGCTGGTTGCTAACTTATCTCAGCCACTAACTCATTTGCACTCAGGGCTTGTGCTGGTGATGTTCTTCAGACCACCAGCAACCCATGGAGGAGATCCAAGTGCACCTCCAACAGGCACAACTGTGTTTTTTGGGCCACCAGTCTCCCCTTGCCACTGAAAGACATCTAAGACTTGAACATTTATGTGCTCCAGACTGTGAGAAAACTATTCCAAAGCAACCTTTGTTTTACCTGCAGGTATACTGCCCTGTGCTGTGATCTTGTCAGATCTTGTTAAGTCATCAGCACCGGGGTAATCTGGATGATAAAAGCCAGAGAAGACCTCACTGCTGAGGGAGGCTGTGCCTGTGAAATCATAAAAATGGCAACAATGAGACACCAGCATCCTTTTTTAACTCATTATACAAAGAACTTTACAGGAGTCATTAACAGCATATTATGGAGGGCTTGTGAAGAATTCCAGTTCTAAGATCCTACAGAAAAGAAATAGCAATGACTTAGGGCTGGACTGAGCTAATCCTCTTCATAAAAGCTGCTGTGTAGTCTGGCTTTTTGTTTGTTTCTTTGTTTGTTGTTTGGTTTTCTCACTCTCTACTACTTAACTTTGAAAGAAAATAATGTTCATGACACTATACAGTCCACAGTTGTTTTCTGAAACAGATTTTAGGATGCCTTTCTTAACACGGATGTACACCTGGATGATTCTTGGTCTTTGCAATGGTTTTCCAATGCTGTGCAGCCACCTCTGGAGCTGTGAGTCCTCCAGACCTCCTAAAATGAAACCCAGGGAGCAGAAATCAGGAAGGAGATGTACCAGGCTGAATTTTTATTTCAAAGTTAGAGGACATGCCTGGCAGCAGCAATGAAAAGGTAAGGCAAGAAACACTCTCTAGGTGTGAAGATGTCTCTGTCACCAGCCAGCAAACCCATGTCCAGTCCCAGAAATCATGGTGGGAATTGAGATAGGAATGTCTGTCCTGCTCGGTGCCTCTTAAAATGCATGGGCTAGCTCAGGTGCCAGGATCTGAAAGGAAATGAAAACAATTCTTGCTAAGAAACATGATCTTATAAGTGCCCCAGTACAGTGATGCCACAACAAAAAATGCTGTGTAACTCCAGGTTTTTCAAGGTTTGGAAACGCAGCTAAAAAGCCTTGCTTTTGGTTTCACCCATTCTGAGTCCTAGTGGCAATAGAACAGAGGGACAATGTAACCCTCTGCAGCAACCACAGCTCAGTGAAGTTGTCCCTGTGCCCAAGGAGAAGGTGGTAGATTTGACAGCATGAGAAAATCTTAGCTCTGGGATCTTACTCTCAGCCCTGCCAAGGTGAGCTGGCTACACAGCTGCTAAGGAATATATTCAAAATAAGCTAATGTGTGAAGAGAAGACAGTCACCACCACAGAAAAATTATTTACCACCTTTGTGGAAATGCAGATATACCTCTAGAAGTCATGGCTGACTGCTGCAAAGACAGGATCATCTCCCAAACTTCTTCCAAGGTGAAGTTAAAAAAAAAAATGAAATCAACATAGATCTATAAAGGAATAGCCTCTGTGTGTGATGACCAGGAAATCAGACCTGGCAGGATCCAACAGTCCTTGTTACACAAGGAGGAGGAAACCCAAGTCACCTCACTCAGATCAGCTGATCTTCACTAATTGAGAGAATAAAGCCAAAGCTCTGAGCACTGAGGTACTCGAGATTCCAGATGCTTTAAATACCCAGGGTGGTTATAAAACTACCATGATCCTTTCATGATGAATCTTAACAGGTATTTTCTCAAGCTTGAATGTTTGGAATTCAGTAAGTTAGGGTTAATTACAGAATAACAGACAAGGAAAAAATTGTGATAATGGGAAAGATACAGAAGGGAATGTAATCCTGAAACTTCAGGTCCTGGGTCTACTTCTGGAAAATCTTGTTAGAAAACCCTGATGCCCTGGACATCCAGGGGAAACCACTCTCAAGGTGAGCATCAGGTAGCCATCTCTGTTTCCAGCCTGTGCTCTGTGAACAGGAAAGAAAGAACTCTGAAGGGGTGGAGACCTGTGCAAGAAGGGACGAATAAAAAAGCCTAAGGAAGAGAGTATGTAAAAGGAGCACAGAGATCACTCCCAAAAAGAAAGACAAAAATGGTGTTTATGTTTTACTCAGGAGAGGGAAATGGAGGAGAGTTAGTGGGTGGTGGCCAGAGAAAGAGAGCACGGGTCAGACTTGTAGGATGATATTTTGCATATATTGTCCAAAGATGGAGGACATTTTGCAGATAGCGTCTAAAGAAAGCATCTTATTCACTTTTATTGTGGATGCAGAGAGAAATGGGAGAAATAGTACCCATGGCATTATCCTTAGAAACCGGGCAGAAGTTTCCCAGAATGCTGGGAACGTGAATGTCTCTAAGATATCCATGTAAGATTTCACTCAAAACCTATTCCAACTCAGTAGGTTTTGGAAAATGAAATAATTTGTTTTGTTCATGCCTTATTAAGTTAGCTGTCATTAAAGTTAGTGGTGCTATGCAGCAAGTTAGTTCCCAATTTTTCTGAGCATAAAACCTGAGTGATGGATCAGATGCTGATGTAGGCTGCAGAAACACAACAGCAGGGTGGCATCTGTTACAGAAGGTTTTTCTGCAATGCTCCTGAAGCTGATTGAAATCTATTGAGCTCACCAATAGAAAAATATTGAATGTTGCTGACTCTTCTCCAGCATTCCATGGTGCTTCTCCATTATCCCTGCTGCACCATGCAGGGCTGGCAGTTCATTTCCTCCCTGCTGGAGGGGAGACACAGAGCCCCCTCAAGTGAAGCAAGCTTCACATATACTCAGTTTGCACAAGTAATTACTGCAGGTTTGTTGCTCAAGAGTACAAACAGCCCACATCTTTAATGATTGTGCAAGGAACTTCACTCAGAATAAAGCCTGAGCTTCAGAAGGCTGGGGATTTTTTAAGTGTAAGCTGAAATAAAAGTTTCCATAGCTATTTTTGATTTCTAAACCAGACTTTTTGTTTGTAAACACCCAGACAGCAGAGAGGTTGTCCTCCCTCCTCTCTCCCACGCAGAGCCATCTTGCTGCTTTACCTCACCCTCTCCAAGCTGCCTGCTGGCTCTGGAAACTGCCTGGGGATGAGACAACAAAGGCTGTGTGGACAGCAGCTAAAAATGCCTGGAAAAGCAGTACTTGTTGGGCAGAAGAGGAGACACTGTCTGTTTCCCCTGTCTGTGACCACTGCATGCCTGCACAGAGGGAGCCCTTGTGTTCAGAAAAGAAAGAAAGCTACAAGACACCATGCTAACTGTTCCCAGAGTTTCAGTCCCATTTTTCAATTAAGACCACAGATTTTCCATGTTACTGAGTGCTAAAACTTTGGGGTTTGTGGTTGGTCAGAGAGCTGGGTATCAGCTAATCAATCAACCAAAACATCTTTAAACATGGCTACAGATAGATGAATTTTAGGTGTTGATATTTCACCTTTGAACTTTCCTTTACCAAAGTTATGATAACTGGGCCAGACAGGAGCACTGCTGCTGCTGGCTTTGGCACAGTGTGTGTAGCTTCACACAACAGGCTGGCCAGTGCTGCTGTCTCTGTGACTTCACTCAGACCCTCTCTGGCTGGCCTTGGCAGCTGGGCTGTGCTGTGCACAGGTGCCTCACGCCAGCCTGGGAGAGCAGCGTGGCTCTACCTGCTTTTGTCAGGATAAGGCAACTCCTTGAGACAAGCTGGAAGTCCTCTCTTTTCCTCTATTTTCCTTTTTAAATTTTCTTTATTTTTTTACCCCTGCATTTTGCTCCCGTGGCTCCCATATAAAATGAGAGGACCTTGTCGCTGATTACACAGTGGTGAGTACACTCAGCTGAGGGGAGTCCAGTTCTGCTCCTTGCTCCCATTTACCCCGGACCAAACTGGTGTCAAACTGGGGAGCCATGCCCAGGCTCCACCAGCCTTAGTCTCTGTTGCTCATTAGTGGAAACTGCACAGAAAGCACAGAGGGATGCTGGGGGTTGTGAGTGTCTCCTCAGACACAGAAACACTGGACACCACCAGCAGGAAGGTCCCGTTTCAGAACATTCCCTTTCCCCTGAGGTGGTTGCTGGTGACTGGTAGTGAAGGTTGTGGTGAGTCACTGCTACACCTCAGCTCCAGACATCCTTTCTTTTGTATCCTTCACCTTTCCTGGTCAGGAACTTCTGAGTTAAATGAGAGAGATTTTTTGTCATTGGACCTACAGTGTTCAGTTATGACTTTAAAAAGTTTATTATTAATAACTTCTTCCTTTCCACTTTTCCCAAGGCATAAAAAGATATTCCTTTCAACTTTTCCCAAAGCATAAAAAGTAGGACATAGATATTCAAAGATGAAACTGGAGCACAGAGGCATGTGGAAAATCCAAATGAAGGAAGCACCTAAAGCTTTAATTTAGGTGCATGATTTTTTAGCATTTCTTTTTGTGGACATTGTAGGGAAATCAGGTTTTACAGGGACCCATGAGTGTGAACAGGTTTTAGTTTGGTAGATCAGGATGGGAGTACCAGTCCATTAAAACTGGCAATATAGAGGAAGAGGAGAGGGAAGGGGAAGGGGAAGGGGAAGGGGAAGGGGAAGGTGGGAACAAGAGCAACAGCCTCCATCTATAGGATAAGAGCAAGAAAAGAGAAGTAGTTGAATCCCACATGCAGATATAAAGGCATGGAATTTTCAGCTGGAAAAGAGAATTTCAGAAACCTTCAAAGACTAAGCATTCAAATGAGGTGATTTTTTTTTTTCCTGAAACAGCATGGCATCAGAATTTTTCCTTAAGTACCTGGCATCAAAACTCAAGCACAGGGTAGACAGCTGAGGCTTGCAGGCAATCCCAGGCATCCCCAGGTGAACTTATTCTGTAGTACTGGCTCTGTGTGTATTTGGACACAACTTCAGCAGCAACAGGGACTGCTTCAGCAGACTCATATGGGTTGAAAAGTCAATATGAGAACTCAGAGTGTGGAAGTGCTGACAGGATAAAGGCGTCCTCACAGTGTTTGAACCCAGTCCAAAGCTAACATAAGTGAAAACCTCTGGAGAAGCTGTTCTTGTTGAACTGTAAGTTGCTTTTTTTCCCCCTATTTAAATATGCCAAAGTAGTTAAATTGAGATGATAAGAATCTGGACTTTATCAGTGAATTCTACCTTTCAAAAATAGTTATTCAAATTCTTACTTCATCAGGCTTTAGGAGGTAACACATTTAAAGAAACAAAATGTGGAAAAAAATCCATTTGAAGGTGCTGGCTTCATCTGCATGGCAATGAAATGTTCTCAAGAAAGGCGTTTACTTTTAATTAGTAATAAAGCAAATGCAAACCACCATAGGCCACATTTGAGAAAATGCTGTAGTTCAAAGTGAGAAAAGACTCTTATTAAATGAAATTGTAAGTGAATATCATTAAATACATGTCAACACAACCATTAGAGCAATCTGTCAACCGGCATAAAGAAAGCATAAAATCACACAGGTGAGTTGTGGGCACAATAGAAGTGTGTTTGTATTTTTGCACTTTGTCTTCAGGAGAAGTAGGTCTCTCCACAACAAAAGACCACCAGCTCAAAAGCAAACCCAAGCCCTAACCAGGAGGGGCTGGCTCCAACCTAGAGTGTTTTACAATACCCACTGCAGGAATTTATCACCCTGCTCCTCACCAGTGGTATGATTTTATTCTCTGACATGACAGGCTGTGCTGTGCCTGTAGCCCATGCCTCCATTGATACTCCAGCTGACGCTGCCTCTTGTCACTCCAGCTCAGAGAAGCCACACCTCGCATGTCCCGGGGCTGTGCCGGCTGCCCTGCAGCCATGCTGTGTGTCCCACCCTGGGACAGACAAAGGGCCACAGCCAGGGAGATGCAGACTTTGAGGTCAGAGGAGGGGCAGCTCCTGTTCACAACGCCTGCAGCTGACCAGGTGGTGTTGGGGGGGACAGCCTGCAGGTCAGGTCACTCATGCATCAATGTGCCACCTGATGAGAACAGCACACTGGGTTGGCCTGGTTTTTTAATTGCTGCTCTTCATTTATTTCTCTCTTTGGTCCACTTGTACTTGATCTTGAAGTTGTTCCTCTGGGCTGGGTCTGCCCCTTCTTGAAGAGTAGAAAACCCTTAGTGTACTATGGGTGCTGTTACCAGCAAATATGTATCAAATCATCATAACAAAATCTTCTGGGCCAATTTCCAATTCCACCTCCGCACAGCTAGCACTATAAAGAAAGGTTTACCAGGAAAAAAACCCTAAAACCAACAAAACAACAAAACAAACAAACAACAACAAAACCATGCAAATAAACAAGACAAGAACATAAGGGAGGGAGCACATCTCTACTTCCAGCCTCCACAGTGCTCAGCCTGAGCTTGCAGACCTCCAGGGACACTCCCCCAAGTAAAGCTGGTGCTGACTTTTGTAGAGATGGGCCTTTCTATTTTATTTCATTGTGCTCAGAAGAAGAAAGAAGTGCACAGTAATGCTGACCCTGTTTAGCTGCATCAAGACAAAGGGAATGTTGCTTAGTCTATTTTTTTTGCTCAGATGTGTTCCCCCTTCCATTTGTAAACATGTTTAGCTGGTGGGAGCCACTATCCAGGAGGAGCAGGGGGTGGTGATGCTGCAGGAGGAAATACTAAATATAAGAGTGGCTAAATGTAAGTTTGGTGATGTCAGCTCTGTGTGAGATAGAAAAAACAAGGACTATGTTCAGCTCCACCAGGCTCAACAGCAAGAGTATAAAATGCTTCTGAGAGGGCTAAACAGCTCCAGACCCAGAAAAAGACAGTTGAGTTGCTGAGATTATACTTAATTGGTGTTGTGGGAAGGCAGCCTCTCTGCAAGGCAGCCTACGCTGTCCCCTCGTACAAAGCCTTTTCATGAGCTACAGGGGACATACTGCCAAGCGTCTTGCCAAATACCAGCCTTATAATGTCATCTCAGGAAACAGAGGAGCCTGAAGCCACCAGGACAGTGTCACTGCCCTCGTGGTGTGTCCCTGCCACCCCTGATCTTTTTGCCCCTCTTGCCCATGCTCCAGCCCTCCTAGGCTGGATGGTGGCCTCGTCCCACCTCCTGCAGCCATGTGAGCTGCAGCATGGGCAAGGTTTTCATGTAGGGAAGGACCCATATCACCAGGTCTTGTTTAATCATCTGTCCAGGATTCATCTGCAGCTGCTTTGTCACACAACCCCCCAAACAGCAAGACAGTGCAAATACTTTGTCCAAGCTGGCTTTCCTTGCAGTGACAACACAGACACACAACTCCTCATCATGCCAAAAGGACAAATTTTCCATTTGTCCGTGTATGCATCTGTGTGTGCCAGGCTGGTCTGACAGCAGGATTTTGTCCTAAATGTGCTACTGCCTCCCTAGCAGTGCTTAACCTGCTTGGAGCTCATCCAGATAGAAGTTATGTTTAAAATAGGATTCCTGATATATGCTGGTGAGACACTGGTAGAGAGACTGACCCACATGAGTTCCAGGGAATTACGTGAAACATCTGTTTCCCTGTGTTTTCTCTGCTGCCAATGGGAAATTTCCCACAGAAAATGATATTTTTGGCAATTTTGTTGTTGGTAGTTTTGACCTTTTGATGAATGCCACCATGAACCACCAGAACCATGTGTCATCTAGACGTGAACGAGTCATGAACTCACTTAGGACTTCATGTTACAGAGAAGGGGCTATAACTTCCCTCTCAATTTTTTACTTCACTGATTAACTTTTTCATGGGATATTAGGAGCAAGGGCTTGGCTGGATCTCATTCATGTGTGCATTTGCGCATGTTTGAGGTGTGTCTGTGCACAGATACATACACCATCTGTGTTCATAGCCAAATGCCTGACTTAAAAACACAAAGCAAGTACAAACGTCCCAGAAAAAATGAGAATAATTTTGTTGGGGAAGAGGTGTGGAGGGATTTTCTTTTTTTTTTTTTTTTCTTTTTTTTTTTTTCTTTAATTGGGCTTTTATGTGTTGAAAGTGCAGTCAAGTTGATCTAGCTTTTTTTTTTTCTCTCATTCTCATTCTCATTCTCATTCTCATTCTCATTGATTTTACTATTCTTAGTGTATTTTCTTAACTTTAGAACCTGAACCTAAGCCTCTTTTTCCTAGCCATGCCTTGAAAATTAAAGCACTTGGAGCCAGATGCTGAACTGGTATATCCATAGGAATGCCTCATTTTGTTTCCTAAAGGGTGCTTTTTCAGGCACCCTGTTATGAGGCCAGGAAGAGCAGAGCAAGTTTGACCAGGCTCTTTCCAGGGGTCATTCCAGCTGAAATTTGTGGTTACATGAGCCCAGCCTAGTGGCTCCTAACTGGTGAGACAGTGGTTCCCAAGGGAACTAACTCTACCAACACTGTTTGCTGGAGCTGGAAACACTGGGAGGTGCCCAAGTGGCCCTGGGCAAAGCCAGCCTGCTCCAGCCATGCTCCTGGCCCCAGAGCTGGGTGGGCTGAGACATGGAGTTCTGCCAGGGTCCTATGGTGAAGAGGGCTGGGAGAAAGACGACCTTTGGGGGCTGTAGCTGCCACATACACGTTGTGAAATGCCTCTCTAAAAGAAACAAAGGGGCTGCTTCATATGAAGCAAAGTCCCCAGTGAGGAGTGCTGCAGATGGTATGAGAAAAGGTCCGCAGAGCACAAGAGCCCTGTGCCTCACTGTGCTGTTTTCTGCATTCCCACAACACTTTGCCTTTTGAGCTCAGCCTTACAAGCTCCAAGGCAAATCAACAAGTTGAAGCAGGAACCCAATTCAAGCTCTGAATAAAACCCATACCTGACAACTTTAATTATTAGGCTGATGCGTCATATTTACATTAATTTGAGCACTACTTAGATTAAATTACAATAATTCTTCCATATATTCATTCCAAGACATTTCAATAACTTAGCAGATAGCATATATAATCAAAGATTAGCTGAAGAAACAGGTTTGCTCTCTACAGACATACTGTTCCTCTACCTGGGTGCTGACTGCAGCACCCTGTGCGTGGGTCTGCATGGATGTGCCTAACAGGGCACAGCATCTGGAACACTGTCAAAGGACAGGTACTGGAAAGCCCATGAGCCTTGGCCATAGTCCCAGGATCAAATTACAGCCCCTGTGGTGGGGATCCGTGTTCACCTTAGCATGTGCTTTTGCAGATTGGAAGTACTCCTGGATTCCTCTTTTGCTGTTCATTGATCATCCAGCAGCAATGCCCAGAACACACAAATTTTTTTCATCAGCTGGCCAGAAAGTTTATTCCAGATGACCTTGAGGTCCCTTGCAACCTCATAGTTTATGATTCTATGATTCCAGATGGTATTTGGCTCATTCTCCCTCCCCTTTCCCTGCAGGCTTTTCGGGAACACAGCTTATATCTGTTGGATGCAGACCACGACAAAGCACTCAAGCCAGCATGCCACACCATGGCACCATGTCATGATCTGTTCTAACTCCTAGGTATAGCTTGTGCTGCTTGTGACTGATACGGTATTAAATGATCAGCATCCCCAAAGTGGAGAAACTCTTTCTCTCTTCCTATTACCAAGACCCTCATCCTGTCATACTCATGAGCTACAGAGTGAAGAGTGAAAGCTACTGCCCAGGTGTTTTCCACTCTTGTATGTGGGTTTCTTTCACTCACTTGGTGTAATATAAAGAGTTGAGATGTATGGCTAAGAACTCATCTTTCCCCAGGCATTACAGATGAGGGCATATGCAAACAAATTTTACAGTTCAATGTACAAATTTTACAGTCCAATGTTACTGTTTGGAGCCCTATGTCCCCACAAAATTTTTCAGTATGTTGTGGGGGGGAACAACAGTAGACAGAAAAGCCCTCCCTCTGGACATGAATTTCACTCTCAAGGTAGGATAGAGCAAGTAAACTGGGGCTACTTTAAAATCTAGCAAAAGTTCTGTGTTTCTCTGACTGTTCTACACTTTTCAGCGATGGGGAGCAGTCTCCTGAGCAGTTTGCCTGCCCTGAGGAAGATCCCGATTTCAAAGAAAGCAAGAGCAGGCTCTGAAAGTGGCAGTTTGGCACCAATTAAATAGCTGAGGCTGTTTGTCCCTCCCAGCCCCGTTCTGTCTGTCCGAGCCGCCCCAGCCCAGCCGCTGCTCCGAGCGCGGAGCCGGGCGGGGTCCCGGGCGCGCCCCGGCTGCAGCGGGGGTTCGCTCCGCTCGAGGGAGCTCCTGCTTCTGTGGAGCCCACATCAAACCCTCGGGGCACCTTCAGCAAAGTCCCGCGGGTGACAAACCCCTGTGCCGGGGCAGGCTGCACGCAGGGACTCCTTTGCTCGGGAAGGGTGAGGAGATGCTTGTGTCGGAGCTGAGATGCTCCTGGCTGAGGGAGGGCGTTTCCGAGGCTGCTGTGTTTCAGCCCGAGGTGCCCAGGGCTCTGCCCACCCGTGCCCCCAGCCGGGCACCCATCGCACTCCCACCTGTCCTTGTCACCACAGCTGCTCCAGCTGAGTGCTGCTGAACGAGGGTGGGCAGCATGTGGGAAGGGGCAGGTCCCGGGAGGAGCTGATTGAGACGGTTCGTAGGATCACTGAACTATTCAAAAAAGCAGACTTGAGGAACAATGCCTACTTTGGTTATCTCTTCATCAGGAAAAATTGACCTTATTGTGTCCTGCACAAGTGACTTATCGCTGCAGAAAACTACGTTTTCACAAGGAATAACTCTCTCAGGAAGCTAACTGTATATAAGGAGAATGACTGAGGAGATAATTTCACTCCTTTAAAAAATAAATCTCTTATGTCACAGATCCAAGCCTCAAAGTATCAAGGCAAAAATAGAATCTAATAAAATGCTTAGAAAGCATCTACACCTTTGGCAGGACAGCCAAAGCATCTACACCTTTGGCAGGACAGCGCTGATGCCTGACATCCCCGGTCAGCCAGGAATCCCAGAAGTGCAGATGCTTTTGGAGAAGGCCAGAGGGCAAAATCCATCCCTGGCTTCATGAGAGACCGTTAAACCTGATTCGTCCTGTCTCCAGCCACTCCCTGGCTTGTCTTTGGAAAGCCAGCACACACCGAGGCGAGGCGTTCCCCAGCCAGGGTCAGGTGTCAGAGGCAGCTTCTCCAGCAAGCCGGTGTGAGTCAGAGTGTTTGGGAACTGCTCCAAGCTATTGGAAAAAAACAACTCCCAAATTAGCTGGGGTGGCTCCCAAGCGAATCCACCTCCGCGGGGAAGGAGGTGATCTAATGAAAGCGTGCGGTCAGAAATCAAAAGAGCCTGGAAAGCATTCCAAGCTGCATAATAAGATTTCACATTTCATATCTTCAAAGCATTAAGTGAACATTATCTAATTAATCCTCACAACACTCCTCAGAGATATTATCCCTATTTCACAGACAGAGAAACCAAGGCACAAAGTTAAGTCACTTGCCTGGGGCCAGAGAAGGGAGTGTCGAAGCTGGGATTAGAGTCCAGGAGTTCCTGGCGCCCAACTTTTTCCTCAGACTACTGGGTCATGTGTCTTCCCTGCAGGGAAGATAATAATGATCCCATAATTACCCATACAAATTCCCAGTGACCAGGCTAACCCGTCTGTATAAAGCTATTTGTAATTCCAATAAACACGCCCACAATTTAGCTGCCTCCAAGAACTACCAGTACTCTCTCAGCCATAGGAATCCAGACCTTCAAATAGGGGCTGTTCTTTGACAGAGCAAATCCCAGCTCTGACCCACTCCAAGGGCCATTGGAGAACTTCTTGTCACTTGTAAATCCCTGGTGACCACCCATGTATGGCATGAGTTCTGTGGGAACTGTGGTGGCAAGACAAGGTTTGTGGAGAGAGGGAAGAGAGCTGTAAAAAATGGACAAGCCCTTTGGGCACACATGCCCTTTTCCAAACCTGATGCAGAAACTGAAACTTTTTGCTCAGTACAGACTGAGAGCAACCCCTCACCATCAAAGGAGAGGTCGTGTGGTCAAATACATTGCTCAGCATGGTCTGTCAGTCCCATAAAATAAATTACCCCTTCCATATGTAGACACAGTTCCCTGAAATGGTCTTGAGCAGACTCACTGCAACGTCACTGGGAAACTCAGAGCACCCAAAGTGCCCCATACCTTCAGCTCTTTCCCTGTCCTGCGCAGGAGAATAGGGGAGCAATCTGCTTGAACTCTTGTGTGCATCCCAAGGAGATGTGGCTGGGGTTTACCCTGTTTTTCCATTACAATAAGGCCTCTGTGGGTGTGTGAGGATGTGCACATGTGGCTGTGTGCCCGTACTTCTGTGGTGCTCTGTGCCCTCTTCTACCAATATATGTGAATCCGGTGAGCTGGTCTTTTTGACCTCAGACATTTTGTGCCTGGTACCCTCCATCATTCAATGTTTTTCTGCTGTCATCTCAGCAGGAGCACCTTTCCACAAAGCCTCTGTCATCCCTACTCAAACCAAACTTATTGTTACTCCAGAAAAGTGATCACCATGGAGTTCCCATGGGGGATGTGGTACACTGGTGTACCACACATTATTTTAGCTGAGACTTGAGTGTCTGCCTGGCTCTTCTCCCATATTGTGATGTTTACTCTTGTTTGCAATGTACTCTGCCAGGGACACCTATGGCTCTTGTCACAGACCAGCACAGCACCCCAGTAGACACTGTGAAACACAGAAATTGCTCCTCTGCATACCAGTCACCTCTGTACTTGGGTCAGACAGCTCACAGTTTTTGGTGGTCAAAAGGCCTGTAGGGCTGCATGGGTGTAGGACAGCACTTTTGACGGGGAGGGACAGCACTTGTGATGGGCAGGAACACAGCAAGCAATTCTGTCCCCTGCACCAGGGCCAGGACTCAAGCTCGCTCCTCTAGAGCAGTATCATCACAGTGATGAGGACTTCTCTGGGTGCTTTTTCTCTAGGCACATGGACACCTTTTCCCAGCCAGGTGATGCCATGGGTATCTGCCCATGCCATGGGTAACTGCCCACGGCTCCTGCAGCTTTTCCTCTGCCCAGGCACCAGTGTCAGAGATCTTCCCACACTGCTGGAATGCCACCTAGTATTTCCTCGGATTCACAGTGATGCGCAGAACCCCATCTGCAATTTTTCAGTACTTTCAAAACCAGGCCAGGCCAACAGTAATGCTGAGCTCCAGATAATTTGGGCTGGCTGAAAGCTGTCCTGCACTGGCCACATTGCATCCTCAGACTACTGGCCTCTTTGGGATGTCTGGGGCTTAGAAGTGGGAGGATGGGACAGCCTTGGGGAGACACAGGAGGCCACAGCAGTGTCCACAAGGTGGTAAAAATAAAAAGTTGAGAAAGGGATGTCAGCAATGAGTTTTCATCCACATAGGGCTGAATACTCACAGACTGTCTGTGCTCTGTATGGTGTGATGGTGCCTTGTCACTGAGGAGACAACAGAAGGGCATTTCAAAGGCTTGAAGAAGCCACGTCTGTCAAGCCCCAGGGTGCCACATCACATCCCCAGTGGGCTGCCGGGCAGACCAGCAGGAGGATTATAATGGAGCATTTGGGAACATGCACAGCTCTTCCTCAACCAAGAGTCCCACCACAGAGATAATCACTTAATAGCAAAAAGGGACCACTCAGTACTTAGGGACATATTTCTCAAATGTGTTCAAAGCCTGCTCTGGTCCCAGGCTTTTAATGCAACAAGTTGAGAGTCTCATTGTGATGGTTGTGCTTGAAACCACAGAGCAGTGGCTTCTGCAGAGAGCCAAGTGCTTTGTGCAGAAAATTGCTTTGGAGCTGCACTGAAATCAGAGATGCTGCTCTTTGGAATATGTGGCTTTTCCTTTCCTTTTTTTTGATTTTATTTTATTATTTCTTATAACTGTCTTTACTTACAGATCCAGAAATATCATTAAAAAATTAAAAGCACATTTTGTTTACTAAAACACTTTTATGTAATTTTTTTTTAATGGTAAATGCATAGACACACATCTTATCTACCTTTTATATTTAAGAGCAGATTTATTCTTGTGAGGAATCAAGCTGCCTTTTCCTCACTTTTTTGACCCGAGGACCAAGAACTCCTGTGCAAGAACCTCTATAATTAGTTTATCAATTCACAGGTATGTTTTTGCTGCAGTAACTGCCAGAAGAGCTTCTGGCTGGCTCATCTCCTATTGAGTTATAACAAAAAAAATATGTATCTATCTGTGTGTGTCTCTTCCCCAAGAGGCAAACCTTTATATAAAAATGATTGACAATAAGTGCTGACAGACAGGAACTAGATTATTCCAGAAATACTGCACACCATACAAATATAACATTTTTTTCTGTAAGTGGTACGTTTTAATGACATAAACTGATAGTATGAAATGGCATGTTAGAGGCTTATTAGACACTGACAGCTATAAGCATTTCAGGATGCTCTATTAAAAACATCTGCTCAAAGGAAAAAATAGCACTAAAAAAAGAAAGGAATGAAAAGTTGAGAACAGCCTCACATCCAATTTGTTGTCTGGTAGCTACCAATTCTAGGAATGACTAAGACCTCCCAATTTCAATAAGTTAAATCTAGCAAAAGCCAGATCCTTGGGGTCTGGGCACACAGTGCCTCAGGTTGCACATTTTGCCTTATACTCCCTGGCTTGTGGAGCATGTGTTTTGTGAAATGACTTCATATAGCTATCCCCTGGGAGGAGGTTCCAATTAGCAATGTAACCTCTGCGCTGACAGTATCTTCTTACCAGTTCTGATCTAGCAGATTTTTCACTCAACGTGGTCAAGACAAGTTTCAGACACGAAGAGATCCTGGGATGCAAAGGAAGAATGAAATGTTTTCTTAGGCTACTATGTAGTAATGGGAAAATACATGTGGAGTTGATCACCCAAAATCCAGATGCAGCTGCTGTTTGGCGTCTGCTTCCGCTGTTTCAAGTTTTGTTTTTCCTGAAGCTGAGTTGCCATACCTTTGGTCTCCTCAGCTACCAGGTGCTGGCATTTAGACAAGGAATCCAAGAGGAGATGACCTCATGGCACCTCTATGCCAAATAACACAAAAGGGTTTAAAAGACCCAAACAAACCTCACCCATCTCCCCATGCTCCTGAGCTGGAGCCATGAGCTGTTCTTATCTCCAGACAGGGGCACTTCAGAGGTCACCTTGCTGGTCTCAGAAGGCTCCTGAGCCTCTTGGCCATTGCACAGCAGAGAGATGAGTCTCAATCATAGGGATGGGTAGGAGGAACCCTCCCAGAGAACCAAAATACAAAGAGAGTTGGGTGAAGCATTGCTGTTTCAGTTGCAGCCACGGATAGAAGTTATTCCTTCTATTTTGTTGTAGAAAAACATGGCACTGCAAAGTGAAACTGGAATTGTAATACTTTGTGAAATGCTGCTCTGTTTCATAAACAGAACTGTTAGTGTTTGAAGATGGGAAATGTCAACAGGAGGATACTTCTGTGCAACTTTTCCATTATATAAAATTTTTAATTCAACAGTATTCAATGCCATTTCATAAGAAAACTTTCAGAGTTTCTGGGTGGCTCTGGAAGCATGAGCATCTGATGCCTGGAAATTAGACTGACATTGAGCATCAAAGCAGATGTTCTCCAAGCATCTCAAGTTGCTTATTCCTCAATAGACAGAAAACTGAAAGGAAAAAATGTCTTTAATGGAAACCCATTGAAATGTAGGAAAGCTGAGCAAGCAAATTATGACACCTAAACAGGAGACTCAGTCCCCCTTGAGAATGGGATGTTCCTGAAAGTTTAAAAGCACAGCAACAAGGTCAGATTCTTGGCACTTCAATTGCTGAGCATCAGCTGAGCTGTAGGTATTCAAAATGCCAAGCAATGCCACTACATATAGCCCACATGAAAGAAGGTTTGATTCTTTTGCATTTTCCCCAGCCAAACCTGCACCTATCCATGGACAGTCTGTGCCTCAGTGACATGTAACTGGAACAGGTGTAGTAAGGACTGAGCTGGAGACACAGTGGCTGTTTATGCATCTTGTCCAAAGCCTGCAAGGAGGTTGTAGTAGCTCTCCTTTCACTTCAGTGGATTTTGGCCCAAGCTAAAAGGAAAGTGAAACAAGAGCCCTACAGCAAGTGGTCTGTAGCATCTACACACTTCTGACACAGAGACACAATCCCCTTGGCATTTACTGTGTCACTGGAAGAAAGTCTTAACACATGAACACAACCTTTTTGATATTTCTCATTTTTAGAGTCTCTCAATCTGTTAGGAAAGAAAACAAAATCTCACAAAATATTTCACCAAAGTGCTGCTCTTGAGCATCAATTTTACTTCCAGCAGCCCATTTACCCAAAGCCATCCTTCGACAGATATGAAGTAACTATTCCTCTTGCCAACCCAAAGGGAATTTCATGGGCAATTTCTTCCTGCTTCCATCTTGAACCAAGGACTCACAGAAAGATTTATTTCTTAGCAAACACCTGAAAGCTTCCCTATTGTGTCTAAATATTTATGTTCATGTCTACACAGTAAAGATTACATCTCATATAGAAGAAAGAGGTACAGACAAATAAAGGAAGTCTCAGTGACAAAGGGAAGTGATGAAAACTGTCAACCAGTTTGAAGGTTAGACAAATGGCTTCTGAGGCCCCAGTCACAGCGCTGTAACTTCATTGTTGCTAAATGCAATTTTGCACAGTCTTAGGAGAGGAATTTTGTACAGCACATCTTTCATAATTAAGAAGAAAATTATGGTTTCTTTTCCAAGTCAAATAAACCGTGTTTATCTGGGGGGGGGGGGGAAGAGTGTTGAGCTGGTCCAAGAGACAATTTTGAAACTTTAGATTGAGAGGAGTCAGAAAGTCTGAGCTGGGGACAAAGGACTCATCTGCAGCATCACATAAAAGGCCCTGGCACAGAACCCTGTCAGGGTCCTGGCTGTGAATACTCAGGGCATGTTGAAAGCACAAGGACAGCAGACCAGCAGACCTGACCCAGCACTGTGGAGCCAGAGGGCAAACCTGCAGCATGTGCAGCACCAAATCCCAGCAGACACGTGCAGAAGGGATGAAAGGCAGTGTGAGCCTTCCCCACCTGCGGCCCTGCCTGCACATCAGTGCCTGCAGAGGCTTTGCATTGGCCACAATGGGGTCTCTGGCCATGGTTATCATGGTGCTGCCTAACAGCAGCCAGAAAGCACAGACATCCTCAGTGCAGCTGGGATGGGACTTGCAGATGCAGGAGTTTGTATTTTGAGTCTCATCTGCTGGCCACTGAGAGATGATCTGAGTAAATGCTACCAACCCCATGGGTGGGCAGGCTAAGAAATGAGCAAGGCTAGATTTAGCTTCATCAATTTGCTTTGAAGGTCTCTCTGTGCCTTCACTATATTGCCACATACTGCCAATCTCCAGGCTGACCATGAGTTAGGAGAAAAAGCTTCAAGCACGCAATAATCCTTCCAGTAATCCTTCATTTCCAGAGATTCGTCTTAAATCTGGTGCTTCTAGTGATGTGCTTGATGTTCCTTCTTTCATCTGCTGGACTTCATCAATAAACTCAGTAACTGTGACCATTCTCACAGTAAGCGTGGCAGGTTCACTGTGCCAACTGAGATGTATCTTTTGCCATGAGTGGCAAGGTTGGTGGCTGGGTTTAGGCTAAGTCTGTGGCAAATTCCAGTGCTGAGTCCACTGGCAAGTCTTCAGAGAAAGCCTTTGAGACTGTTTTGGATCCAGGCAATTGCTGGTTTGGCCTCTGTCTCATGTCTTCTTGGACATAGCTTCTCTTTGTCTTCCTCTTCATGACATGTATTCCCTTCGAAACAATTAGAACCTTCTCAAGCTCTTTGTTTCTAATTCTGGGCAGTTTAGCACAAAGTATATTTACACTAATTGCATACTGAAAGTGCACTCTGCTTGGCTTGGCTTTTCCTTGCTAGGACTTTTAAGTATATATTTGTCATTGCTGGGAGCAACACTGAATTTGGGAGAGCCACAAACTTAAAGGGTCTGGGCTCACCTATTTTATTCTGTGCTGGAATTGAGCAGCACTGGGTATTGATGTTTTAAAAGTTTTCCTGCTCTTGTTCCACTTTAAAATGTCAGCTCTACTTTAAAACTTGATGCTTCCCATCCAAATAAACATATCTGTTCTGAACCTGGCTGATGTCAGGCTCAGATCTAAGTAGATCTTCTCTGCAATGGAGTAGAGATGGGAGTGGACAAAAAATCTAGTGTCCCACCTTTGGAGAGTGTATCCCAAGCTGAGGCTTACAGTGCATGAAATGAGTCCTTGAATCTAAAACTAGAACAGGTATTTCTACACAGCATGGAGTACATTTAGGTTTTGCACAGAAGGGGTCTCCAGTGGACACAGCGCTGTCTGATGCTGTTGATCAAGGTTCCTCTGGCCAAAAGAGAGGTCATGGTACCATTAACAAATCCAAACAGAAGAAGGGATAAAAATATATTTTTAGGAACCTTCCTATGGGTTTCTTAAAACAATATGCTGTTAAGTAATACTTAAATGTCTGCAAACAACATTTGTCCCCATGCTTTTCTTTTCTCCCTCCCCCCTCATTCCTTCATTTTTAGATCCTTTCCCACAGTAATCTGTCTCCAGTATTTCTGCTTCCCATTCCTCAGTTCACAGGCTGTTTCTAACAGCAGAAGCTAATATTGTGATTATGCAATTATGGTGTAACTGCAACTAAAATGTTGGGAAGCAGGGAGATGACTGATGGCTATTGTTCTTTTCACATATTAAGGAGAGATGGAAACAGCAGCACCTCAAGAATTGTTTTTGGTCTGTCTGTGGTTCTTTGGTCAAAATTCTGTTAAGTTGCTGGTATGAGTGTTTTGAAAGAACATCCTCATTTTCAGATGATGAAAGGAAAGGATTCCTGGGGAAAAATACACCCAACCAGGCCCATCTGCAGCATGCTTTGCAGACCTTGGTGACACACACAGGTCATCCAGGAACAAGCCAGCTGCACACTGGAGGCTGTTGACCACCCAGACACTGCTGAGGTGCAAAGCAGAGTTAGCTCATCCTGTTGAAATATTGACTTATCTCCACCAGGTCCTCGTTACCTTCAAGACTGTGTATGCAGGGCTATGTTGGCCTAGCAGTTGTAGCTGATTCTCCTCTTTTTTCTTGCTAGCTTCAAAAAACCTGGTCATCTGCCCTCCCCCTTGGGTGGGACATGGTATTGATGTGCCCGCTAGGCCTGTGGGTGACCCTAACTTCAAAGTCAAACAACCTTCCCAGCATGATTCTCTCAAAATTGTGTCACTGGCCCTTCAGCAAGGCTCATATGTGGATCCAGGTAGGAAAATTCCATCCAGACGGGCAGCCACCTCTCACAGTGCTTGGGAGTATGCCAGTAGATTTCATTAAAAAAATTGCCTCTGAATACTGGTGTTGCATTTCACAGCCATTTTGAGTTCGCTACATGGTAATGACAGCAGAAGGCTAAGCATGATCTGTAAATTCCAGCCCAGAAACAGTGTCAATGGCCTCTGTGAGCTCCTGCAGTGGTGGGAGAGATGGCATACCTGAGCCTTTAGGCTCTGGCACAACTTATTAGCACAACCCTGTCCTAAGTGCAGCTGTGGGACAGGAGTTAGAAAGGCTTCAAAATCATCTCCCATCTTCAGAACATTTTGAGGTGGAAGCAAACCTACCTCCTGTACTTCAACATCTGCTGTCCAAGGGACTGATGGCCTGGAGTGGGATGGGCTGAGGGGACATGCTGTCTCTAAGCTAATTCAAAGCAGCTTGTGCAGACCCTGACTCATCTGGCTGGCATGGCTCCTGCACAGCCATGAGTCCCAGAAGAGAGCAGAAAATGGCTGGAAGGATTGCCCTTTACACTCTGGATTTGTCCTCAGTGGGCAAGTCTGCACTTCAAATGGCTTCCTGTTTGCTTTACCAAAAGAAAAAGATACAGTCAACTTCCAGCCCAAATACCCCAATGATACTACTTCAATTTATCTTTCAGTTTGGGCTGTTTCAATTTCTCAAACTATATTCAGCCCCATTAAGAGAAAGACACCTTATGGGCTGAAAAGACTCATCTGTTAAAGAAAAATAAATGGCAGTGAGTTCGTGCTGCTGGATTTATGGCTGAGAAAGTAACACACAGATAGAGCCCTTTGATAGCTTAGCACTTCTGTGATGTGTGAATGAAGTCCAGCAGGCCCAGGACCACGTTAATCTCCGAGGTTTGATCTCTGTCTGTAATGAGATGCCAGCAGCCCGTACTTCAAAGCCTGCATTGATACAGATAATCTTCTGAAAGGCTCTCTGCATTTTGAGGCAGCTTGTATTGGGGATTACAGTGACAACAGGAGGAGATGATGGAAGAGGAGGTGATTTTTTTTGATGCTCATTCCTTCCATTCCTGTCCAATATTCCTTTTGGGTTTGATTTCCAAAGGGTGGTGCAGTCCTGTCCCCCACGCCCCCAGCTCAGCAGGACTCAGTCTTGTCAGACGAACCCTGTGTACTCTAGGGCAGCCAGGCTGGCTGAGAAGCTCTTCTGCCCAAGAAGTCTGTGAAAATGCATCTGTTTGTGCTGAAGTGATGGATGCAACATCACCTTGGCTGAAATATGGGCACATATTGCATTAGAAATGGCACAGGCAGTTAAATGTTACACTTCCAAACTTCTGAGGTTATTTCTTTTTCAAAACTGATATAAGGGAGTAGGAGAGAGGGTAAAGATGACAGGAGACCACAGGCTCTGAGAAGCATGTTATAAAACAAAATGAACAGCAGTTTCATGTATGCAATTATGCTTTATGTTGAAAGTATATAATTTTCAAGGCATGTCTGACCAGGAAACAGAACTGAAATATCTTTATGTTGACGAACACCACTGATCTAAGAGAAAAATGGTGACAAATGCATCTTTATTGATCTTTCAGCAAGAAGAGTTACAGAAATAGACCAGAAACTAGACTACAAATTTAATTAAAATAGATAGAGGTTAATATCTGGAATGCCAGTACTGGCTACAATATTCTCAGAAACCTTTTCGAAAACCACTTGTATATTTAAGCATAGCTAAACCTGTATTTTCCAGGCATAAAATGAAATAATTTTACATGGGGTCTATATTTCTGCCTGTCTTCCAGGGACAGCAGCACTGACAGCTGAATGCTGAGAGAAACTATAGGAGTAGCATGAGCAGAAAAGTGATTGCACCAGAGGGATTCATTCTTCATTCACTGTTGTGTGCACTGCTCTTTGCCACACGGGGACATGAAGCACAGGTCAGGTTTTGGGATGCCACCACTAACACCCAGCCCTGTCCTCAGGACAGAGAGATGAACTGGGCTGGTTCAACATCTCAATAAGGAAACTCCCCTTTGTCTTCTCACCATCACACTCTTAGATCCATCATCCCTTCCTAATCAAAAGAGACCCAGAACTCTTTCACAGACATGATAAAATGCAGAGAGGGAAGCTGTATAAATGGTGAAACTGAACACAGAAGGTAAGGCAGATGAATCTTTCTTGCAATATGGCAAGCGCTGGACAGCAGATACCACACTTGAAGTGGTGTAACATACACAGTATCCAGCAGGAGAAGCTTGAGAAGGGGTAGGTGTTTGTTTGACTGAATCTCCAGGTGAAAGAGATTGGTTGATTTCCAAAAGTGTCATTCAAGGAGCTCCATCCAATGGTCACGATAAATTCAGTAATGCAAAAATGTAAAAATATGGTTAGACCATAAAATATTTTAAGAAGCGATGGCATAAAAGGAATCAAAGCCAATTCTAAGCAGTGCTTCAACACACCAGGATCAAGTTTGGCAGAGGTCTGACTATGGGGCCAGCTGAGTCTGAGGTTTAAAAGCCATGCTTAGGAAGGGCAAGACCACTGCAGAGAAGCAAGGTGAATTTTGGATGTCCATGGTTCTTGTAGCAAAAACTAGGACATTTCCACACTGGAACCTTCTTGGGAGAGGACTTGGACAGAGTGTGTCAGATTTAGTGGGATTGCACAGAAGAATCCATGGCAAAAGTAGATGGGATGGAGACTGCCAGACTACCAGGAGCAAACAGCAAGAAGTTCAAGACAACCTAAGAATGTCTGGACTCAGTTATGAGATCCCCACCTTGGGACGTCAGGAAGAAAAGTGACACCAAGGTTAAAAGAGGTGTTAGGAGGATCTGGGGTGCTAGAGGCATGGAAGCCTGAGGTCTGTACCAGCCAAAGTGATAAAAGTTTTAGTAAAAGATCAAACTATTGGACACCTTGAAACAGTATGATCTGGATAGATATGATCCACTTGGTGAAAGCCAATGTGGCTTCTGGAAATCCTGCCTTTCCAAGATCTCAAAGCTCTTGAAAGAAGTAGCAAATGTACTGATGAAGGTCATCTCTGAAAGTCTATTCCCTCAGACTTCTAGGGAAACTAAGAAACTTGGGGAAGGGGGAAGTCCTGGCACAGAGAAATGGCTGAAAGGCAGGAAACAGAGAACAGGCAAAACGGTAATTTAACTCAATAGAAGGAGGTTACCAGTGGACATTTTAGAGATCTGCACTGAGGTCTGTTCTGTTCAAAATACCCATAAATAACATGGAAAAGGGCATGAGCAGTGAGAGACAAAGGTCACACATGATACAAAATTGTTTAAAGTAATAAGGGCAGGTTGTGACAGATTGCAGACACATCTCACAAGACTGTATGAAATGTCAGTTGAACTTTGGTGTAGCTAAGGATAAAGAAAGAAAACACTACGAAAACCAGTCCTGTTTTCATACACCAGATTTTGATTGTTGAGTTGACCATTTTCTTGAGGAGCTGGCTTTGGGATTAGGACAGCTGACTCCACAAATACAGCTGCACTGCTGCAGGGATGTGGAACTCCTCAAAAGAGTACAGAAAGGACAGTACTCATTTTAACCAGATCAAGGGGAGAGCAGACAAGTACTTGAATGGAAATACATTACAATTCACCTGAAAAATTCTTGTAAGTTCACAAAAAACCCAGTGCCTCTGCCTTGCTCATCCTCTGCTCCCAGCCCAGGCTGCCTTTGAGCCCCGGGGTCCTTGGGGTCCTTATGGGGAGAAGTGAAACCACAAATGGTGTTAATACCTGAGAGCCTCCGAGGCTCTGAGAAGGCCAAGGGGAGACTGGGATGAGGTGGAAAGGAGGTGATAGTGACTGCATGGAGAAATCAGCCTACAGAGCTCATACAGAGCAGCAGGGCTCTTACACTGCATATTTGTGGCAAAGCTGATGTTTAAGACATGGCATGTCTGGAGCTGTACCTCACAAACTGACTAGGGATTTTAAAACAATGGTATGAGATAATTACTGCTCACAAAGTCAAATGTGAGGACAGGGAACAAATACTAGATGAATCCAATAATTAAGAGAGACAGAAGGGCATATATGTTCCCAGTGAAACTGAAAGTCTGCACTGAGAACCAGCAAAAGGGTTCAACAGGTTTCGCTAGGAAGCAGGCAGAGGCTGACTGGTTGGGAACTAAATTGACTGGATTAAATGCTGAGAATGCATTCTCATCTGAGCAGAGTTAAAAGGGACAAAATCCAGGGAAAAAAGACAGTTACAGGTGACCTGTGTCACAGGATGAGTCAAACACAGTGACAGGGGGCAGAGAGATCTTTGAGAGGAAAGATTTTGAAGCAGTTAATTTTGAGGCAGTTAATGTTATATTTACATTATTAAATATCATCATGGGAGTAGCCAGATGAGAAAAAGTGAAGGGGAGGCAGAGTGAGATAAATAGAGAAAGAGAAGAAAGATGGAAAAAGAATGAAAGAGTTTTAAGGACTGAAGAGCTCAGAAAAAATAACAGAACATTAAGTCCATAGAGAACACAGGACCAGACTAAAAAAAAAAAAAAAAAAAAAAAACAAAACCAAAAACAAACCAAATAAAGTTCCAGGCACAAGGAAACTAAAATATTGGTTTCAGTCCATGAAGTAAAACTTGCACATGGAGGCAAAAGTGAGAGATGCACGGTGAGGTCTGTGTTTGATTTCAGTGACATGTTAGGGACACACCTGCTGTGTCTCATACCCACCTGAATGCCACCTCTGTCTGCTCATGAGACTCATCTTATGTGAAAGCTTCTGGTAGATCACAGAACTGTGATTTTCATTTTTTCACAAGACTTATTGTGTTAGCCCTCCATGAAAAGAGTGGTGCAGGCACCCCTGTTGCAGCTGATTCCCCTTAGATCCATGATCCAAACACAGTCACAAATTTCAGAGCATCTCCGTTCTCAAGGAGGGCACAGCTCCCAGTTGAGAAATCTTGGTGGACTCAGCCAGATCATCTTCAGATCCTACAAGGCCCCAGAGCCCCAGGAGCCTGACAGAGAACCTTTCTAAAAACACAGTTGGTGGAAAGGCAAGGAATATGGAGAAATGTGTTTTTCCAAGTTGGACTGCCTCAGAAGCAGCACACTGCAACCGCACTATCGATTATAAATTAAAAAAATACCAAAGAATTGCTGAGGTTCCTAGTCTGTGATTAGGTAGAGACCTTAATTTATGCTTGCCTATATCCAGAGGATGTCTGCTAGTCAGGGCTAAGCTTTTTCACAGGGACTAAAAGAGAAGCAGATTTCATCAAAACAATGTTTGATTTGCACTGTTAAAACCAGCAGCTGCTACAGAGAAAGTCTCCTGCAGGACCACTAGTGAAAGAGCATCCTCTTTCAGGCAGTCTTGATGGAAAGAGGAGATAAATCCTCACTTTTTGTGTCCTGCTGTCTCAGCTTCCTTTGGACAAACCATGCTGTGTTGGGTGCATGAGGCTCTTATACCCAGAGAGAGGATGGGGCACGAAGAGGAGGGACACAGCATGAGGAAGCTGGAGGGGAAACTCTCCCCTTGTTTCCCACTCCTCAAAAGATCAGGACTTCAACGTGCTGAGCACCTGCACTCTGATTTCTGAGGTGAGGCTCCCCCCACAGATGCAGGAGCACAGGGTGGTATTAAGGGTGTATAAATAAATAAAATTTAAACCACTCCCCAGCTTCAGTGATGCATCAGCTGCATGTGTTCTGCATTCACAGTAGCTAATTGCCCTTCTAAAAAGACAAACTCCAAAGTAAAACAGCAACAAGAGGTGTTTAAATATTTTTGCAACCAAATTATTTATTTATTATGTAAGTAAAGAAAAAAGGTCATCAAAACTACTGACCTCCTCTTGGACCTGAAAGAATCATGAATCCTGTTTCATTAATGACAGAAGCAATGACTTCCCTGTGAGGCAGTTGGATGTCTCTCTCTTTAGCAGAACAAGAAAGACAGAGAGTTAAATTAGATCTCTTGCTTCAGAAAGCATCAAAGAACAATTTTTATAACACATGTTAAAGAGAGGATTTTTTTTGTGTGGTGTAACACATTATTATATTTTATTAAATGTACTTTCCAAATATACATCCTCCTCCTGTCCCTGTGACTTCCATGAGATGTCTATTTACACTAAATTATACACCTCTAGACTAATAAAATCCTACTACTCTTACTTCAAAGACTTTTCTTGAGCATGAGCTTTCATCAAACATTTCACATCACCTAAATGTAATTGCTTTTAAGTGTTTTCAGAACACTAAAGAAATCTCTCTCCAAGCTTTTATTTGGTTGAAGCAAGATAAAGGCAGAATTATTTTATTAGGACACAGGCTTATCATGGCTTCAACCAGAGGGAATCTGTGTTTTATCTTACCTGATGCAACACCTCATCTTAGTCTTAATTCACATTTCACTTTAGGTAAGGTCTAGGGCACCTTTAATGACTACTGGAAATCTTCTCTAGGAGGCTGTACATTTTAGGAAGAGATTCTTTGACTGAAATCAATAGCTTCTGGCTTCTGGAAAGGTTTTACTCCCTGTTTCCAGCTACTACATACTTGGAAACCCTCCTGAGTGCTTCTGACTCTATAGTGGCTGTGAAAATGCAGCTTCACTGCAGGGGTACAGCCATAAAGCCAAGCCAAAATCTCAGCATTTCTCATTATCTGGTGTCTTATTTGCCTTTGCTGTCACCCCATACTACTGTGCTCATAAGACATGTACTCACAGGTGAGTAAAACCTGTACCTGATGGACGACACCTGAGGATGGGTCTCAGCAGCCAAACAGGGTTCCTGACTGGATTGTGAGAGGTCACACACTGCCTGTGCTTCACAGACAGATGTTATCACCTCCTAGGAGGCACGAGCCAAAGCGTTTCCCCAGGTTTCCATCAGGGGCAGGAGCCTCTCCTCCATTCGCAGCATTAGAAAACCATGTCTGACGAGTCTTGAATTTCATTCCCCTGTGGAAGAAGAAGATGTACTTCTCAAATAATAACAGCACCATTGCAGCATTATAACTTAAACATTTCCCAACTCTCATGCCTCTGGGGTTCTGCTTCGATTTTGCAGGTGAAGGAATAGTGAAGCAAAAACCTGTCTGTTCTGGGTCAGAGCAGAACAATGCCAGTTATGGAGTCAGCTGCTCTGACTCCCTGCTCCAAGACAATGCTTTGTTAGTCTTTGAGACCAAAAGGCCACTGTTAATTGAGAAAGAAGGAGAGACAGAACTGTGTTACTATCAATTGGCTTTTGTGGTCTTCCCAGAGCACAGCACAAGCCATCCCGTGGCATTGGGGTCAGGAAAGCTGCAGTGTCCATAGCACAGCAGTACCTGCCCAGTGCATCCAGCAGGGTGCAATTTACACATCTTTATTACTCTGCAAGATGTCTTCTCAGTGTGCTTCTCACCTTTACAGCCAGAACCAGTTCTGAAATTCAATCTTAAAATTAAAAATAAAAAAAACAAAAAACAACAACGAATCCATTTTGGTAAATGTGACATAGATGCATGTCCTTGAATACTCACAGTAGGGTTCTACCTCGTTTCCATAAGATGCAATTTTAGGGATCCTGTTTTTCACAGGACAGTTTGGCTTTTATTGAGCTCTATCAGCGCATGGCACAAACTTGGTATTTGAGTCACCCCTCTGGAGACAATTTGAACTTGCACACGAACACAAGACATTATGCAACTACTTTCTCTCTCTTTTATTGTTTTAATTTATTTATGCATCATTTTCTCCTGAATTTTTAATAGCAATGTAATTTTTTGTTGTTGTTTAATCAAAATATTTTCCCCTTTTTTCCTATGTAATTATGTAATGAATGTAAGAGTCATTGGATCAGTCTTGTAGATTTAGCCAGTGCCAGTCTAGCCCAGACAGAAATAAGTTTTTTCTGATATGAAGGCCACATTGTAAGCCTGAGAATTATATGGGAAGCAACATTTCTGAAGTTACAGCACCAAAAACCCCAAAATTACACTGACAGGAAATTTTTAGAGCAAATAGCTAAGGATGTTGGTATTTCCACTCTCTATAATTTTTTTCTCTTTAGAAATAACTACTACACAGTGTTCAGTGGAGTTAAAGAAGCATTTACCCCTCTCTCTAGAGCTGAGTCAGTGGTGGTGACTTCTGGGTCACCCCACTTCAAACTGCAGAGGTTACTGAGTAGCTGGTGGTCTGACTGCAGCCTGAAGTGGTGCTGCAGGCCTGCCTTTGCAACTCAGAGGTATGGCATATGCTTTCTAGGTGATATTAATACCACTGCTACTAGAAACCACAAGAAATTATTGTGGTTTGCAGTTTCAGTCCAAGGTCTCAACTCAATCCAGACATTTGTTTCAGGTCTGCACACTTTTTCAGGAAACTCAGAAAAAATTCTCCAAAAATTGAGTTACCTTACTATTTGTAATAAAAAATAAAAATAATCAAAACTAAAAACAGAAACACAAACCCCAAACAAATCTCAAAAAAATGGAATTTATAAAAGGTGAAAAAAAAACTGGTGTCTTCAAACAAATTTCTGTTTACAATTTCTGTGTGTGATACACATCCTCACAAGACATAAACTTTAAAGAGCTAGAAACAAGTAAGGCGATGTTTGTGGGGAGAAATCATATGTTTTATTTGAGCAGTTGATCAACTTGGAAAAGGCTGGAGGCATTCAAGCTCTTCACCAGGTCTGAAATGGAGACTGCAGACTTCAAATCTTCAAAGCTCCTGTCAGATGTGTGAAGTGGCTTGACTCTGTCTGAGCAGCAACGTGAATCCTAACCACACATAAAGGTCCTCCAAGGCCACACCATCACCATCCTGCATCCTACACCATTCCTGCCTGCAGGCAGCATGCTTCATCTCATGACTGACCTGGTGGAAACCACCCAGGGGAAAGGAACAACCACCCTGCTCTGGGGTGAACTCACATGGACAATGGATAGACCTCTTCCCAGGAACAAAGCTCTTCTTAGGCAACAGCTGTTGTAGCCTTTCCATCCTGGGTCTCAGCAAAAAGCTATAAACTATTTTAAATTGGGTGGAATCCTTCAGGATGCTACAAATCATGGATTTAGCTGCTTATTTTGTCCAACCTGGTTACTCCTTCTAAATCCTCTCTGCCTTCTACTGTCTCTTTCCCCCTTGAGATAACCATATCATCCCCTCTCCAACTCCAGTATCTCCACTCCAGGGTCTCCATTCCACTATCCCTTCCCTCACAGAAGCAGTGGTGCTCCCACACAGGTGTGTCAAGCATCCACCCTGTCTAGAGCAGCATGTTGTCCTCACTTTGCTCTTAGCATTAACATTTACTGCCTCTGTTTCAAATCTGATATTCAGAGGATATCAAGGAAATGGAATGCCCTATCTGTCTTGGAAGTTTGTTCTACAACATGATCAACTTCACAGATAAAAATTTCTCTCTCCTCTTTTGATGCCTTCCTTCACTTAGGAAGAGCCCTTGAATATCCTGTGAATATAATTCAACAAAATAACAATGCCATCCCTAGCATTCTTCTGAGTAACCAGCCAGAATCTGCTCTTCTTATACTCAGGTCATGTTAAGTGTTCTTGCTCTACAGCCCTTCTATACTGAGCTGTTTTTAGCCACAAAACCCCTGAATAATTTTCATAGATACTGCTTTTAGGACATAGCCTTTCCTTTTGTTCCATATTTTTGCTCCTACCCAGAAAATTCAAATTTTATCCTGGATAAAATAATTATGGACTTTGCATAATGTTCTGCAATTGAGTTCAGCATCAGGTTTTCCATTATATGGAATTCAGGTTAACAGCCGTCCAACCCACCAAAATGTCTTTTAAAATATCATCAATTTAACTTTCTTTGGCACTTTTGAAATTAACATGGCATTTCAAGATTTATAGTAAATAAACATCAGCAAATGAGAGATTTAATCTGCATCTATTGAAAATATTTATTTCTAAAAGCTGTTGTCCAACAGCCCACTTATTCTTTAACAGATTGCAGTCATTTATCATCTCCATGTGGTAGTAGCCCATTATCTTGCTCTTTCCTAAATGGAAAATAGGGGTTTATTGAATATTTTATTTTATGTCATTATTATCTCTCAGATAATGTTGCTGTATCATTGCTTCCATTTCTCTTGTTCCTGAAACAGGTAAAAAACTTTTCAATGTCCTTTGCTTCATATTGCTGCCAGCTTGTAACACAGTGATGTTTTCATCTTCCCTTGAGTGTTTTCTACTACAGAACCTGCAATCTCTGTTCATTGGGGGCAGGGGGAGAGGGGGAAATGGGTACTTGCAATTTATTTTATTTTTAGCTTGTTCCCCATTCACAATTGCACCAGAATGAGCTTTAACACAAATTTCTCTTGTCTCCTGTCTGACTTCGCTAGCCACATTTATTTTGTCCATCTAAGCAGCTTCGTTTAAAGAACTCCCAGGACCCACTTGCACTTTTTATATCTACACTCTTGCTCCCAGGATTTTCACTGGTAGTGCTCCTCAGCTGGACAACACCAGCTGGTTGAAGCATGGGATAACTCCCAGGAGGATCCACCTGGCTAACTGCTAGCCCCAGCTGCCAGCCTCTGCATCTCAGAGGAGCAGAAAGCTTCAGTCTGGATGGATGAACCTTTCCCTGGTGCGCTTTCTAGCACCATGTGACACATTTCAGTGTATGGAGTTTGTCTTTCAGACACTGCACTGGATGCTACTGCAGTGGAAGCAAAGTAATTAGTAATCATCTCCCATTTTGCATGTTTCCTAAAGATCCTGATGTTAAGCCATAGGAATTCCCCTTGTGCTCCAGGTCTCGCTGGTGTGGGACAGGAGAAGGACATAACTTCAATTTGTTGACAGGCAACCTTCTGCAGAGATACAAAGCATATCCATTACAGCTCCCTAGAGGTGCAGGATTTAGGAATTCTAGAATTCCCTGGAGAATGAAATTATTTTCCGTCTCAGTGGGTGCCTTATTTTTAATTTTTAGCTGTGAATTCTCTCTCGCTGCAGAGTCAGACACAAGAATAGTTTGTTTTCTCAGAAATTCAATTTTCCTTTAGTTCATTGGAAGATTGTGGAAGATGCTCAGTCCACACCACAGGCACAGTGTGTTTCGCTTAAATGCTCATTAACTGAAAGAATTAAGGATGCAATGCGGCAGAGTCCTACTAAGAGCTGTGATTCTCCCAACTCTGCCGTGGCTCCACAGTGACAGATGGAGAGGAAAGGAGCTGAACAAGCATGATTTCCCTTCAGGCAAGGTGTAGCAGTGCCTGCAGTGAGTTTGGAGCTGTGCTTGTTTGTGTGTAGGCAAGACAAACATCAGACAATTTAGTTCCTATCCAGGATGGACCAAGAGCCAGTGACAGTGACATTTGGGATTATTCTGCACAGGGATTTCAGCACAATTGTATACAGCTCTGGATCTCCTGGCAGGAGCAAACACACAGGTTCTTCTGCACATTACAAACCTGGGTAGTTCAAATGACCTGATGGGAATAATTCTGTCTAGCATTTTTATGTGATCCCAGAGCACATACTCAAACTGTGCAAAATTTACTTTGTGATATAGTAAAGTCTAAACACTTCAAACATTTTTAGTTTCCTGAGGCTTGTCAAAGCCCTGTCCCATTATATTGAGTAGCATGTTTAATTTTGAGTCTATGAGATGAATTCTAAAGTAAACAATATCTGAACAAGATGAAGAACATAAAGTTGCAAAATAAAAAGCTTTTTTAAAAGCACCCTATTACTCTGTTCAAATACCCCAGCATTAGAGTGCTTGGAAACCTCTTAGAGCTAAGTGTGCATTTTTAAATAACATAAGTTGTTCAGGCTGCAGTTACCGAATTCCAGCTTGACACTGAGCACTTAAAGAGTTTAGAGAATCCAGACTCTTTTATCAGCTTGCAGACAAGGGCACTAAATGTCATGTGGGCTTCCTTTTGGCTTGCAGCCACAAGTTGTACATAGTATTTAATGTAGTCTCTGGTTCTTAAAGTATTAGGAAAACCTGAAAGCAAAGTATCTGCCATTAGCAAAATTGGTGCTGCCTTTGACAATCTGCAGTATGCATTTCAGGTTTGGTATGCCTCAAAACTTCCCTAAAAACAGCGTGGGGGAGTTGCCTGGAACTTCTTCACAAGACACCGAGAAAATTCTCAGGGTCCTGAAAGCCTGTGCTCACCTTTGCCATCCAGTCATTTGGTACATTGATTAAATAATCCACTTTATTATGACTTTTTGTCACACACTTCACCCAGAAAATAAGATATGGATCATGAGCATTACACTAATGATTGTGGGATTTCTTTTGTGCCTAGTAAAATATTTAAATTATGGAGCTAAATTCACCATAAAAATAAAATAGTAAGAAAAAATGATAAAATCATTAAATACATTAACATGCTCTTCTTTAAGAATTTAATTTTTTTTCCTCATCAGATGCATAATATTACAGAAAGGAAAGCATTACTCTGGAAAGCTATCAAACGTCAGTAAGTATTTATAGAAAGATTGACATAACAAGATACAGACAGGTGTTAAAAAGTTAGGTTAACACAGGTCTGTATTAAAAGAAAAGAAGCCAGTTTAATCTCAGTAGTAGTAATAGAATGCAGCAATAGGGGGAAAAGTCTGAGATTTCCCCTAAATTATAAATTCCAAGAGGAAATAAAGTGCTTTATTCTTAATAGGATTTTAACCAAGAATACTCCTCACAAATATTGGCATTTTCAAAGGTTTTGCAAAGGTAATATTCTGGTTTGCTTCCAAGAACCTGGGATATTTCTGTCCCATTTTGAGGACAGTGTTACCATATCTAATCTGTAATTTCTGCTCTGTGTTTACCTCTCAGCAGTGTCTCTTCCACCCAGCATGCAGAAGCATTCAAACACAGGATGACTTCTGCTCTCTAACAATCTAGGTAAACTCTCATTTCTCGTCATTCTTATCTCCATGCCTCCTGTTTGGTCTCCTTTCAGCAATATGTGACCTTTGCCTTTATGAAGATATTTCCTCACTTCTAATCAAAGAGAGCACAGATGAGAAAATATATCTGGACTTTCACAGGAAATTATAAAAAGAGTGTTTAAATTGCTGGGGAGGTGGTGGGTGTGCTTTTGGGGCAGTTTCCCATACCCCAGCTTACAAGGCCTCTGCTGTGTTGAGGGTGACAACAAGGAAAAGGTGACATTCCCAGATAAACTTCCCATGCATGACTGTAATACACACCTCAGGTGAACAGCGTGTTGCAAGGTGTGGAGGAACATCCTTGGGGAATTGGAGAACATCGCTTAGGTCCCTTCTCAGGCTAAATTTTGTATCCTCAATACTGGGATGAGAGCACTGGGTGTGCACAAATGATCATGAAACCATTCAGCTTTCTGTTTTTTTAATGGTACCAGCCATAACACGGCCAAAGCTAAAAGGCTGCCTCAAGGACCCAAGTGGCAGCAGCACGGACCCTGCGTGTCTCTGGGTCCCTGGTCCAACATCAGTGGCATCATTGACATTCCTAAGCCTTAGTTCAGCTGTGCCAAAGCCTCCTGCCATGCTTTAGCCTCACTTTTATGCATCCCAAGGCATCTCAGCACCTCGAGGTTTGGGGAGATTCCTTGAGAATCCAGAGGATGCAGAGCTAGTTCCCTGAGATTTACACCCAAGTTTCTCCCCAGTCTGGCTGTGATCTTGTTGCTGCACTCAAGCACGATGTGGCTTGGCAGTCCCCAGCCCTGGTGGCCCTGTGCCACCTTCCATTGCGGCATTCCCTGTAGATGGCACTCCTCCCAGCCAACTGAGGGTACCTAAACTGGGCAAGCTACAGAAAGTGGAATAAAACAACATTAAATAGAGTGAAGTTTGTTGGGAAGACAGGTCCAGGGGTAGCTCATCACATCCTAAAAGAGGGTTCTTCCAAGATTTTTGGGCACTAAACCCCAGGTGCAGAAGTACAGACTGAGCATTGTGTTTTAGCTCAATCCAAGGATTGAAGCTTGAAGCTGAGCATCAAGCCGTCAGCTGGGTCTTATGCAAGAAAGTGAGTAATTGTCTGCATTCACAAAATGGGGAATTTTGTAGGAAAATTGCATGTTCTGAAACTGATTTTGTTGAAAATCTGTATTTCCTTTCCACATATGGGTTTCTTACTTTCTTTTATGCATTTTGACATTATGTACACAAAAGCGCTTTAATTCAATTACTTCTCTCAGTATTAAATTATTCTGACATTGTTTATTCCATTACTTCTCCTACAAATTTGAGGAGGGCTGAACACTGGTTTTAATTCTGTCTGTCAGTTCCTGATTCATTGCCATTGCAATGTACATCATTTGAAGTGGGAAATATTAGCAAAAGCTGGAAATTGCTCAAGGACATACTACTGGATGCACCCAGACTGGCTATCCAGAAAAGGAAGGAGAAAAAACAGTTTTTCTAGCCGCAAAAACATCCTGGTTAGGAGATCTGACCAGAACACCAGAAGTGAAACAATGGTGTTTGAATATAAAAGGGAAGTAAACAGCAAGTCATAAGGTGCAAATTGAAATTGGAGCCAAGTGATAAAACAGATGAAAGGTAAAGAAATTAATGAAAAGTCAGTAATCACTGGCATTAGTAATGGGGAATATAAAATGTGTTAGGAAGAAAAGCAACTCAAACAAAAGGACTGCAGATATTTAATAGATGCTTTTGCCTTCAGAACAGAGTGGGAGAACTGAATCAACTCTAGTACATACATGCGCTGAAAAGCTAATCATCTTTCATGAAGGAGGATTCAAGCCAGAATCTACTAAAATTAAATTTTCTTAAATCAAAAGGACCAAAGAACTTACCCCAGAGGGTCCTAAAGGCTGGGGAATTGCTGAAATTAATACTTTAGGAGTAAACACATTGACATTTTCTCTGGCTTTGATACATTCTTATTTTTCCAAGACTGTAAAAGATGAAGAGGATCTACCCAGGAACTGCTACATTGCTTCTTTACCCAAGCAAAATAATGGAACATATTGTCCCTTAAGAAAAAAAGAAAATATTATGAGAGTAACACAGAACCAGCATAGGCGTGTAGGGTTTCAAGGAGCACAGATCTTGTCAAACAAACCATTTCTGTTTTGGAGAAGATGACATTTCTTGTTGATAAAGGCAACAATGTTGACTGATGCAGTTTATTTTAATTTCTCCAAAGTGTTTGGATTGGTACTAAATTTTAACTCAAATATTTATACAGAATTAAATGGACACTCCCAAGATTAAAAATGTGTCTCCCTTACGATCCCTATCAGTATTTTTAGCAATGCAATGCAGTGCAATGGCGTGGGCAGCCGGACAGAACCAAAGTGATGCCGGCGGTGACAAGGCAGTGACAGGGCAGTGACAAAGGAGACTCACAGCGGGTCGGGGGGACACATGAGGAATGAAGCAGCTTGGCAGGGCAAAGAAACCTAGCAGTGGGGAGACCATTTCCTGCTGCTCACAGACAGCACTGGGAAGCTGAGGACTTCTTTGCTTTTGTCCCTGTTTAAAAAGCAGTAGCTGCCAATAAGGAAAAGGCCAGGCTGGATCAGGCCGGATGGGGCTTTGAGGAACCTGGTCTAGTGGAAAGCATCCCTGCCCATGGCAGGGGAGTTGGAACTAGATGTGATTTCATGTAAGCTTGGAAAATTGTTACTCAAAGTCAACATAATGTGCATATTCCATACAGGCTAAAAAAATCCCTTTTTTTTTTTTTTAAATTGACATTTTTACTTACTTTAATGCTGTGAATGTACTAATCTAATCTTGTGAACTACCACAGACCTAAGAAAGATAGGTTGACACTTAACTTTACAAGATATATTTGTACCTCTGCAGGAATAATAAAATTTTTGTCACTTTCATGTTTAAATATTAGCATGGCTTAGCTTGATGCACTCAATATTGCATTTTTGCATCTGTTTCTATCTGTTTATACCAAATAGTTACAATGCCAGTAAAATAGGTGCTGAAACCTTTTAACTAAATTTGGACTAGCCATGGAAACATCACACACACATTTTCACAGTTCACTTACCATTACTCTTAAAAAATTAGAACAAAAATACCTAACCAGAGCTGAATAAGATAACAGCACATTAAACAGAAATCAATATGTGGTGAAATCTCCACGGTTCTGGATTTTAAGGAACATTTGCTCTACACACCAGGCTTTGCACTTGCAAACCCAGTGGGATAAGAATAGTTTCCTGCTTCCAGGTACTGCTGAGTTTAGTTTTTCATTCCTGCAGAAACCTGTAGTATTTTCAAGGACAGATGATTAAGTCTGAACTTCTAATGCAAAAAGAACATTTTTATATATCACAAAGGAGCAAAAAATAAGCTCATTACTTTTCTATTTGTCAGTGATCTCTAATAGTCAAAAAAGAAGTGGAGTGCAAGAAAGGTAAGCTGATGCAGATTTCAGCTTTGTCAGAGAGATGCAGCCAGATAATACAACTAGTACATGTCCTTACTGTCCAAATCAGACATATTTTTTGCTAGAAAGTTTACTAATATACAAATGAAGTAAATTTTGGAATTTGAAGAATGTGGGAGTAAAAGGTTGCCTTTAGCCACAGAGAAAGCTGGGAAAACTTTCTGGAAAATAATTTCACGGCTTTTCAGTGTGTGCTATCCAAGCACAATTTTTTATATAATTCGTTCATATTGGCAAAAGAAGCCCATTCCACTGGGCCACTGTTCAAATGTTTCTGAGACAAAATGTTTAACCGTGTAACCTTCCAGAAAATAAAATAAAACCATGCTAGAACAAAACAGCCAAAGTTCATGTGTCACTGCCATGCACTCAAATAGCATCCCACTGCTGTCACATCCCAATCCTGGGAATCTGCAGAGCTATAGATTTGGCAGCCTGGATAATAGATAGGCCAACACACCTGTCTGATCAACAAAGTAAAAGAAAAATTGTTGCTTAATTAGACAGTTCAGATCCTCTACGATTTTCTGTTTAAGTGTTTAACAGATTCCTGCTTTCTTGTTTTAGATTTCAGAGACACCTTCAGTGGAGCAGGACCCTGAAATGGAGCTGTAACCAAGCCTCAGCAGTGGCTCTGCGTGGATCACCAAAGATGCCACAAGCAGTGAATGCAACGGGCACTGTGAGCTGGGTGTGGTCCAGGGCCAAGATCTGCACACATCACAAAATATTCTGAGTTGGAAGGGACCCACAAAGATCATCAAGTCCAGCTCTTAAGCTAACGGCCCATACAGGGTTCAAAACCATGACCTTGGTGTTACTGGCACTATGGTCTGACCAACAGAGCCCATCTCAGAGTCTTTCTAAGTTAACATGCAGACAGTATTTCTCCTTCTTCATTTATCTTCAACAACATTTAGTAGAGGTTTATCCTGGCTATGCAAGTCAAAGAAGATTTTTTTTTTGGTTTCTAGAACTTAATAAAAAGCTATTGAATACTAAATCAAGTATTGAAACCTTATTTCTCAGCCAGATTTCACAGATGTATAGCATTTAATAACTTAAGAACTCTGTTTCCTCTTCCTGAATTTCTATTTTCTTTAATTGTCGGACTTAATTAACAAGAGTACAATAAAAGTGAAATGGTAACCATTACTTAAGCAGCATTAGCAAACCAGTCACCCTGAGGTGGCATTTAAAGTACTTTTCTTTCTTCCTGTGAAGCAAGAAACAATTGTTAACTGGGCAGCTGCAACTTCATGGAAACCTAATTTTTTTTTTTTTTTAACCAAATGTTTTGGTATCACTTGATTCTTTTCAGTATTAGCTGAAGATATTTTGGAAGGATAAATCTAAGGAGCTGAGAAATCACATATTTCTGACTTTACAATCATTCTGTCTGTGTGCAGGACTGGGCAGTATAAATTTAGATCAGTCTGAAAGATAACTTCCTTTAGGCTTAATTTCACATTTTTTTTCCAATAGCTTATTTAATTACTCTTTTTGTTATGTTCTGCCATGGTGAATGACCTTAGCTGATAATCAGTAATTTTTTAATAAATTTACCATCCTGTTTAATTAACTTTTGTAATACCATACCTGAAATTATCAAATGGATTGGCCTGCCCCAGTGAACAAGTTTTCTTGAAAAGAAGAAGGTAAAGGGATACGGAATAAATCTTATTGCCATGCTGGGGCAAAAAGCAAAAAGCTAAAGAGCAATTTACCTGTCAAATCAAAGTTTAAAGCTCAATCTGTTAATGCAGACTTAGTGTTTAGAGAAATAGTGTGAGCCAGTCTTAAGAGGAACAAACACCAAGCTCCATTGATGTTCACTTTGTTTGATGTAAATTTTAATCTAAATGGGAAAGTTTTGCTTTCCTCTGTGATGTGTGGTTGGTGCAACCTCATCCCTGGAGGGGCAGAGTGAGTAATTGCCATGCAATGCCCAGAAAATGTTTATTTTGCAATGAAAATAAAACAAGTTTGATAGAAGAAAACCATTCCTTCACCACCACTGCCAAACTGGCTGGGAGGATCCTCCACAATTATTCTCTGCTCTCCCAAACCAGGCAGTGTGGCTTTTTCTCTCCTAATTCAGTTCAGTGCTCAGCTTTGATTTCGGAAATCCTATCATCATCGTGGCTTGTACAGAGAGCACAAAAGTGAGCAAAGCCTGCTTTGAATTAGAGAATTACAGAGAAATGCTGCTAGTTAAGAACAATGCAAGCTTGTGATCTTTTTATCTGAGGCAGCTACATCCCCAGCAACAGCCAAAATATGTCCAGAGAGTGGGAACAAAGGTGGTTAAACCTCCTGGAGCCATTACCCTACTCTGGAGATGAGTCCAGCCTGCTGGGCAGGTCTGGCAGCCAAAGTTCACTGCAGCTCAGCTGAATTGTGGAAGAGCTCCCTGTTCAGCATGGAAAAAATCTCCACTGGTCCAATCTGCAGGATTTCCAGTTGGTTTGTACCTCCAAGGTAGCACAACTTCTGGAGGTAAAGTCTGAGAATTTGTCTGGCTGCTTGGATCTGTGACTGTCAAGGACAGTGACCCAAGTGTCCCAAGAATGTCAAGGACAGTGACCAAAATCCAGCACCCAGCTCCATCCTGCCACCCAAGGAGTGGCCCGATGGCAAGAGCCAGCTGGGCTGTGTGGCCATAGCCCCCAAGGACCAATGGATGGGGACTAAAAGAGAGCAAAGTCTAATCTGAAGAGCAGGTGAGTATGCAGAGGCAAGCACCATGTGTGTACACCCTTCTCTTGCACTCTTTCGTCCCCATCTCCTGTGCATAGCTGCTGTGGTACTTCAAAGGCAGATGCTGCTTTTAATGACCTTCTCAAACAAAATAGATTATTAGAGAGTTCTGTGTGTGAAATATTTCTCACAAAGCTGGAACATTGGCTCATCCCTGCTTGCCTTGCAGTCCCAAAAGGCACAGAACTGACCACTGTGAACACATGGCAAGAGGTGAGATATGGTCATGGGACTTAGAAAATAATTTCATTCTTGGACAGTTTCACATCAGAAATAACAACCCCTAGCACCTCCCATCATGTCAGTCCAGCATCAAAGAATGAATAGATTTGGACAACACAAGTGTCCAAAATGTTAATACAACCAAATGAACATGCACTTGCTTTTATGAAGATATTGGCAGCAAAAAAGACCTGATCTCGCATCCAGCTAATTTTTTTAGTCTTCTCACAGTTATAAAAGGGGTAAAGTATTAAAGAAATCTCTAAAGTATGAGTTTTCCTTTCTATTTCAACAAAGAAAATCAGGAAATTATTTTCAAAGAGACTTTTATTGTAGGACTAAAATTATGTATTAGAAATTGTATTTAGGAATCCTCTGAGGATACCTGTTGTAATTTACCACAGAAATCCTGTGGGCCCATGTGGATTTGTAAATGGCAAATCAGTAGACTAACCCAATTATCTAGTTTGGTTTTAGGATTAATATAAAGGAGAGACAGGACATATAATTGCAAATGGATCTCTAGAAATGTATTGAAAATGTCACACGGTACATTAGGGATCCACTTCTCTAAATAGGACTTTGAGGGAATGAAACAGTAATGAAATCTTATGCTGAAGTCAGATTTACCAAAAAAAAAAATAAAAAATGTTTTCATGAAAAAAAATCCAGACTTTACAACATGCAAAGCTCACTTGGTATCTCTTTCCCTGAGGAGCTGGTCCTTATGAAGTAGTCCTGGTACCTTTTCATCCACTGCTGCAGAATCCCACTTCCACATACCCAATTATTTACCCAATCATTTTGACTTTGTTTCTCATCTAAATGAATGCTTATTTACTATATTGAATTGTGCTGTGCTTTTGTGTCCCCAAAAAAATTTGTTTTTCACCTGTTACAAGGCTGTGTCCCATTCAGAATGTGATGTTAATCGCTAAATCTGAAGAGAATAAAATAAAAGACTACTAAAGAAACAAAACTGGCTCTAAAAACTTCTGTTAAGTCTGTAATCAAATTAAGCCCTAACAAATGCTTCAGAGACACTTGAAATCTTGCATGCATCTGACTTTTTTCCAAGCTAGACCAAGAAAAGGAATTTGACTATGTAGATAAAACATTTGCAGAATACTGTTTTCTAAAGATCATTCAACCCAGCCTTTCTCTATGCAAAGAAATACTGAAGCCCATCATTATTCAATTGTAGTGGCAGTCTCCCTAGCTGATGACTTGTCTTGTTGCTGAAACTAACAATAACCATTTGGTCATCAAAGGCTTCTCAGCCCATGTGCTTCCAGACATTATTTCCAGTTAAGATGTCCTCAGAAAATAAGAAATTCACATGTGTAAAGTACAAAGATAAATGTGTATACATATGTGGGTTGTGCTCTGTGCATGGATATGTGTGTAAAGCAATTGATATGTATTTACTGACATGGTATCTGGCTTCAGCCCAGGCAAGCCCCAGACAGCACAGATGTTGGTTAGCATCTGGGCCAGAAGCAGAATCGCTTCCAGAGCCGGCTCTGCTCTCCACGGAAACTCAGGCTAATTCAATTTCTACAGAGCTAATTAAGAATGGAAATGGCCTCACTCCGTTTTTGATGGCTGGCAAGAAACTTTAGCAGTCATCCCAAGACACTGCACAGCGCTCACCAGTCATGGACCAACATTTTCTTCACCTCTGGAAAATCTGCCATAACTGCAGATCTGCACAACAGATCCTCAAAGGATCTGTCCTGCCTGCACTGAAAGAGGGCTTTTCTTTGCCACAGGCTAACAGGACAAATCAATCAAGCTGTTCAACTTCACTGCCCAGCTCACACTCTGGTCTCCTCTAAAGGCTCCAAAATGAACATGAACTTCGGTTCAAAAAATCAGAGCATGAGACAGATTACTGCTTGCACACAGACTTGCATTTAAGCTATAGCACCAATGTTCCCAGGCACATCCCCAGCCCAGCTGTGCCAGCAGGTAATGGAAGAGGAACAGCAGATGGAGACAAGCAGAGCATCAGCACCAGTCACTGGTGTAGTCCCACCTCTGACCACAGACCTGCTTTCATAGATCACACTAACCTCATGCTCAGCTGGACAAATTAAGGTTTTATGCAGACTTAGCTGAACTTTGGATCAAATTATATTTCTGTCTGATAAGTTCTTGAAATCCTTAAGTAGCTGCTTTTAATGCCTCAATGGACAAGCCACCTCAGGAAACCAAGGGATATGACATGACACTCCCCCTTGCCAGGAGGCTGTATATATTGCACAGCAAGCCTTCTCAGGGTCCAGACAAGCCTGCAGCCCACAGTGATCTCATTCACACCTCAGAGACCTGGTCTCTGTAGCCCTTTGGGACTTGGCTCAGTTAGTCCTGAGCACAGGCCTTTGGAGCACTGATTCTTATGGGACAGAAATTTCTACCCAAAGGTCCATCTCACCCCTCAATTTAGTTTCCAGCAGTTTTTCTATAGACAAGTGCAACTCTTGTTTTTCAGTGGTGGCTAAATTAACTGAATATACCACACATTTTTTTTACCAGCCTACAGCAGGCACTTGGACTGTTACTTTGCAAAAGATGACACTTTTTACTTCATGATACCAATATCTACTGGATGTTATGGAAAGTTTTGCCATGAATTGTCTTATGTATTCATCATTCACTGCTTAATGGATTTCTACTAGACCAGTTCAAAACAAAAGTATTGGATTTTCTTATAGGTGCAACAGAATTTGGAAAAAACAGTGAAAGGAAGAAGCAATACAAATCAATGAAACGATCTATCATAGAATCAAAGAACTGTAGAATGGTTTAGGTTGGAAGAGATCTTAACGATTATCTGGTTCCAGGGCCCCTGCCATGGGCAGAGACACCTTCCACTAGATCAGGTTTCTCAGAGCCCCATCCAATGTGGCCTTGAACACTTTCAGGGATTTGGCAGCCACAACTTCTCTGGGCAACCTGTTCCAGTGTTTCACCAACCTCACAGTAAATTTCTTCCTCATATCTAGTCTAAACCTACTCTCTTTCAGTCTGAAGCCATTCCCCATTGTCCTGTCATTACATGCTCTTATAAAAATCTCTCTCCATCCTCCTTGTAGGCCCCCTTCAGCTCCTGGAAGGCCACAATTTGATCACACTGAAGTTTTTTCCTCTCCAGTCTGAACAATCCCAGTTCTCTTAGCCTTTCCTCATAGGAAACAGCAGAGAATTGGTACTTGCCATTATTTCATAAGAATTATGCACATCATGCTTGGTCTCAATTTGACAAGAACTGGAAGATGTCAAACCCCCGAATAAAGCTCTGGACTAGGTAGAGGCAATGGGAAATGCTAAAGAAATGCTGGGGAATGCTGGTTTATAAAAATCCAGGGATTGTTACGAATTTCTTGTTAAGTCAGAGTAGTATTTGTGAGAGCATTTTTAAAGACAGAGGAAGGGAAGGTGACTTTTTCAAAGCTCATAAAAACACACAGCTGTAGAAGTGCTTGGTCTCTTATCTGCCTTGCTGCTTGACTCCATCCTCCTGAGGCACTGCTAAGTCACTCTCTAACTTTTTGGGTACCCCTGTTTGGCCATTTGACTTTCTGAAGCCAAATGTCTGACAGCTAAGAGGCTACTCCAGCTGAAGAACAGCAGTCAAATTTTCCTAACATCCATTTAACCAAAGACAGTTTGTTCCCAGTTGTAAAGTCTAAAAGTGAGGGCACACATTTGCAGTGTGAAGGCCGAGGCTCACACCCCTCTGTAATGGACATCAGCATCAGGTGCCTATTGCACCCTCTAGGCTGTGAGATGGAGCCATCCTTTTAAATCCCTCCCTATCCCAAATCGTGATATAGGATTTGGGGCATATGGGAGTTGATCTGGTCTTCTAAAAGGATGCCTTCAGATGGGCAAGGATCAGCTTGGAGTGCTGTTGGAGCCCTGTTTTGCAGACCTACGTCCTCACGTACTGTTTCCACTCTTTAGCTGGTTTACACTTTGGTTTCATATTAAGTCACTGGTGCTGAAAAGTTTGGCTTTGTCCCAAAATGCTGATCTCAGTATAACAGACACTGTGTGCAACATACCCACACTGAACAGCACCTATGGCTAACATAAGTTAAATCTCAATCTATCCATCTCCTTAAATGCTGAATAAAGTTTAGAAAATTCCTACTTCGGCAACAGCAGTGGAATTACAGTCTCAGATGTCTATAGATTACCTCTCCAGCCATGTCCATGGCAACACAAGCCAAAAGTAGCTGGACGCTTGCACTTGAATTCTCCAGATAAACAATGCAGACTTAATTGAACCCAGATGATACCAATAAGGAGAAATCCTACCTGCTAGAGTAGAGACCACTAAGAGCTGCACCCCCCCAGCAGAGACAGTCTGCAAGAGATAAGGAATTCCCTTTGATTGAACTTGGTCCATTTGCTTCCCTACTGTGATGAAATCCATGGCAAACCAAGAGAGACGCAAAGAAATTTCCCTATAGTATAACAGGACCTGGCAATCAAAAAAGTAACACAGTTAGTCTGACTCCTAGGGGTACCAGGAATACCAAAGCACTGATGTCTCTCTCCTTACCATTTTGTCAGTGCTGAATTACAGAGGAAGAGGCATGTGCAGGGCGCAGAGAAGGGGACACATTCAGCCACTACAACTCTTCTCTCTGAGTTTTGCTCACAAATGCATTCTGCCCAATAGAACTTCCCAACTTCATTTTCTGGCATGAGTCATCAGAAGAATGAAATACCAGAAAACATCTGCTGGATTGTGTGAAGTGGCACAGCTCCATGGCAGGTCGTAGAGATTCAGGAAATGTCAAAACAGGTGTTGGGGTTTTTTTCCAGAATTAAGGAAGCATGGTGACATTTGGATTAGGCTTCTAGAACCTAAAAATACAGACATCATTCTTATGACACCCTGAAGAGCCTAGAAAAGTGCACTGAAGACTCACCTCAATGTTGCAAGTCCTTATATTGAGATTTAAAATCTGGTCCTGTAAGTGCACCTAGTGCTTGAGATTAGGACTGAGACATGTAATCCAGATCCTGAAGAGTTCGGTAGGCATTTCCTGCTTCCTCGTGCAGAAGCCAGAAAGGAATAGTAGGGTGTGAGATTAGATGGTGTGAGAGAGCCTCTGGATGCTTCCAGGTATTTAAATTGAGAGTAATGAAGCAATTAAGTACAGGTCAAGACCACTACTGGTGGTGCTGAAGATACTATGCAGATACTGCAACACCTTTGACAATAAAGATCAGCATTTGGAATAATTTTTAAGTTACAATTAGGACCAGCGTTTAGGAATGTAAAACTCTATACATTAATCATTGCTGCATTCTGCAGAGTCTAGAAAACAACTAATGTACCAAGTACCATAAGTACTTCTCAGCCTTATTTCATTTTTCTGTAACAGCAAGTCCCTGGAAACCCTACAGATTTGCATTAGGGATGAATATCAAAAAGCATCTTGAAGAAAAATCTGTATTTGTTAAGCTTTGAGGAAGGTGGAAAGATTGGGAGAAAAACTGAAGCACAGGGTTTGTAGGCCTCTTATATTGCTTTTTGTTGCATGAGCTACTTCCTTTCTTCATGACTTAGAGATAGGATCAGGTTTCATTCTAGCAGAAAACACAGCTAGACAAGCCACACTTGCTGCATCTTTCAGAGCCCTGATCGTTGTGGAGAACAGGGGCGCTACCCCCTGCTGTACAGCATGGGGTTTCTGGCCCAGAAGCCTTGTCAACAGCTTGATGATAAACTCAGTTTTAGCATTTTTAAAGCCAGGGGATCTACACATGTTGCTCTAACAGTATCACACCTGCCCAGAATGACAAAGATTGCTGTAAGAGAGTTTTCTGTGCTGCCAGGTTAGTCTTGCTACATCCTGTAGAGCTCAGCAATAGAAAAGAACTGGTGTTAGTTCAGTTTTACAGCAACTCCAGGGGTGGTGAGGGGTGGGTTAGGATTAGAAAGCCTACCACAAACAGTTTATTTTTGCAGAACCATGAAAAGTCTGAAAAGTTAGGGAAAGGACTGGTGTTAGGGGGGTTTCCAGGGTTTGTCTCGTGAGTTAGAGGAAGTAATGATCTGGCTGCAAATCATGTTGTGGGCTCCAGCTGCTACAACATAGTGTACTTGGAGACTCTGTGTTGTCCTCCAAGGCCTACAATACTGTAAATCTACAAGGTGAAGGCCTTAAACCAAGGTGGGGGGTTGGGGAGGCAGGGGTGTGGAATGGGGTGTGTGTGTGTATCAGGGTTACATTTTTAAAAACTACAGCAGGAAGACTGGTCTTCCTGTGCCTTTTCATTCTAGAAAGATGGGGAGAGGATCTAGATAACTAAAAAGCTGTGTATCCCATACAGTAAATGAGGACAAGAGCTCTTATTCTCATCAAAATTTTCTGTGTTGTATAGAACTGAAGAATAATGAACTTTCTGGCTGCAGCTGGTTCTGTGAAACCACTCAGCTCCCTCCAGCTTTACCCCAAATCCCTACCCAAAACAAGCATGAAATTCATTTTAGCAAGAGCTATTTCAGACTGAAACTAAGCTTCTCAACCATTCTATCAGCTGCTTCCACCCTTATTGCCCGGAGCATGAAGAGAGCCCATCAAGACCAGGACCCCAAAAGCAGGTGGATGAGGAGCAGCACCTTTCCTGAAATCATCACAGAAGGGCTTGGGGCTGCCAAATTCTTCTTCCACCTCATCCTTCTAAGCTCTTGCACAGTGAGAGAATTGTGTTTGGCTGTTTCCAGCTCTTCATCTCTACTCCCAACCACAAATCCCAAATGGATGTAATGTACATGTCCTTGTAAGAAAGACATGAGGGACAGACTGCCTTCAGCTCACCACCAGGTTTTCAACCTCTGACTGCCCACTACACCATCCCACAGGGAAGTGTTTGCATCTCACAACCAATCCCCAAGCATAAGCTCAGAAATTTCCAAAAGGCCATACCTACCTGAAGTCATGGTAAAAGGACCTTGACCATCAAATATAACTCCTCTTCATAAAACCCTCCTAGCTCTGCAAAAAGCATTAAGAACAGATTCTTTCACTGGTCCAGCATAAACCTGACATTAACTTAGCCTGGCCACTTATTCCTGAGGGAACCTTTTCTTGGAATATGACACTGAGTCATGCACAATGAAATAACAGCTTCAACTCTCCAAAGCAGAACTCTTCTTTCCCAAAATCTTGTTGCTGCAAAGCAACTTCAGAAAAATATCTCTAAATGGATTGGGATCTGCATCCAGCATTCAAGGCAGTTATGTAGACAGGACTTGCTCTCCCTGAGTATCTCTAGCTTCTGTTCTTTCCTGTCTTTTTAGGAGCTGCAGGATGCAGCAAGGATAGGTTCTCTAGCTGCTTTAGGTACTCTCTCACCACCCTGACATTAGTAATTACACTCCAAGATAGCTCCAGCCTTAAGCTCATAAACAGATGCCTCTTACTCTCTGAGCCCTCTGCAAAAACACTGTCTAGATGTTCTAAATCCCCATACCCCTAATTGTACTCTAATCCCTAACATCATAACTTCCCAGGGGACCATAAACTACATTAGAAGACCCTTTTCCCTTTAGTATGAATCCTCCCCCTCTCTTTCTGGTCTGTGCAGGATACAGGTAGCATAACTTGTTTGGCTCCTTCATTTTTCTCTACCCCTAACCTGAACTGTGTTGTGAAATGCAATTACATAGCAGGACACAACAGCCTTCATCCCCCATGGTTTATTGCCCGGGCTTTACAGCATGTCTCAGTAAAAATGTCATTAAGTGCATAAATGTCTGTCATGAGAAATTTACCCCTAAAGTGATATGTAGCCCATGGGGCCATCCCAGTCCTGAAATCAGTTAAGTCAGAGAAGAAAAAGCAGCCAGACTGGTTATTCTTGTCACAACCTGCAGAGCCCAGAAAGGCAGGCAGAGAGCTGCTTTTAGTGGGACACTTGCACGATTTACAGAAGTGGTTGTCCCCTGAGTACATTTGAGGTTGAAGCTGTTTAGGAGTCCAGAGCTGAAGGAATTTTAGGACATCATTACTGCATCATCCAGCAGTGGCCAGCCAGGGAGAGGGAAAGTAAGAGGAATAAAGCCCATCAAGCAGTGGATGTCTTCCTATTTGAACTGCTACCCAGGTACATTTCAGGTTGAGGTTAGGCTTAGGTCTAGGGTTTCAAAATCTAAAGCAGACAGACAGGCTTTTCTTGCTGTATCAGGCAGAGCACAGAAAGTTCAGTAAGCAGACACTTGTTGGTAGGCTAGGTTCCTGTCTAGCACTCTCAGATATTAGCCTAGTGATCCAGAAAACACTGTATCTCAAGTCATAATTATTGTAATACTTTCCAGGGCCTATAAATTAAAATAATTCTGCTGCTTGTGGAGCCATATGCCTTTTTCAGCCCCTGGCAAAGTGAATGGTTTGGGTTGTAAATGACATTAAAGATCACCTATCTCCAAACTCCAGGGAATATTCCACTTGCCCCAGTTACTCACAGTCCCATCCAGCCTGGTCTTGAACTACTCTGGAAATGGGGAATTCACAATCTCTCTGGGCAACCTGTTCCAGTGCTTCACCACCCTCACAGTAAAGAATTTCTTCACAATAGCTGGTCTAAACCTACCCTCCTTTAGCTTAAGGCCATTCCCCCTTGTCCTGTGACTACATGCCCTTGTGTTAGGTCCCTCTCCAGCTTTTTATAAGCCATCCTTGCACACAGGAAAGCTGCTATAAGATCTCCCCAGAGCCTTCTCTTCTCCAGGCTGAACACCTCAGCTTTCACAGCCTGTCTTCATTAGAGAGGTGCTCCAGCCCTGTGATCACCTTAGTGGCTCTCCTCTGGGAACCTCTTTTTATACACACAAACCAACAATTTTAAGGGCACTGAAGTGTCTTGAGTCAATAGGAGTCAAAATCTGATGCTGTCCTTTACTTTAGGGACTGTTTTCTGGGTGTTTCATTATGGATATCCAAGCAATAGCCAAGGAATCTAAGGCACGAAGGAACTGAATGCCTCAGGGACATGAGAGCTGGGAAGAGACCACGTGTGTGTGGGCACCAAGGCGGAATATTCTCTGACACTGAAGAGCTTTGTTTCCTGTATATAGTAGTGCTGAAGCTGGGGCTTGAGCTAGCACATGGGAGTCAGTGCTTTTGATGATCTCTGTCTTGCAAGGGTCATGCTCAGTAAATGCTGAGTTGTTTTGTCTGGAAGTGTCTTCAGTGATGTCCCTGATGGTCCTGAACAATCTTTGGAGGAGTAGCCACCTTGCTGACATCCCAGCCTGACTGCTGCCTTTGGAGCAGGTGGGTGCTGGCAGCACCCTGAGCAGACCAACCACAGCAGCATGGGACAGGATACGTACCTCCAGCCTTAAACACCTCAGGAATATCTCCTTACTGCAGTAACCTGGAGAAGCAATGGTTTCCTCCCCTCTACCCGTGCCCACAGCCCTCTGGGCCACCAGAGGATGCCCCTCTGGCATTCTGCCAGGGCAGATGATCACTTCTGTGCTCCTTCCACTGCACATCTGCCTGCGGACTTGGTGGTGTGTGTTAGACATCAATCTCTGATTCTTGCAGGTCAGCAGGTAACTCTGCAAGTAAACGAGCATCCAAATTAAAGACAGGCATGTTGCAACAAGGGAGCTCAATCTGATTCCGAAGGTGAAAGATCAAGTTTATTAACTAAGCCACCCACCTCCCCAGGAATATTACAAGAATTAAAACCAGACTTCCTGGTGTTATATATGCAACAGCTGTCAACAGCATAAATTATCCCTGAAGATGTTTTAGCTGCTGCTCCAAAAAAGTATGGAGACTTCTTTTGATTTAAGGGTTGCAAAGTTTCTTTTTTTTAAATTTATGGACAACAGCCTGTCCTCTACCTACAGACTTGGACAACAGCAGTAAGCTGTCCCTTAAGGGCACAAAGCAGATATCCAAAGATTTATGATATTTGTCAATAAAAAATCTTCTTTTGTTGTTTAAATGAGAAATTCAAAATGAGATGATGTGCTCCAGCTACAGACATCCCTGAAAACAACTGGTAGGATAAAATTTTATTTAAAAAACAAGATTAGTTGAATTACTAGTTCCTTTATGATCATTAAGGGCATTAGATCCCAATAGTTTATGGGAGTTCTCATACGAATGCTAAGTGTTAAAAGTCAAAATGAGCAGCTGATCTCAAATATAATCAGTGTTGAAAATTACTGCAACAGCTAGAAAAGCTGACAGCTCATTTGCAGCACAAAGAGGAATTACCATACCTTTCATGATAGACAAAGTCGTAACCAATAAGAAAGAAATTACCTTCTCTCCATTAGTTGTACTGATTAAGCATGCTACCAGAGTATTTCCTTGAATGGAGATCAGCATTATTAACTTAATTCAGTTCAGGCTGGTGTAAATGAGGACTAATTCAATTTTAATCAGTGACATTAGTCTAATACGAATAAGTTCATCATTATATTTTCTCTGTCTAAACTCTTGCATGTGAGCTTCATCACATAATATTTTTTTATAAATTCCCCATCAGTGCTTAGAGTAAACAGTCATAACATTAATTCTGATGTGAGGCTTTACAATTAATCTGATAAGATGCTTGCACGCTTGGCACTTGGCATGAAAAAGAGGACACAAGATGTGCTGAAATCTCTCCAGGGAAACAACCAACCATCAGCAGCAGTTCACTGACTCTTTCTTGAGGAAAATTGACAAAATACAAATCATCAATCTACATTTATTAAGTTATTTATTTTAAAATAAAATTACTGATCATACATCCTGCAACTGAGTGAATTGACTATTAGTCAGAGAGCAGAATCATTTTGCCTGTGTGCTTGCTACTTATTTAAAACCAAAGCAAAATCCAGGAAGTTACTAATTCATTGATACTACGAACTACTGCTTGCAAAAACGTCCTTTTTTGGAAGTATTACTCTGCTTAAAGTGACAAAAGCCATAGAGACCATCTGAATGAGGGCATGTTAGAGACACAAATGCAGCACCAGCCTGGCCAACCAGGCCTTTATAAAATCACTTTCCCATCAAGTGCTGGGAAATTTTGATCCTTATGTATATAAGGATCAGACCTTTTTCATTGAAATCCTGCTTTGGGCACATGGTGAAACATTAGTCTGGAGTACGTGGCTGTGCTCAGCACACCCACCCTTTCAGGCCACCTGCTCACCACTCAGCGTCACCTCTGCCTGCATCCACTTCAGGGGAAGTTTCAAAGTACAGAGTTCTCATCTGATCTTTAATTTTGTTTTTTAAATGAGCCATACACAGCAGAAATACACTTGCAGCCTTGCCTCTGGATGTAGAAAAGTTTTGTTTGCTGGCATATAGTAGAAATGACGCTGAGCTCCCATTTCTCATCCTTGTGGGGAACTTCCTGAAGTCCTGATGTTGCAGATTGAGTGACACCATGTGGGCCGCAGAGTGTTAAAGGTGTCCATCATACCTGCACATCTATGAGGTTCAAAGCAAAGCTTTCCCAAATATCCAGAAGCATGCACTTGTACTTTTCAGACATGGCTGCTGGATTCTGTAAGAGCTTCAGATCCCCCCTTTCCGACTTGTGCACCCATGGGAATGGGCGACACGGAGACACAAATGTTTATCCAAACAGACTTGAGCAGTTTCCAAAGAGGCCATGATTTCTGCTCACCTGGTGCAGGGGGAGAGCTGGCAGCACCAGGACATGCAGCTCCCAGTGTCACAGCAGGAACAAGCAAGAGACACTGGGTTTAGTGGACTTTGCCAGAGCTGCCTGAAATGGCTGTAAAAGCAAACAAAAGGAAACTGTTGGGAAGCACTAAGCCCAGTATCCCAGCAGAGCTGGCTGGGCTCATTGGCGTCGTGGCAGGGCTCTGTCCCCACCCACACATCATGGACTGACACCACAGCAATCCTCAGGAAGAATACACTCATTTTTAATAAGAAATTCAGTGATTTATCTGATAAGGGAGCAATTATCTGAAGACAATATCATCATTTGTGGGTAGGAAGCCATCCTCTGTCATGCCGGGGATGTGACCAAACACAGTACATATTTTACTTTGCACTAAGTGTTCCCTTTCATCTAGAATGTGGCTTCCTTTCACAACTCTAGCTGGCTTGCATAAAGCTACCTTTCATCTGATTTCCTAATAAATAAGCCCTTTAACTCACATGGGGTCAGTTGCTGGTGACTAGAATATTTTCTGCAGGAACGTGTCAGAGCAGGTACAAATACATTTACTACAACGTTTCTTGTTAAGGAATGAACTCTACAGGAGTGTATCACAACACCTGAGCACCAGGAACTGGCTGGGAGTGCCCTTCCCTCCCATATCACTTCAGGCCTTCACTGCAGAAGGGAGCTGCAGGGAAATCATAGAAATCTGATTTCTCAAATAATTGTGTTTGTTCCCTCTTTTTTCTTAGAGAATGCTAAAAGAGCTTAATTCCTCTGGAGGAAGAGGGTAAAGCTTAAATCCTATAAAAACCTGCTTCTAAACTCTTGAAACAGGGATAGTCTGTCCTGCTGGGAAAGCAGTAGCAGCTTTAGAGCCCATTCAGACCCCTCTGCTGGGAGCCCCAGCACACACAGACCATGAGCTCATCCGTCTTCCTGCCAGCCAGGCAGACCTTCGCCTCCCTCCAGGCTACTGGTAATCACAGCTCTTTACACCAGTGTCTACAGGTGACCAGGGCTTGCAGGACTTGGGCTGAAGGGCAGCCCTCTCTGTGTGTTCAGCATGCAGTAAATGGCTTCCAGATCCAAGAACTGAGAGTCCTGCAGAACTGAGTCACCTCCAGTCATCATCCCACGCCTTTGGGGGACACAGTTACACATTCCGTCCCTTTATTACAATTCAGCAGTGGCTCTTATTCATCTATTTCAAGCCATACACCACCAAAATCCTTGAAGACTACAATCCAATTCTCTTTGCTTCCAATGCAGATGATTTAGTCTATCACAGAATCTAACTATACACAGAGCTGGAATATACATGGCTTTGAAGCAATTTACTCACTGCTGCTTAAGAAAAGTCCCTACCATCAGATCTTCATTTCTTCCCACAGAAAACAAAGAACAGATTTTTTTAGTGTTTGGTCTGTTTCCTTGCTGCTATTACCAATGCACTGGCATTAGTTTAGAAGAAGACCATCCTACTAAGCATGACTATCCTTTTTAAAAAATAATTGCTAGGGGCAACTTACAGCAGGCTCAAAGAGGGCAGTGAGGGAGATGGGGAAAGAAGAGAATTGCTTTGTTTTGATCCATTGCACTCACAAACCCTCAAATTGTCTTTGATTTATCTTCTTAGACTGCTTTCACCATCCCAAACAGCCAGAATCAGAACCTAATTTCTCCTATGTCAGCAGTAAGATTAAAACTGAATCACAGCCACCAGTGTTCTCTCTACTGCATTATTTTAAATTATATGCTATAATATATTTGTGATCAACTTTATAGGCTATGGCAGAACTGTTCTAACCACCCAGCAGGTATTAACTGTGTGGGCTTTCCCCACAAGTGACTTCCACTGGGACAATGGGACATCACAGTTTGGAGCCCATCGTGCATCCGATGTGGATAGTCTGAAATTAGTCTGAAATACTCCACTCTTCAAACCTGTATTAACCTGGTCTTAATTCTGAGGTTGTATCCCAGCTCAAGGGTAAAATGCTACAGAAATACTCTGTTGGTCCCAGACAGCCAATTCGAATCTAGAAACTTGTTACTAAGCATATAAAATAGACTAAAATTAGAAAGAAATGCAAAAGCACACTAAGGCACCTAAATAACGCTTCTTAAAGTAATGCTACATGGGGACTGAACAGCTCTGATTAGCTTCTTGTTTGCAGTCTCTAGATTTTTGAGACATCTGATTTTTTTAAAATCATGTCATACAAGAATTGCTGCAAGCTTGTCAGGATGGGCACATAACAGGAGAGAAATGAGGAAGAAAAATACTTCAAGTTCTTCAGGAAGGATTAGGGTTATCCTAGAGCAGCACACACATGGGATTGCTCCATATATTCAGTTTATAATCTTATTCTCAGGAAGCTGCTGAGAGATATTAATGGGTAGTAGGGGAAGTACTTCATACTCAAGTGGCTGAATAACATTTTGCAGCCTGTATTGAGGCAGTGCCCAGAGCTGCAATTTAGTCACATCAGGACGACAGGCCTTGGGATTTCTTTTTCACTATTGCATCCATTGCATTTGTGGCAGAGCTTCAGCTTCCTGTATATTAAGAAATTCACAAATGCCAAAACAGACAAGGTCCATGTGCCCAAGTTCTTGCAGCTTGAGGAAAGATTCATTTAGAAAAGCAGATTTTTGAACCTAGTGAGCAAAGCATTATCTCAACTTCAAAACTCTCGCAGCTGTTGGAATCCCCAGTGTAATGGGGACTTCTTTGTCATGTCCTAGAGTCAGCAAAAAAACAGGCTGAAATGGAAACCCTGAAATGGGTCCCTTTCAGTGAAGATGTGCAGACACTCAATTGTCTGTCCAAGCACCCCCTAGCCAAAAGAACAAGGTTGCCAGCAGGGACATTGCCTGACTGACCTCCTTCCCTGCTTCTCTTCCTCCTGTGCCATAGATGTAAGGCAAGGTGAGCACAACAGGGTCTCTGCTACTGGTCACATTCCCTGTGGGAGGACGAGCCAGCACAGGGCTGCAGCAGAGCTCTGGAAAGCCTCACCAAGACCCTGGTCTGTTCACAGCATGGGAAGGGCTCTTAACCTGTGAGTTTGCATCATGCTGAATGAGAAGGGAATCTTGCACATCTGAGATCTCTTCAAGCTACCATAGAAAATTAAAACATTTCAGGGTAAGGTGGTGTAGTCCCACAGCAGGTCCTTCCTCCATTTTGGAGCTCTGCTACCAAGCCCCTGGAAGCAGAGAACCAGCTTAGATGACTGGTGAAAATAATTGTTCTCCAGAACTTTTTGAACCATGGTTTGCACAGGTTTTACAAACCACATCCACACTTCATTTTTTGTTATTCATACAGAAGGGACTGGGAACAGCAACATTTTACAGAATAAAGGAGGCATTAGTTGCAAAAACATTTCCCACAGCTGCCTGGTTGTCAGAGCACAGCCCCAGGCTGCAGTTAGGAGAGCATTCTCCCTAAGAGCAAAGCTTGTTTTCGTTAAGGTTAAGGAGCTCTTGCCCCCAGACTGTTATTTCTGTCCATGTGCTATATTTCAGCATCTTTTTACTTACACCAGTGCAACTGTTTGTTACACCATGCCATAATGCAAGTTTAAGAAACTTTTCAAGAGAAGGTTGTGGGCTTGTGGAGGTTATTTTTGCCTCTAATGCATGGTTTTCATGTCTGGTTGAAATGAAAAAGCACCACAAGCAGAGTAATGGCCAGTGGAGACAGCAGTGTAGGCAGGAAGGAAGGCAGCTCAGGGCAGTGATTTTTAAACAGCTTTGACCTCAGAGAAATTGCATGTGTAAATGCAGTGTGAGATCCCCAAGCACTGCAGGCTGTGCCCTGTCCTGATCCAGCCCTTCTGCTCATCCCTCCTTCTCTCTTGCCATCTCCCCCTCTGTGGGATGGGGAGGCCATGCTCAAACACCATGAGCTGTTTGTTGTCCACCTGTTATTTCAGGAGGTTTTATGGTACTGGGGGTCTATGGTTTTATATTCACCACTCCAGGTGTTCATGTAAAAGGGAAATGGAATTAATGCTTTGGCTTTTGTGATATTTTTGTTTTCAAATTCAGTTTCCCCAAAAGAACCTTAGCTCTTCCAGGCCCTCAAGCACAGCCTAATCCCACTGTAGATGATATCTATTAAATGGCCTGAAAAGGAACGTCAGAAGGGTGCCAGTAAAAACTTCTCCTCTGTCACATCAACAAATTGTCCAATAAAACCATGCAGGCAGATTTGAAAAGATATTAATAAAAAAATAAAAAGCCAAAAAAAAAAACACCAAAACCACCAAACAAAAAATGCAGACCCACTTTACACACAGGATAAACAAGCAACAAAATGCAAAATCAATGTATGTTTCCTCCATAGGTCTTCTTTTAAAACTGGTACCTTGTCAATTAGATTACTGATGAAAAGGAAACAGAAAGGTGATACTAGCTGGATTGCAGGGATGTGATAGTAAGATTCCACTGCTTATTCATGATGCATTAGTTTGAAAGAGCAAAGACATCACTCTGAATGGCCCTCATGATAGTCTTGTGAGAATAAGCAACAGACAGAGTGGAGCCCATCTGGGATTTTACCAGTTAGATACTCTCAGGGCAAAGACCCTGTATTGCATTAAAATATAATCTTGAATGACACCATTTGACTCTTGCAGAAATAATTTCACATGTATTAAACCAGGATTGCATGTAACATTATGTAATTTTTATCAGTGGCTTCACAATTGTGTATTTTGTTCTTGCAACCAAGGCATTAAATTTCATTAATTTAATTTCATCTTATCAAGCAGCAGCCAAACAGATGCTCAGTGAGGATGAGGAGAAGAAAACAAAAAGCTTTTTCACTCTGAGGGCTCTGCTGTATGTCATGGGTGCTTACATGGGCTCACAAATCACTGGGGATAAAATGGATGCTACTAGAAACCAAAGCCTTGGGCCGCGAGGAGGGAGCCAGAAAGCTGGCTCTGTGTCACAGTAGCTATAGTGGGCTTTAATCCAGTTGTGTTCTGTCATATGAAACCTCCATACTGGAGTCACAGCTTTTATTATTTATTCATACACAGGGAGTAGTGCCACTGCAGCAATTGCCACAGAGGGCTGCCATTAGGAACCCAGCAGCAGGCGCCCTGGACACTCAGGCCAGTCCAAGGACACTGGCACATTTCCACTAAACACAGAACTGTGGTGTTTTCTTACACAAGCAGCAGCAATACCCTTCAAAAACAAGCTTGCTTCTTTGGTGTTTTAGCAACAAATACTGAACATGCTTTTCGTGTTCATAAGAAACCAGATATTTCTCTGTCCAAGACCCTTTGTAAGAAGAATCCCTGACCCTCGTTTTACTGGCTGTGGTCTGTGCAGAGGAGTCTTGACAGGGCACCCACAAAGGTTCAGATAATTCTTGATATTAAGATTTTCAAGAGTGACAGTTAAGTATTTCAGTTAGACTGTATCACCCTAAAATGAGACAGCTTTTAACAATTCAAGAGATCAAAAGCACCACCAACAGAAAAAAACCCAGGAAATTTTAATTCTAGGAAAGACATTCACATCAAAGGATGCTGTTTCTTCATCATAGCCTAAGCAAATAGCAAATCCAGGCTACTCACTGCTCTGTATTTCAGATAGGATTTGTTGATTTTAACAAATTTGGGGCAGTAATACACGACAGTGTATCAAAAGTGTATCATAGGACTTATTCTCTGTTTTGTCTTTCTATGTGCATGAGCATGGAAGTTAACAAAAATTTTAATTTTATTTTATTGCTAGGAGAGGTCAAATGTCTATCTTGCTCCAGTTTCAGGCATCTGACCATGGCAAGCTGCAGATGCTTCAAGAAAGATTACAACAGGGCAAGTAGAGACCAGATCTTCTGCTGGAGAGGAACCACAAGAGAGTTCATAGGCCAGAAGTTAATCTTATTTAAAGGTTACTGACAAGCTATGAAATCATTAATCCAGGTTGAGGGGAAGGAAAATGTAGATTTCCTTAGCTTTTGGAGAAGTATAAAACCAAGCCATATCTCATCTTTTTAGGGATTCCTTTGTAATTAGGCATAAAGGATTGACTCTGTGCACAGTCTGTATCTCTCAGGACACACCACAGCTCACCCATTGTGAATATTGTTTGCATTGACACATCCTGGGAGTTTGGATGTCAGTCTTGCTCATCTTCATATATGGCATCAATGTAACTTAGAAAGAGCTGAGCTGGTGCAATGCCCCAAGTCTTGGCAAGACAGTGACACAGCTGGGACACAGTGACAGAGCTGAGATGAGGCTGGCTCAGCCAAACCCAGCTGGAGACTCTCTGCTGAACTGCAGCTGAACTGCCTTCAGTTCTCACATCAAAAGTTTTGTTGATAATATTCAGTAAATATTTTTGGGGAACACTTTACCAAACACTTATTATTATTGTTATTATTACTATTGGAAGTCTGACAGCAAGTATTTTTCCTCGCCCATAACACCCGTGTCCAGCAGATCCACAGGAACAAAGCAGTGCTGCATGAGTCTCTGGCTTCACTTCTCCCACGGGTGTAGGAGCCATGCCATGGCAGATCAGACTTGGGCTGGGCATTAGGAGACCAGACCATTTGGGTACCTCAGCAGTGACTCATTTTTGAACTCATTGTTCCTCAGTTGCCTCGAGAAGCCACTCATTCTCTTTATGCATCACTGTTTCCAGCTGGTAAGTGGAGATAATGTTGTTTACCCAGCTTCATAAAGTGGTCTGACTAATGAAGGTGGAAAAACACTCATGAACTATCGTGCTGAAGACACCAAACCTAGGGAAAATACGGAGATAAACCAGATGTTCTTGATGGTCTGTCTGCTCTTGGAAAGATTTCTTAGACTGATATGACCAAATATGACAGTGGATTAGAAAGAAATAAAACAGAAGCCAGCAAAATATTATGGGTGACAACAACACAAAGCAATAACAACTAGCCTGTAAGAAAAGAAAGTTATTCATTTGCTGATGGCTGTAAAATCGGCCAGCAAAATACCCAAGGAAATATTGAGTAGATGAAGACTTGTTTGCCTTGAGTGCCTACAGTTCATTGATTTTAATTTAGCAGCATTCACAAGAACTTGTTCATTTATTCTCCCATCAATATATTTGAACCAGTATGTCTTTAAAGTCAACCAGCTGTAATAAAAAGATTTTTTCCAGCATAGATCGTTGCAACAAAGAGAACAGTGGAACACTTTTTCCCAAACCATTTACTAGTCTCCAGGGAGATATAATTTCCTTTCATACTGAACTACATTTCAATTCATAGGACATTTTTATTAGCCATTTTGGACTAAGTAATAGACCCCTTTGGAAGCAGTTCCCTCATTGTCACAATACCAATTAGCAACGAAATATCACAAGGTAAAGTGAGAAGTTGACAAGATACACATCTGTCCCTGCCTGGCACCTTGAACAAAACTGTCCCTCTTGTACTCAGCTGCTTAGCTGACACTCACAACTGCACATTTCCATACCTAAACAAGCAACAATTCATTTCTTTATGTGGAGTTGCAGAAAGCACTGACATGTGAAAAAGTCAAGAAGCCATTTCCACACTCAGTAGGAACATGGTGTAAGGCAGGAGGAGGCTCTGTAGTCTGTGTAGCGTGAACCTCTCCTGAAAGCAGAGGCAATAAGTCACTCTGAGCCATGGAAGGGACAAGTGCTCACTTCAGCATGAAGCTGCAGCTCAGGAATGAGGGTGCCTTGCAGCTTCTGGGAATGACACAGGAATTACCTGGTTCCCACAAGCTGCTGATGCAGTGCCCTGGATCATCACGGCTGCCACCAATGCACAGAAAAATAATAGAAGATGAAGGAATGGTAGACTGGGCTCTTGAGAAGAAGCCAGGGAGCAAACAGAAGGTGGAGCCTCTGGGCCCAGCAGCTGGAGCACATTGAGTGTGCTCTGTGTGAACACAACCGCACAAACCACCGCCACACACCCGGGATGGGGGCACAGTGACGGATGTGCACTCTGCATTTTGGGTTGGATGTAGTTTTCTTCCATACTCTGTTTTGAAAGAACTTACTCCAGAGAACATACTCTTTTGAAAGAACTTTTGAAAGAACTTATTCCAGACATTTAGGGAGTATAGGAAAGTTTGCAATTAATGACTAGTTGGCCATTGCTGCTTGCTTTTATACGCAGTTCTTGAGGAAAGAATCAATAGCCTATGCATGGCACAAAACTAATGTAATCAATGCTATGATTTGAAAAATTAATCTGCCACTTCATCAGGAAGTACCAGAAAAAATCGTCTGAAAATCTGAAAGTACCCTTGGGCAGCGGAGTGCCTAAACTGTGTTTTAGCTAGGCCAGGAACAAGATGGTATGAAACCTTCATTATTGCAGACTGGACTGAATAACCAATATTTGTGTGACATGATATGACATGACATATGACTGTTTCCAACTGAAATCTGATTAGTGACTTCAAGTACAGAAGCTTTTTAGAGCTGTATTCAGACAATGAGGAAGAATTAAAGATCCAGGCAAAGTTTCACAAAGCAAATAATTTCCTTTTAATTGAAACCATAACAGCATAGTTTTGGAGGCAGTGAATGCTTTGGAGTTTTTTGCTTGGTTTGAACATAAGTGACTTTAAGCATATTATTACACGAGTATATTGTACTACATCCCTCACTTGGAAAAAAAAAAAAGGCATGGAAAGGCAGCAGAAAAATACATTTCCCTCATCCATCCCATTCTGGATGTGGTATACCAGCAACTTTTTGGCATGGCAGCATGTATTAATACCATACATCTATATGGGAATCATAGACCACATTTTTACGTTACAGTCTTAGCCAATGTTTCCTTCTTGTAAAACATCCAAGGTTTCTGGTAGAAGCTTTATTACAAAAGATGCATTGTTTCCACTGAGTTATGTACTGAGAATAATCAAGCAAAATCATGATATTAACCCTAATGGAAACAAGACATCCCTTATTATTTGCTGTTGATGAAACTCTGTGATTTAAAGACACAAAACTCCCCCCTTATGATTAGCTTCAGAAAGGTAGAGAAAATTACTTTAATTCCTGTGTCTTCCTTTTGCAATCTGCCTGGTCTTAAAAAGACCCTTTATAGAGGCAGAAACTCTCAAAAGTTGCAAATCCTTTCCTGTTGTTTCACTGAACAGGAGAAGAGAAAAGAGCTGGGGAGTGGGGCAAGGCAAGTAGTGAAATGGCATTTTGCCAGCTGGGGACATGTTCTGGAAAGTATACACAGATCACATGAGGTTTTTGTTGTTCCCAATTGCTAAATGTAGTGAAATTATGCTTGAATACTTTAAATAGTTTCCACACATCACTTTACCATTGCTGTGGCTGTATCAGGTACGTTCTGTGATCACAGATTAAATGTTGGGGTCAGTTTTAAATGGAAAAGCAGACAGCAGCACCCATCAAAAATACAAGCAGCAAATGAGTGCATATGTGGCTGAATTGCAGGGTTTTCCCACTGAACCCCTAGTTTAAAGGTTTTAAAGGATTTCTCATAGGACTACAGACAGGAAAGCAACATGAACAGGGAAAACATGATCACACAACTACTACCCCTGCAAAGCTGTCCTTTAGGGGATGCACACAGAGCAAGTGCTGCAGACTGGGCAGGTCAAAGTGCCACATGAGGAAAGGAGGATCACTTCTTTACTCCCACACAGTTCATTAAAAAATGAGACTTTTAATGAAATTTCACAATACATATTATTACACTGTTTGCTAGCTTGCAACAATAACAGTCCAACAATTGCCTGTCCACATAAAGCTGTTTGTGTGAACTTCTGTGCTGTCAGAGCTCAAAACTGGCCGGGGAAACTATCTCTCCAAGCTCAGAACAGGAGAAACTATTCTAGTTGTACTTGGGATATAGAAAAATATAGAGAAGTCATGCTCGCCTTCATAAAAACTTGGCTAAACACATGATCATATAAATGAAGCTGTCACATAAAATAAGACTTTATTTTCTGTGTCCGAACAATAAGATCACAGTTTTAAAAAGACAGTTCCTTTGTATTTAAAAGAGAAAAGGATATTAAATAACAATTTCGATTTATCCACTATCATATTGTAAGAATTACAGATGAGACCTGATTCAACAAGTTTTCAAAATGTTTCCATGATGCTGTGATGCTCAAATTCATAATGATTTTGGAGTACATAACAAATACTCATAAGCATAAAGTTTAGGAAGTTAAGAAATATGTCTTGCCAGAACTTCACTTTTTTTTCTCCATTTTGCAATATAACTTGCACAACTGCTACACACATGTTATAATCAGTCTCTCACCAGATAGTCAGATAGCACCTGTGGCACCCACAGCACTATATGAAAATCATATTAATTATTTGAATTGTGTTAGGCTATAATTGATTACACAAAATATTCATTACCATAGCACACATACTTAATATTTTATTCTGATATTGCCTTTCCTGCAGAAAGTTGTGGTTTTTTTTTTAACAAGAAGGTGATTTTAGAATGAAAAGTGCATATGGACAATAAATTATGTGCAGACAACTGTCAAGTGTGACTTTTGGATAAAATACTTCGAGATTCTCAGATGCTGTAGTGGCAGAAAAAAATGAATTCAAAATTCTGACTTGAAAAATCTGCAGTTTCCCAAGGTTAGCACAATCCATCCTGATTTTGGAGACCTTCACATTGTCCCCTCACTAGTGACAGAAAAGGCAGTAGTAAGGGAGAAGCCTTCCCACCCCAGCCTGGTGCAGCAGGAGTTGTGGTAGGAAGCATCCTTCGAAGGAACGTCCTGTGCAGGGTGGGAGATTCTGTTGAAACCTCTGTGCACATGGTGTGTCTCACCAAGGACAGAATGTAATTGCTGGCAAATCCCACAGCCATGGCCCAAAGATGGAATTATTACAAATCCCAGCCTAACATCCCAGTAGTCTGGGGGAGTAACAAAGTGACAATAAACTCAGGGCAGCTGTGAGATGGATTTCCCAGCACGGCCATACTGAGGAGCTGGTGCCTTTGGGCTGCTAATGTAAGGCAGTAAATAGCATTGCAGCAATTACTTCACTTTTCAGGCTGCAAAACCAGTGAAATGCACCTAAAGATGGACATTACCACCTGCCTATTCTAACTTGGCTAGTAAGTTGGCTGAGACATACTCCTGTCTGGGTGGGGTGCAGGCATGTTTCAGCAGGAAAGCCACATGGGCCTTTCCATGGCTTCTCCTGCACTCTGCCATGCACACACCAGAGCTGTTATGGAGAGAGAAGTGGGGCAGGCAGGACTATGCAGGCAGGGATGAACAATGCCTTAACAAGAACAAAAGCAATTTCAAATCCCACCAGTTTGTTAGATTACTTAAGACACTTGACTGAATGTCAAAAATGTTTCAATGAGTAGCTTTACCACCCAGATCTTATTTCTTATTATCTTTTTTTTCCTCTTTTGGAAGACAAAAAAAATCCTGAAACTTAGTAATTAACTGCTTGATTTCAATTTTCCTCAAATATGTGGTTTTAATTCCATTGTGCAAATGTGGCCCAAAGCAATAAGGCTTTGAACTGGTTAACTTGAAACTACAGAAGTACCTTTCCAAGTCCAGTTAGGACAAAAGCTAAAACCTCACATCCAGATTCTGAAGTCTTTCTAATACCCCTGTTTTGCCCTGACATTTTCACAGACAACTGCAGGCATGTCTCACACACCTATTTTTTTTCATTTCCAGCAGCTCCACAGAACCGATCACCTTTCTTCCAAATGGATTTGATCTGCAGGGCGCTGGCTTAAATAAAGTGTGTGGTGCCATGTGTGCCATAAAGAAGCATGACAAAATGATTCACATCCTGCCTACAGATTTTCCACAATCTCTTTATATTGTAGGGCTTATACTCACTCCTTCATATCATTTGGAGGAACTCTCAGAATAATGATTTGGCATGTGTAACTGGTTTTTCCATCTCTGTCATTAAAGCTGCTTTCAGGGCCATGCTGAAATTGCAACAAAAGACCTTCCCACATCACAAATCACTGTGGTGCTTGGTGTGCACTATATCAATAAAAAGATTAGCTTACTTATAGAAAAAGCATGACAATGTCCACAATTTTCCAAACCATGAGAAAAATTAGGTTCTGTTTCAACTAAACCAGCCAGTAACACTGTCACGTTATAACCCTGGGCTCCTCAGGTACAGTACATGGTTCACAAGTGGATTTTATCCTGTGTGCAGCATTAAATTAGTGCCATTAACCATCTAGGCAAGCCCTTTGAAGTCAAGCAGGCTTTTTGCTATTGATTTCCATGGAGCCCAGATTTCATACTTATTCCCACTGACTATTTATTTTAAAGAATCAGGAAAGTTTTCTGCTTAGAAGCCCAGAGAAGAAATGAGAAACAGAAGGATGTGGGAAGGGGGATTTCTCCCTTGGTACATGCAGCATCTTCCAGTGCCATCCCAACTGACAGCAGTCTATGCAGACTCCAAGGCAGCCCTAGAGGGACTAGCAGAATTATTTAAAATACTTACAGAAATCAATTCTAATGGCTTTCCAGGAGTGGAGAAAGTGACTGGCAAACAAATTACTCAAGTGAAGTTGAAGCAAACAGAAATGGTGCTGGGGAAGGGCACAAGCAGCTACACTTAAATCTGGAACAGTTCCCATACAAATCCCTATTCAAATCCAGAGGTTTAGAGTTCATCAGAACAAAAACTGACTGAGCCAGGCAGAAGAATTTGAGAGAGAGATAATTTATATTCTGTGCCCATTCACTAGAAAAGGAAAAGCACCAGGTTCCATGATTTTATTGCTTAAGCTTTTTAAGGAGAGCCAAGACTTGATAGCAAATTTCAAAAAGGTCTGGTTTCTGTCATGAGAAAATAATACTCTTTAGAAAGAGAAACAGCTAGCCATGAAAAAAAGCATCAAAAGTGGGGAGAGATACCTGGCCAGAGACCTGTGCCAGTGAAGTGCACTCAAAGGAGCTGCTGGTGCAATGTTTTCCTGGACTGCAGAATGGGAGAACCACAGGGCTATGGACATGACTTCAAACATGGAAGAGTGGGCCCTGAAAATGGGGCACAGCAAGCACAGGACCAAGAGATGGCTCTTTCCAGTGGGGAGTTTCCAGTCTAACCTTATCCACGGGTATCACTTAATCCAAAATACTCTACTCAAAATGCTCAGGGGCTGAACTAAATAACTTTTAAATGTCCCATCCAACCCAAATCATGCTATGATTCTACGTTCATATTGGAGGTCAGTAAGTCACACTCCCCTGCATGAGTCCTATCCAACCAAGCATGTTAAACAGCAGTTGCAACCAACTCAAAGAAGTTACACAAAATCTGATTTGAGAATATAATGAGGGAAAGACCTGCTTCTACTGAGCAGATAAGAAAGCTCAAGGATGCTCAAGAGGGTTTGCTTGCAGTCTTCTATTCCTTTTAAAGGAAAGCAATTCTACAGCCCTTTTCTTTGGTATTTCCATAGCCCCTGGGTTCATTTCTAATTTGCAACTGAGCACTTGATTTTGCTGGGAAGGGTCAAGATAAAAATCCTAGTTCTCTGCACGTTTCCTTTCAGGCAGCCTACACAAACCTAAGTGCTATTCATTGTCCTAATGAGAAGGAAAAGGAATGGCATTTCAGCTGCCCATGGGGAATCCTCACTGCAGCAAAATGCACTACATGGGATTCAGCCCTCAGGATCCTTGGGTTTTGTTTAGAAATATGTCTGTGATTTTTTTTAAGGACTGATGCCCCAACACAAGGACAGTGATCAGAGAAAGCTTGAGGTTCTCAGAGATATCACACACATTGAAGAGGAAATTGGGGTTCTCCCTCTTCCAGGCTGCCTGATGCAATTTAGTCTCTGATTTGCTGAAGTTCCCAAGATCTCAGTCATGAACAAAGTCAATGTAAACTGTGTTTTGCACATATGGAATATATTCTGATGTCAAATGCTAAAAGATTAAGGTCTGGCATTTCAGGTAGATGCTCCAAATTCAGCAGATGTTCTCTCTCTGGACTCTGAACCTCAGCCTGTCAGAGGGAAAATAAGGCTATCCCTCACCAGAAGATAATTTTATCAAATCCAAATAAAAATTTCCTGTGCATACTTTTTATTTTCATTTAAGTAGAAAAGTATAGGCAAATGCAGTGCTTCAAGTTCATATTTAACTAGCAAAAGGAAATAATGACAGGTTTCCTTTTAGCTTTTTTCTTGCAGAAATTGTTCATTGACTTCAGCACAAACCAGTGAACTATTCAATGTCCCAAAAGACCGTTGCAAAAAAACTTAATTATGCATCATAAACATTTATTTTAATACTGAAGGTAACATTTTTACACTGTGTTTCTTAATACTGGTTCTTCAGCAGGGACCTTCTGACAAAAGCAATAAATAGAGCAGCTGGGCTGCATCTTCATGACATTGGTGCAGTTCCCAGTTCCACATGTGTGGCACGTGGATTCCAGCAGCCTGAGAAATCCAAAGCATCAGTAGCAAGGCATTAGCCCTAAAAGAGCAGAGGAAAGTCACTGAGCATGCAGTGCTTTGCATGAGGATGTCAGATAAATGATGAAACTGAGCAATCTCTGGTTTCTTGAGGGAAATGTGCCATAGCCCACTTGAGCCAGGGCTTGATCCTTTCTGCTCCAGCTGCCTTTTCTCCTTGAGCATCTGCTGACCACAGCTTTGCTTCTCAGGACCCTCCATCACAGCATCAGTCTGCCTGATTTGCAGCCACAGCATCTCCCAAATGGGCCTCCTTTCCCCATCTCTGTTTTTCTGACATTCTCCCTCTTAAGTACTCAGATTAGCCTGTCCCAATCTAGTCCTTTTAAAGGCAGGGTTTAACCCACCCCCAAAAACCCCACACAGCTTCCTCTAAGATGAGCAGGGAAACTCAGGAAAAGAAAGCAGGGGAAGGAAAATTATTACAGGAACAGCAAAAGTGCAGGAGTTGAGGGAAGCTCATGCTTCTTCTCCTAAGGCAGAGGATTAACACAACAACTCATATGAGAGCAATGTCCTGCAAAAGTCCAGCTTGGCTGCTGTCCAAGGACAAATTTTAGCAGCTCTACCCACAGCAGAACACCCAAATAAAATAATTCTTGTATGTCATTGCTGTCCTTTCCTGAAACCTTTCATTGTCTCCAGGGACACAAACCAGGTCTCTTTTCTCCCCACACTTGGTGCTGGCCTGAACCCCACGGCCTGTCCTGCTTTCGGAGTCATGCTCAACACCAGGACAAGTTTGTCCCTCCAGTGAATCATAGCTGTCTCAGTAGCAGCCACGCTGCAGTGAATCACATTCCTGCCTTCAGAGGCTTCCCCAGGCAGGCAGTGCTGCCGGGATGCTGGAGGTGAGACGGTGGGAGCAGGGAGGAGAGGCAGGATGCAGGCGTGAGGAGGATGCAGAGCCTGGGAGGGCCAGGTTCCACTGCAGCACTGCTGCTCCTTCCACACCATCCAGACAGCACGGGGGCACTGGAGTCTCAGACAAAGAGTTACTGGAGTTTGTTTGCTTGTTCATTCAAGAAGCAAATGCATATTTTTTTTTCCTCAACTCTCTCGCTAAAGGAGCTGGAATGGTTTTGAAGGGACAATTCTTTTAGAGACAACAAGCCAGCTTGGGGCAGGCACCAGCATGGAAAATTTCTGTAGGAACAGTTAAAATTATAAGCATGAAAACCAGCCCTGTAATTAGGACTGGGAGGTGTCCCAACAGGCAAGTGCCTGCAACCCCCTTCTGCCAGCCAGGACTCACAGGTCTGGTCTCAGCCCAGCTCTTACTGCTGTTTGATTTGGTCTATTTTTTCCCCCTTGCCTCATGCTTACCTTTTTGGGGGCTTTTTAAGGGAGCTATCACTGGCTCTTTTGGAAAGTCAAGTAAATAATGTCAATCAGTTCCCCTGTCAATATTCATTGACATTTCTGAAGAATCCCATTAGTTTTACCAGATATGGTTAGCTTTCCATTCAGATAGTTTGTTCCTGTTCTATACAAGAGTGATATTTACCGATGTTATTTTACTCCTATGTCAGGAAGTGTTTCTGTGTTGTCAGTGTGTGGACATGCACACCTTGGCAGGGTTCAAACCATACAGTGATGAACACATTGTAAATACACAGACAAATTAATAATGTAGCACTGAAGAAGATTACAAGTCAGTTAATATTAATGTTAATATCAAAAGTGTCTAGAGCAGCAGACAAGATATTTTTTCTCTTTGTCAGGAATAAAGGGAGATCAGCAAGAGCCATGTATAAATTGCATAGCTGGGCTTCAGAAACACTAAATAATTTGAAAAAAGATATTCTATCTCCTCTTCTTAAAAGGAATAATCAATGCTAGCTGTCTCTCACTCTGACTTAGTAAACAAACTATGCCCTTAAATCAGGGCTGTCAATTTATGTGGACAGACCTTGATGAATATAATTACAGAGCACCCAACCCAAGCAGCCATTGAGGGGCAGAAGTTAAAATGAAAACCTAATATTGGAAAGAATTGATCAGCCTACTCTCCTCTTCTCTCTGGAGCCTGCTCAAAGCTCATTTATTGGAAAGGCTGATGGCAGCACGGAGACTGCGGGGCTAGCCCGGGCTCGCTGTGCGAGGCACTTAAATGATTAGGGAGTATTGGACACCTGGGCTGGAGTCGGCTGCTGGTCCTGCAGTCGGTCTGGGGCGGCCGCGCTGCGATCGATGGCCCCGCTCCGCCGCTGCCCTGCCCGGGAGCTGCGCAGACTGGCTGCTGCATACGTGATGACTGCAATTTAATTATACATCAGATCGATTTTCAGTTACAGCTTCAAGGAACTGCTTGCCAGGATTTCAAGTTCATAAGGAAAGCCCTGTGTCTCCTTTCTGAATTCTTTGCTCCCTATATTCCTGTGCTATGTGGAAAATTTTACAGACTCTCTACCTTCAGCTCTCTGTCAAGGGATAAAGCTTCAAAGTTTCCATCAATGATGAGAAGATCAGCTCTATCTGAGACTGAACCTATTCAAAGCTGGAAGAGAAAGTTTAAGATGTGGAATAAAATTAAAAGGTTTAGTTATAGCAGCTTTTTTTTTGTTTTCCATTAACATATGTTTCCCAGTGCTGAGCTAAGAATCAGAATCTACCTTCAAACTGAGGTGTTTGGTTTTTGGTTGGTTTTTTTTTTCATTTGTTTTGGGCATAGCACCAAAGGGGTCTGAATTCAGTCCAGTCTATAGAAATGAGAATGTGTAAGTAATAAAATACTCTCATTTAATAAACCTAGTCCTGGGTGAAACTGGGAGTATTTGGCATACAAGAGCAATGAAATAGATCAGAAACTAAAGGTTTTCACAAAATCCTTGTGGATGAGTTTTGTTTCTTTTATGAATCCTCTTATGCCTGTTACCATCTGAGATTTTTAATAAGACTTTCATCAAAATGCAATCATTATGTGAACTTTACACTGAGTGAACTGCATGAAAAAGTGATCAGGATTTCAGGGGGTGAAAAAATATATTACTTAAATTTCAATTTGGGTCTGACTGGCTTACTCCAAAATGCAGAGACAAAATTTGCCAGTAAACTCACATGGAAGATATTTTAAATTATATACAGTGGATAACATCGGGGGGGAAAAAGCAGAATTTTCATGGGACTTGAAAATTAATTTGGAGGGGACAGAAAAATAAAACCCTGAACAAGTGAATCAAGTGCAGGCAAACAGTAGCAATCCAAGGATTTAGGCTTAGATTTGCTGAGACTGGGAATGTCTTTGCTCATGCTGTGGGCAGAGGTGTGTGATGCAGCCATCTCCACGTGCAGCCCTGGCTTTTCCAGCCATGGCATGTGAGCTCCACCAGGCAGCCACGACACGGAGTTCCACTGGTGGGAGGGCAGCAGTGGAGTCTGCCCAGGGCCCGCAGCCCCTGCCTGCAGCTGTGGCCACAGGCCAACACCCCACTTGCCACCTGCCCTGTCTGCCCCATACAGGCACAGCCAGGTAAATACCAGCTAAATGAAAAACACCTTTCAGAAGGCACATCCCTATGTATGCTCTATGCACTAATACATTAGTCCTGAGCTCCGTAACAAAGGCTCTGATTTTCATATAGCAGATTTTTAACCTGTTGTTTCCAGGAAGATGTACTGACTGACAGTAAGTGAAAGTGAAGCCATTCTTTAATAAACTTGTAAACTGGTAAATATCTGCATTGTCTCCATTCATTTCAATAGCAGTATTGGTGTAACGTATTATTTAGATTTTCTTCATTTTCCTTATCCATTTTTTTCTTCATTTTCTGAAAAATTTGCATGGAAATCCTGACATCATGTACATGGAATCCAGTCTTTTCTCCTACTGTCACAAGCCAGCTGCTTTCTCGAGACATCCTGTCTACAACACAGATATGGTTCACTTTGACTGTTTTGAGCTTGCCACCTGGTTTCTTTCATGTTCTCATGATAATCATGACTTTATTTATTACATTATAAATCCCCTGTTACCTTTTTTTCCAGAAAGAATAGTTCTAGATTAATTACTCTCATTTTCAAACTTTTAATTATCCTTCTTTCCTTTCCACCCACATTTTCTAGTTCTATCCTTTTTGTTCAGTGGGAGAACAGGTTTGCACATGATGTCCATGATCTAGGCACACCTTTTATTTATGTTGAAAATCGCTGATTTTTCTCTGCAACCCTTCCTATTAACTTCTAATGTTCCGTTTACTTATTGTGACTGCTCCCATAGATGAAGATGATATTTAAATAAAACTAACAACTGCAGCTAACTTTCCTAAGGATTATAGAATAGTAGAATAGCTCAGGCTGGATTTATGGAGCTCATCAAACCCAACAGCCTGCTCAAAGCCAGGATATACTGGAATGCTTCCAACTCCATATCTTGTCCAGGCTAGACAGACCCTGATTTCCATCCTCTCTCTGAAGGACAAGCAGTTCAGCTGCCACCATCCACGTGGCCCTCCACTGGACTCACATTTACCAAGTCTCTCCTATACTGGGAGCCCAAAACTGGATTCAGTGTTCCAGGTGTGGTCTAATAAGCCTCCCTTTCTTCAATCTGCTGGCTGCACTGCACTAGGGACTTACGCAGATATTTACACAGCCCAGCCTCCTGTGCATGTCTTTTTACCTGTCAGAGTTACAGAATTCAGCTTTACACTTTGTCACACAGTCACTGCAGACTACAAGTTCCTCTGTGTCTCACTCGTCAAATTTGCTTTCTTAAGATGATTCTATCAGTGAACATTGTCATCTCAGTGTCAGCCCATTTTTTCAGATTGTTTCCAAATATATTGATGCAATATGATTCAAGTGGTATGAAAGCCTGATAACTGAATTTATCCTCCTTCAATGTTTTGCAGCAGAAGCAGCTGTCCCTTCAGCTGGATAGCACAATTAGCCTCAGCCTTTCAAAACCTCAACATCCTTCAAAACATTTACCATATTCTCCATTCCTACTGTGATTTTGTTTCAAAGTGGGCCCAGCCAGCACACGAAGCTTGCCTCTGCAGGCAGCCCCACTGCCACCATGGGGAAGCGGACAATGACCAGCATTATAGCTGCTGGTAGATGCACACAGGGATCCTCAGCACTAAATCTTTTGGGATTGAGTTACAGTAGCAACCCAGAGCACTTGAGTAGGGGGAGCTTGAATAATAAGAACATCTTGTCTGTGTCTGGGCTTCCGAACACTGCCAGATCAGGTACACGGAGTTCACCTAATCAACAGGGTGCATCTGTAGAATCTACACATGTGGCTGTAATAGATCCTGGTCTTTTTTGTGAAGGTGAGAAAAATTCTCAATAGGGAGGGCTCAAATGCACTGAAGCCAGTTGGGCTGCCACCACCACCATTTCAGAAGCCTCTGTTATCTCTTTCGCTTCTGTTTCTCAGATTTCCCTTGAAAGCGCAATTGTGTCTTTGACATGGGGATGTTAGAATGAAAATGGTAATGTCCAATGTTTAGAGGCAGAGGTCACTTGAATACTCTCAAGAGCTAAGTGAGGCAAAAAGAAAATATAAATTAACTTTACTGTGTGACTAAGAGCACTTCATGAGTCAGGTTTTGTTCTTCTCCTGAGAACTAGACTCTCCCTTTCATCCAGGGTTTCCTGACATCAAGCAGCCAGGCTGTGAGAAGGGCACAGAAGACAGACTGCAACATCAGGGTGGCAGCACCTCCCCCAAGAGAGAGTCCTGTTCAGTGTTTCAATGCTCATTAGAATATTTTCTCAGACAATCATAAATCAAAGATTAAGGGAAAGAATTTCCACAAGGAACAAACACTAGACAGAGTAGGCAGCAGTAAGGCCAGGCTTGGGAAGATGTCTGCACTTTAGAAGTAGGGTCCCAGATGCCACAGCTTCTCTTAGCCATTTTTTCTTTTCTCTTAGAGCAAATTGTCAACAACTGTGTCAGCTGAGCCTTGTGTTCAGTGAATAAAACAAGGTGTGTTTGAGAAAACCTTGGGTTTTCCTCTGAGAGCCTGCTCAGTGCTCTTCAAGGCAACTGTCAGAAGCTCCTGCAGTGAGAGAAGATCTAGGTTTAAGATGAGGACTGTCCAGTCACATGCATCCAGTGAATGCCAGCTGGTTCATCTCATCCTCAGACTTGGATGGGCTGGATCAATGGGCCAAGGCCAATGGTGTGAGGTTAAGTAAGGCCAAGTCTTGGGTCCTGCACTTGGGTCACAACAACCCCTACAGGCTGGGGGCAGAGTGGTTGGAAAATGGCTCATCAGGAAAGGAACTGGGGGAGCTGGTTTACAGCAGCTGAACATGACCCAGCATGTGTCCAGGTAGCCAAGAAGTCTGTGGCATTTTGGCTTGTATCAAAAATAGTGTGGCCAGCAGGACTTGGGAAGTGATTGTCCACTTGTACTGGTGAGGCTGCACCTCAGGTCCTGTGCCCAGTTCTGGGCCCTTTGCTGAAAGAATGGCTCTAGAGCATGTCCAGAGAAGGCAACAGAGCTGGTGAAGGGTCTAGAGAATAAGTCCTGTGAGAAACAGCTGGCGGAGCTGGGGGTATTTAGCCTCAAGATAAGGAGGCTTGGGGAAGACCTTTTTGCTCTCTACAACTGCCTGAAATGAGTCTGTAACCAGGTGGAGGTTGGTCTCTTCTGCAGGAAATCAGCAACAGGACAAGAGGCCAGGCTCAAGCTATGCCAGGGAAGGTTCAAGTTTGACATCAGGAATAATTTCTTATGGAAAGGGTTGTTAAGCATTGGAATGGACTGTTCAGGGAGGTGATGGAGTCACCATCCCTGGAGGTGTTCAAAACATGACTGGATGTGGCACTTAATGCTCTGGTTCAGTTGACATGGTGATGATGAAAGGTTGGACTCAATTACTTTGGATGTCTTCTCCATAAATGATTCTGCAGTCCTGTTATTTTATGATCTTGAGCTTCCTAAGCATTCTCCATCTAAAATGAACCAGATCAGATCCATCACATTAATGTGTTCAAGAGTTGCCTGATGCAGACAGGTTCAGACACTCTCTTATCATCCTGTATCTCAAAGAACAGAGAGGTTGGTGTGCTGTCTGAGTGCTGGAAACAGAACATTTGGCTCTCGTTCAGTGGTTTTCCCTCCAGTGCCAATGCCATCCTTAATTTTTAAAATCTTAGAATTGCTTCATTTTCTGAACCCCCAGACACTGACATTTTTTCAACCCTTCTGCCTCATGTTTTTTCCCTCATCTGCTCTCTCACTACTTCTTTTGCTTCTTCAGTTTTCACCTTCTTGAACCTGGATCCCAAAATCTATTCTCCATTACTCTGCTTATCAGAAGAACTATTTCTCCTTGCACATTTCCCACATCTACAACCATTGTCTTGATTCAGCCTATATTTAGCCTTCCTATGATGTACAAAACTTCCTCTCACTGTCCATGTGAATGTTATGTTACCCCAAATTTTTCCTGTCTGTTCCACTTCTCATTTCAAGTTTTCCTCAGGCTATGTTATGGGAGGATGTTATGTAAAGCATTTATTGCACTCTATTCTAGGAAACAGACTGGTTTTAGTTTTATCAAAGGCATTGTTAGAATGAAAAATAATGTATGGAGTTTTTATGGGAATTACAGAAGCCAGGTTATAGATCTACTCATACCAAAAATGAAGACAGAGAGTTTATAGAATGGGGAAGAACTAGATGATCACATCCTCAAAAGTCTCCTAAAGAATTTCTCTTTGTCTTATGTAATCTGAAATAATGATAGGTCCTTATAAACCTTATAAAAAATTTTGTGTCTCTAAAAAGGCTAATGAAAATTTTCATGTGTCTTTGCCGTCTTTTAGGCTCTGGCAACAGAATGACTTCTTCCAGAACCAATTTTTGTTTTTCAACTTTGTTTGCCTGAAATCCCAGTATATTCCAAGAAATACATTCCATAAGTGCAAAACACCAGAATGAATATCATCAAAGGAAGACAATTCATAAAACATTACATAAAAGAGGCAACATTGTAAACTAGCATTATCAAAGCTGTGACACCAGATTTCCAAGGACAAATTTGGAAAATCAACCTTTAATCCTCAAGTAGCGGCTGGTGTAACTGAATAGAAGCCTGCCCTGGGGAAGAGCAAGGCAATGGTGTGCTCACTGAAGCTGAAAATCTGTGATTACAATAAGCTAAGACCAAAATTGACCCTGTTCTCTGTGTGCATCAGGCACTTGGATCTCACCTTATCTGTGCACACAGCCCTGCAGGACCCAGCCCGTAGAATCCTTCTGAAAATGGAAAAGGATAAAGTTCTCCTCCAATCCATGCAAAAAGTCCTGTTTCATGTCGAATTTGGGAATGTGTCCCCAGGGGACCAAGCCCCTGGTCCCTGATCATTGCCCTCTGAGGGACTCCCAGCCCGAGGTTCTCATCCACGGATGCTGTGGCCTCAGGGACTCCCAGCCAGCCCTGACTACAGGCTGCCAAGCTGCCAGATGAACAGTCTCCAGGAAAGCCAGAAAGCCTCTCCATCAGCGGTTTTCTGAACCTTTTCATTGTAATATGTCAGGGGTTTTAATTGCAGGAGGCTCAAAGTCAAGAACCAAAAGCCTACATACAGGTTGATTACACTGAAAATATGTTGCCATCATGGCTGGAGAGGAGCAGCCATGACATGCATTTTCTAAGAAAAGCAAACAAAATTACCCTTTCTGTTTTTAAGAAGTCCTGCAATTTTTCAGCCTGAATCATGATTTTCTTGTGAGAGGCTGAATTATTTGGTAAGGAGACAGTCATACTGTCTAGCACTGGGCGGCCAATAGCTGTGCTTTGAAACACCCTTGCAGAGACTACTCCTCTTTTACTGGGTAGGGAAATTTGGCTGCTTAGAGAGCCCTGAATCATCCTCAATTAAATGTCTGCAATGCGGATTGCAAAAATGCATTTGATGTCAGAATACTTGTCTCTGACAAAGCTGGAACAAGTACGGATCTGAGAAGCCTCTGTGCTTTAAGAAATTCCCAATGTGCTGCTATAAATAAAGTCCATTGGGAAAGAGGCGGTGGGCATCATCTAAAGCCTTTAGCCAACAGGTAACAAGTTTAAGACCAAATGAGGTATAACACCCCAGCAAGCATTTTTATGCATCCCTAACAAGGTCAGTTTTCTGGCTTGCTCCATATAAAAATAACTCTAAACCCAAAATCCGAGCTAACACCATTGTCAGGTACATGTCAGGCCTGAAGCCTGAAGATGTCCCATGAGCCAGCTTAGGGAATTTCATCATACAATCCCATTTTGCTAAAAGCCTGTTGCCCATGATCTCCTTAACTAAGTGCTTGCAGAACACAAAAATATTTAAAACAACTAAAATTCTCACATCCCACAGGCTCAAAAACAGAGGGTAAACAAATCACAGTTTGGTGACATGGCAAGCTTTGAAGCAAGAATTGACACCATTTTCGTGACTGACCATTTCTATATATTTTTCATTTTATGAGTGTGTTGTAAAGTACAATTACTTGCAGAAAAGTTATGTGGCAGAGCTGGGAGTTATACCCAGGCTTTTCCAGAACCAAACTGGACCCTCCTCCTCTTCTGCCTGGAACATGGGAGATTTTTCTTTATAGAAGTCAGTTGCTTTTAATAAATTCCTTGGTGGGGAAGAAGGAAGGATTGTAGATTTGTGGTCTTGGGGATCACTTAATCATAAGGACACATATATACAGCCGGAGAACAGCAATAGATACTCAGCCTCGAGTCCTACCCTGAAGAAATAACAATACAGACTTTGTCCAAAATTACTGTGACCTGGTGGTGCCTGAAACTTCCAAGGGAGGAAGATACAAGAAGGAGAGATTGAATAGTGCAGCTGGATCCAGTCCCAGATAGCAGCTTACATGGGAGAAGCTTTTTTCCTTCCAGAGAAGAGCTGACGAAATCATCATTAGACATTTGAAAACTTCAATATCAACCACAGCGGCAAAATATAATTTTTTGTTGTTTGATATTTTTCTTTACATTGATTTACAATGAGTTACCAAAACAAATCCTAATTATTGTAGGACTATTTACTTTTCATGCAAGACAAACTCATGATGATAAATGCAGTGTTTTCTTAAAGCTAAGTTCAGACATTAGCCTGAAGAAGGCCATCAGTGTGAACCAAATGAATCATCTGCCCTCAAGTTTCAATAAGCTTTTTTTTAAAATCTTCCATGTGGTAAAAAAATCTTGAAAAAGTTATTTTAGGAAATAAATGGAAAGTGTGTTTTCTGTACAAGTGAGAGGTGAACATTCATAGCTCATTTCTGGGTAAACTTTTCTTCTTCTTGTCTTAACATTTTTAGTTTTAATAAAAAAACCCACAAAGTAAATAGGAGCACTGTGACAATCAAAGTGATGAGCTGGAAATCTGAAACTGTCTGCAATGCCCAAACACCAGTCATAACTCATGTCACTGGTGTGACACATGCTGGAATCTGGGATGAGTACCAGCCCCTGGCACACAGTGGGCTGGGCTAGGGGAGAGCAGAGTTCTTGCAGATGGGTAAACTCCACCAAAGTGCTAACACTGGAAATATAATGAAGAAATGAGCCATGTGCATTAGGGTGTAAAAGCCATCATTTTAAAAGCCATGCTTAGGAGCATTTTTGTTGTAGGAAAAAAGAAAAAAGAAGAAGCATTGTGCATAGCAAAGCATCTTGGTTTTGTTGGGCTGTGTTAATAACGAGTGACTGGTTCTACTCTGGTGGGCTCTGGTCCATTTGACCTATTGCACGTGCACAAAGAGGTTTTCCGGCACAAGTGAGCTAGAGAGGGGAGGACTCTCTAGTCTTTGTTATCCTGTGTTTCTTTCAGGATACTGAACACATGCTATGCCCAGTTTGTAGCTATATCCAGCCATGTCTGTAATGATGGCACTCCTGATCTGCATCCCCCCTCCAGAGGCTACCTGATCACAGTGTCATCACCTTTAGGAAGACAAGATGGAAATGTTTTAATTTTAAACTGAGAAGATTTTTATAGAGAGTAGGTCTATTCTTTGTGAGTAAATTCTGTGAAAATCCTTGCTTACCACAAAAAAACCAATGTGGGAATTTCTTAATAAAAACCAAGTATTTGAAAACTCTCCTTTCCCTAACAGAATAATCACCTCCCCACATTTCCCTGCACTGGGGATCTCCAGATTTCATTTCTCATAATGTGTGCTGGGCAGATTTCCCTGTGATTCAGGACCTTCTCTTTTACAGGAATTTTCTGAACCCCTTTTTTCAGAAAAAGCCCTGGTCCAAACACACACCCACTGGAACCAAAGTGGAACACAATAAAAAAAAATAGCACAAAAATCACCTCGCTCATTTTCCCTGGCTTGCTGACTCCTTCGTGCACTTTCTTTTCCAAAACAGAAGGAGGAATCCTGCAGCATGTAGCTGTTATTTGACTTTTCCTTTCCCTCTTCTCCATGTAGGTCTGGAAATACTGCAGCCTGAAGGAGTGTGGTGGAGTGCCCTGAGGCAGGGTGAGCTCTGCAGCTCCTGCGTCTTTGCCTGCCCCCAGTCCCAAGCAGAAGGGACAGGACCCATGGCAGCAGCCCCTGCCGAGGCTCTGAAACACATCCCAGCTCCACAAAGGGGAAACTCAATCACATCACTTAGGCTGCTTTGCTTCCTGCTGCAGCAACAGGAAGGTTGCTGGTAGGAGACCTCCCAAGCAGCTCTGTGTCACAGATACACCTTTCTTCTGCTGACTTTACTTGTCCTCTTCAGACAGAATGAGTGGGTGCTGTCAATGTTGTTGCTGCTCTAAGGCACGCCAGAGCTTAGGTTTTGTGAATTCTTAAAATACAAGAAATAAATGTAGATTTTTAAAATTCAATACATCTTGCATTCAAGGATAGAGAATAGACTTCTCTATGGAAAGAAGGGAGAGTTAAAGACATAAAGGCTAATAGTGACAGCTGAATATTATTTCCATGAATGATTTTATACCTAGACTAAATCTGGCTGCTTTACACAGTGGTAAGTGCAAGCATCACTCCTGAAAGTGATTATGCTTTTATTTATTACTGCTGTATTGCTAGGGTGGGAGGCAAAGGTCGGTTTAGTGGGGGTCACCAGTTGCCTGCTCGGAGGCTGTCATTGCTGCTTGGTGTCAGAGATGGCTGCTCAGGCAGCAGGAGCACAGGTACCTGTCCTGGAGAGCAGCCTGGAGGCACCTCACCATCACCCACCGCAGCGCCCCGTCCTCCTCACTGCTGACAGTGAATGACCCTTCTTGCTCTGCACTTACCATTAGTCTCTCAAGGAACTTTGACGGGGCCCAGGCTTAGTCCAAAAGAGATAAAAGTGAAAAGGTTACACCTCTGGGTCAAAGGCTAAAAGGCAGATAAAACACCCTGCCTGCAGAAGCAAAATCCGGGGGAAATCAAATCAGCTCCTAAGAAAGGGTAGCTTGTAGGCTGAACTCCGGTGGGAGGACACAATTGCCCTTCTTTTAGCAACTTCTCCCTCCCTTTTTTCCCCTACATGGGTTAACAAAATATATTTAAGCACAAACCAAAATAAACTCAAATGAAAACCCAGCCTCCCTCCTCTCCAATGGCTGATTTAATGGAGATTTTTTCTCTGTAGGGTCATCTTTTCATCTTTGCTGAGGGCAGAGGAAAAAATACTTTTAAACACAGGAAAGACAAAATTTGGTATTAAATATCTTCCTTTAACCAAATGGGCACAGCTACTCTTCTGACCGGTGAATTGAAGAGGACTTGGAACAATTAATCAGAAAATGTCAGCTTTCACTCAGGCAGGTTAAAGAAGGGGATAGTGGCAAGATGTGAGACGGAAGAATAAACCACGAAAAGCAAAACCACAGGAAATACAAAACATATGTAAATGGAGTTCTAAGGGATCTCTTTAGAATCCTCAGCAAGAAACTTTTACATTCTCTAAGCTGAAGAGGCAGCTTTGAGGCATCCCAGCTAGAGTGAGCCAGAGGCACATGCACAAGAACTTTTACATATCAGGCCACAGGCTGAGAGAGAAATTCTGTTCAAATCCCTTTGGATATGAACAAAAGAAAACAAACATTTTCCTCCCTTCTTTCAGGGGGATCAGGTAACAAAGGTGGTTGAGGTTTGCATGTGTCCCTGTGAAGCAAGGTCCTCTGGCAGCTCTGCAGAGGTGAGAGGGCCCAAGCAGAACCTACGAATCTACTTTTGCAAAGATGGTTCTAACATCAGCATTTTGAGATTGAATTTTGCAGTTTCCCTTCTTTTCCTTCAGACTTCTACAGTGTGCTGTTAGCAACAGATAAAAGGCATTGCGTGAGTTATGGATGTTTTCTTGTGTTTACTGCTAAGGCCCAGCCTCACACAACCTGCTCCTCTTCTGTTTTGTGCCCATGAAGGCAGGTGTCCCTTCTGATAAAAAATGTGAAGGCTTTAAATTACTCCATTTATTCCCTTCAATAGGGAATTCATTTCCAGAATTTCCCTATTTCAGTTTTTCATTCAGTGGAGTTTGAAACCTTCAAACTTCTCCCCATTACACCAAGACAAGGAAGGATTTGGGAAAATCAGTTTCGGCTTAAGCCAAACAACTGCTGAACCATTAGAAACTCATGAGGGTTTATGAGATCCCAGAGCATCAGAGAAATATTGACATGCTATATTATGCAGAAATGGGAAACTTTTAGAATGACCAACCAATTTAACCTTGGCAAGATAGCTGACCACACTATAAAGCAGCTGCCTCATAGAAAATAGGAATAACTCTGATAAAAACTGGTTAACTTGGGTTTGTGAAGAACTAAGAATGTCAAACCACAGTCTCTTTCACCAAGAGAGAAAATGTCTTACTGTCTGGAAAAGGATCTGTGGGTTCAATTTTGAGTTTAATACTGTGTTTCCCTGTTAAGGACATAAGTTTTAAACAGAGGTTCTCCAAAATGGGTGCCTAATTGGCTGAAAAACACAGCCAAGTGAGAGCACTGAGGACATTGGTATTGAGTAAGTTGGTTCACTACCAGAGCACTGCAGCTCTTCTGGGCTTTCAGGGAATAGCTTTTCCTTCTAACCTGACTGAGCGGGTCATTCACAGCTGCATCTGAGAATGATGGTTTAAGCAAAAGTTAATAAAAGCACATTAGCCATCTCTGCTCCCTCCAGGTTTAAAGTTTGAGGTGATGAATCACACTCCTGGCTCTTAAGGTATTTTCTATTCATGTACACTGGGTTTCAGAGCAGAGCCCCCAGGTGCCCAGCCTCCAGCTGAGCACTTCAAAACATACAGGCAGCCTTGGGGTGGGTATTGCCAGGCTATGGAGAATACACCCATGTTTCTCTGATTTCCTGGGACAGAGAAATTTACTCTATGTAATAAGGATGACTATAAAAGAGTAGGATGCAGAAGCCACAGGCTATTCCCCAGACATGGTACTTCCAATGAAAAAATATATCATTTCAGATATGAAAAAAAACAAAGAAATAGAAACTAAAAAAAAAAAATAAAAAAATAAAAAAGTACAGCAGCTTGTTAAAATATATTTTGCTGCTAACTTCACTGTTTGATCTTGCAAGACAAGTTTTATTTTCCAAGAGGTGAAACCCTCTATCATATCTTTAACATGTATCTTTAACATATCTAAGAATCATATCTTTAGCACATCCAGGGTTAGCTAACCAATGGATCTGCACAGTCAAAACCTGGATATGAGTTTTGTCTCACAATGATCAAAATAACAATGCCAGGTAGAACTCCTGTTCTGGTGGATGATTTGTATAAATCATTACATTAAACAATAAGGCCTCTGGGATTCATTTTCAGGATACAGCTGATCATTAAACCTCTTTTAGATCTTTTAAGGTTATTCTGAAGTTAAATCAATACTTAACTCAGTTCTGCTGCTGTTTTTCATTGAATGCATCCAGAAGACACAACCCTTTTCTCAAACAAGGGGAATCCTCATTCGGCTTTTGACTAAAAACCTCTACAATCCAATTTTTGGAATATTGGACTCTTCCAGGAAAGCTACTGAAATGAGTTCAGCAAACAGTTGCTCAACTCCCTCTTTCCCTCCCCTTTAATCTCGGGTGCTGACCTGGCCATTCATTCCATGTTTGCAGTGGTGAGCTCTGCAAACGGAGTTTCCATGGCAGCCCTAATCCATGAATAGGGCTGGCTCCATCGCTGGTCACTTAGGACAGGCTTTGTCCCCCCCGTGTCCTGTCGCTGGCAAAATCAGACTACAGAACACGAGCACCTTCAGTAAACATGACCTAATGAGATCCCTGACTTGGTGACAGGGGCCTGGAAAGGGAACGTGTGGGGACATCTGCCTCTTCTGGGATTTTCCACTGAGGTCTCCCAGTGGTTTCCTGACTGGTTTTATAAACTGTCTTATTTAAACTGCAATTTCTAGAGACATTTTTCATTCTCCTTGACTTTTTTAGATACAGATATAACTGAATGAACATGGCAAAACCATGGCCTGGCTTAGTGTCAGCTGTGCCAAAATGTTCTCTTCTGCAAGTGCCAGGTTGTCCTCTCCCCAGAGATGCATCTGACCAACTCTTTGATCACAAGAGCCTCACAGCATCAAGCAGGTTTCCTCTGAGCAGATGCCCAGAGCAGGGCCCTGTGCTTTCACTTTCTTCCTCACTTGGGTGTTAAATGCCAGGCTGATCCCACTACAAACCCTTCCCCAGGTAGTGCTAGAAGTTACTTACGGAGCTTGTAAAATGATCAAACATTAAACTCTACATGTTTCCACAATAGTACATAACTTCTTTCATTTTATGCTCAATAATCGCAGTCAATTCATCTGGGCATTAACATGATTGCTTGTGAAACTGTCTAGGAGGATGACAGCAAAACTTTTCCAGAAGATTAAGCTTTCAAGCTGCTAAGACACTGGGGAAAAAATGATAGCATATGAAAATATGCCTGAAATATGTATGAAAATACAACGAAGAAGACAAGTTCTGTATTTGAACTATATATTCCACACATTCTTTAAATCACAACTTTTGCTTAGGTCCTCCAAGCTTTTTGTCCTTTGCTCCAGGGCATGAAAGTCTCACTATCCATCTTCTTGTAACTCATTATGTAAGGCACAACACCAAAGGTAAACGTGCTGGGCACCGTGTACTTGCATCTGGCCTCTGTGCACTGTCAGCCGCTTCCGCAGGGCTGGATGGGACACAGCCTCTTGTTTAGGGTCTGGTTTCAACTGTTTGCCCTCACCTAACGCAGAACAGTTGTCACAAAAACGCTGATCATTATCTCCACCTACTGCAAATACATTTCAGAGAACACAGACAGCTGAGTCCCGCAGCCCTTACTTTGGGAAAATTCCCAAAGCCTCCACATATTTGATGTTTTACCCACAATTAGCAGCCACAGTCGATGTATTTACAGGAATTCCTCTGAAATCGAAAACACAGGCAGACTAATGGGATATAAAAGAAAGAGAAAGGAAGTGACTTTGGCCATGGCATGCTTCCACCCCATGCAGCTGAGGTTGGACAGCTAAAGGACCCCTGGCCCAGCGCCCTGTCAATTACCTTAATCCCAACCCGAATACGAATGACACTAAACACTCCACAAAAATGCTTCCAAACACTGCCACAGGAAAAAGGAAAAGCATTAACCCTGCCTTCCCAGGCATGGCTTCAGTAATGGACATCTTGCATTTTACATGGAGAAACATATGAACATAAAAGACATACCCTCCAGTGAAAACTTGCACAACCTCTCAGAGGGAACAGAATTAATCGTAGGGAATAATTACGGTTCTAAACAAGAATATTTATGACATTACATAAACACCATTAAAACAAACTGAAAGGCAATAATTTTGAGAAAGAGGAAAGGAGGAAGTGAGGCAGGGGGGATGAAAACGAATCAAAGTTTATAGTTGAAAAGATAAAAGTTCCCGTGTGTCAACCATCTTGAAAATTGTTGCTTCAGCCATTGCTTGTCCCTTGTTTACTCCCCTTAATAAAACAGAGAAAGAATTTTGTTTATAAAGTTAGCCATTACTTGGAGCTACAAGCACTATTCTTTAAAAGGATCTTTCAAAAGCAGCAAGAAATGTGGAAAATTTCTTTCCGAAATGTTTTAACTTTTCAAGAAAAAGCATTTCAAGTCATTATCATCTTAGCAGCCCTCTTTTCTTCCTCCCTCCCTTTTTTCCTTTTTTCCCAAGGCAGGGAAGGATCAAGGGAAGAGGGAGTTTTCCTCTTTTGTTGCTCAATGAAAAAGAATAGCACAACTGTATTTTTAAATCAAAGAAAAAATTGAAAAAATTGCTAAGAAAATAATTTGGATATTTTTTTTCTTGCAACATACTTGCAGCACTTTTCTAGCCAGTTCTAATTATTTAGAACTGGGGTAAAATCTTCTTGTGTCTTTTTTTCACTACAGATTTCAGTGTGAAAACCTTGGAACTTGAAAATTGCCCTGGGCAGCTTCAATTCAGGCCGAATCTGCCAGGCTTGTATTGTCCCCCAGGAGACCAAAAGCTCAAATGCCTGGCAGTAACTCAGGGAACCCAGAAATGGCCTGGCAGATCCTCTTCAGGAGAGATGTTTTTACAGTCCCTTCAGTTTGGGTTAGTTTTGTTGCCGTTGACAGCAGTGTCTACATGTACCACAGGAACACGGAAATAGTTTTGAATTACTCTCTGCAAACAAAGCCTTTTGGTCAAAATGCTGTTTCCTTCATTTTTTATTCTGCCTCAGGCCTATTCCAGCATCAGGAAAAGGATGGTAATCATCAGCATGCAGAGCCATAAGAAAAATATTCCTTTCCTTTATATGTCCCTGTTCCAAGAGCTGGCTTCTGGGAATTGCAACAACCTTCTGCTGTATGGACTGCTGGCCCAAAAATGGGCACTGTGCTCTTGCAACCCAGGCAAGAAGCAGGAGACCTTGTTGGGCTGAGTGGGTGGCTGTGATGAGGAGATTCTGTGGACATTTCACGGGCTGGAATTTAGGTGAGGGAGCTGCTAGACGTATACCTGCATTTGAAATTTGGGTGGATCTTTGCAGGGACAGCAGAAGATTTTGCAAATGGAGTACCATGGCCTGGTAGTAGAACCTCCCTCCAGACGAGCATAAAAATGTGCTCTGCCAGCTGCAGGCTGCAGGATCAATATCAAGTCTGTGATTTGTACACAACTACTGCAATCTAATTGATACACATGGAGAGCAGATATGCTTTTGCAAATCAGCTGTGATTACCAGGGTCCCTTGCAGGACTCAATAAACAATGTCTGGCTTTGGGGCTGTGGAACACACACACGGCTATGCAAACCTCCCAAACAATTTTCCACTCTGCCACCCAGGCTTCATCAGCCAAAAGATTGTAAAAGAGCATGTGACAACACAAACAGCTTGGGTTTAGCCAAAAGCCCCAAGTATAAAAACTCATCTAGCCTAGCACAGTCTGCATCCAATTCCCCGCCTGCATAGGGAAACTTTTCACTTCCCAGGTTTATTCTTCCACACCCTTAGAAACAAAAAGAGCTCATCTTTCCCACTTTACCCATGCACATTCCATCCTCCCCTCCATCTCCCCAGAACTGAAAGCAGTTGGGTTTTGTGGCCAAGTGCAGACAGTTGGATGGGAAATCACATGTTGCGTCTTTCTTCTCTCTTTTCCCTGGTGCCAGGCACTTCTCCACTATCCTGATTTACTCACCGAGGTGTTGAGGAGAGTTTGCTCTGCTAACTTCAGGAGTCAGGCAGCATTTCCTGAACCAGAATGATGGTTTAAGTAAGGTCCTTCCATTGACCTTGCCGTGACACCATGCTCATGAATAACCAGGTCTGTCACTGCCCCTCATGCTTAATTTTCTCTGAGGAAATCTTCTGTTAAGGGGCAACAGTTTTCCATTTCAGCATACAGCACTACCCAGCTGCTTGTTATTTCACTTGGCTGAGCCTGACAAGCTTATGGTATGTTTGATTTGCACTACCAGTTCCTGCTAGAGACATCATAACTTTTATTACAGACGTGGTTCTTGTTAGAGACTCAGTTGTCCGCAGAAGTAAAAAAAAAAAAAAAAAAAAAAAAAGGCACACTTATTTCAGTCAATTTACTGTTTAACTCATTATTTGCAAGCGCGGTGCTGATATCTAGCACACCATCTGATGGATTTCTTTTTAGGGTATTTCACTGTTGTTTGTGTGGCAAATGGAGAGATTATTCCAGTTTTTCTTCTGATATGCATTCTCTTTAATGTCTTCAGTCCTCTGAGGTTGATCACATTTCTGACTGCTAGAACATTTGCTGTTAACTTTCTTACACACTGTGCAGGTAAATTCAGTTCAGCAATTGCCACAGGATAAAAAAGAGGGGTACAGAGAGAGGATAAGCAAGAATAAGATAACTTCCTCTGAACTGGACATAGTTCAGGATAAATTTTCTACTTTGGTTTTCCTGATCAGTATGGATAAAGACATCAAGAGTGTCGACAGAATTTACACATCTGCACTATTTTTACACTGCCAAAAGTACTGTATGTGCTACATAAAACTAATGCAGTACACTCTGCAAGAAAAAAAAAAAAGAAAACAAAAAGGACTAAACTACCACTGCCCTGCTTGTCTGCAAGATACTGAATCTATGTTTAATGAGGAGACCTGTTGGGTTACGAAATTTGTTACCCCATGGCAGACATACAGCATCCAGTCAGAACAGGGCAGTACCCTCCAAATTTTCCATCACACTGACTTGGAGCATCCTGATAGACATGTCTGTGTATCTCACACTCAGAAACCAGATGGAAGGATCTCCAAACCTAAGACTGCTTATGAAAATTTTGGCTGCACTTCTTCTCTGTCTCACTTTAGTTGCCAGTAAAAAGAGGATGGTATTCACAAATAGCACCATGCTGCAGCCTTGTATAAAATATGCTTTGCTAAAATACCACATATACAAGCAAAAAACAAGTAGGCTTATACTGTTGGCTTTTCCTTGGAGTCAGAGTAAGTTTCCTCTTTGCAGGATTGCCAGTGCAAGACATCTACTTGCAGTACTATCAGGGACTGTTATTTTCTCATGCTAAATTTTCTCTAATAAAGGTCCTTTAAAGCCCCTGAACTCTTGATCCTCAAAACAGCCAGTCTGGAGAGCGTTTCTTCCAGTCTTTGAAGTTGCAGCACTCATAAAGCTGACCAGCCCTGTTTGTGGGTTTGTTTTCTTTCCATATCTCTCCTTTCCCTTTAAGACCAGACAGAAGATGACATTATTAGCAGGCTGCTCACAAGCACCTAGTAGTTTAGGGGAAAGCTTTTTATTTCTGCTTTCAAGCAGAGATGAAAGATTGTAAAAACCTCTCTTCTTTTTTTCCTTAGGGAATTACAGCTCACAAAAGTTCTTGTAACTCCTTACAGCAACTATTTTACTACTCAGGGAGGCTATTTACTGGGTCACTTTCTTCCTGCAGCAGGCCTCAGTGTTAATAAATGGTGTCTGTGAGTTACTTTATGCTCTTCATACTTTATTTTGATCTAGCTGTGTGTTTAAGGAGCTAAAGAGAGTGTGCCTTGATGAACTACTTACAGCACAGTTTGCTCTAGGCCAAAATGCAGAGGGGGCTTTCTTCTAGTTTTTTTTTTCCTAAGTTTTTGTAGGTACATTGAAATCTGAAAAATGGGGCGAGCTGCCAAGTTGTTCTGCAAGTCTGTTAGCTTCTGCTCACTCAGCATTAACATCTGTCTTCACTAAAGTGTTACTGGACCCCCGGCACACTGCACCAAGCAAGCTCCAGAGGCACTCATGGCAAGCAGAGCTCAGGGAGGGAGGGAGAGCCACATACCCCAAGCCCCCAGCTAACAGCACTTTTTGAGTAAAATGAAGGCACAGCTTTACTCCAGAAGGCTCTGTCCCAGATCTGTGTGCCAGTGAGCCTGAATATCAAAAACAACCACGAGGGAGAGATGGAGAGATTGCAACAAGACCCTGTGCCTGGATTCTGCCTCGCAGCCTTTTGCCCCATTCAGAAGGTGTCATAAAATACAGCAGAGATTTTTTTTTCTCTTTCCAAAGAAGTCAGATGACTTTACTATACAGTTCAAACTGAAAGTGCAACATCCCAGGAGGTGGGTTACCCCTAACACCCCAACGGAGGCACACAGTTGTTACAACACCAAGGCACATCACTAACACACCCAAAGCAAGGCAGGACCACATGCCTCCCCAGTGAGGTTGCACAACATCTCTGTACCTGATTATCATCTATGTTGTTAAAGAAAGCAATTCTGCATGCATGCAAAATCATACCCAGCCCCTTTCAGGTTCTATCAGGGAAAAGAAGGGGAGGAATCACACAAACCCCCCAAGACACCTGGTTTGATATATCACATGAGACTTGGAGCCTCACTGAGGCTGTGCTCTTGGGTTACACACAGCAAACCAGTGAATTCAGCATCACATCCCTGAGGTAAGAGCAGCATCCTGCTCTGCAATGTCTGCAAAATCACACAAGCTACCAGCACATGGCAAACAGCAGTGCACCTCTGATGGCACATCAGCACATGCACCATCCTATTTCACTAACGAAGGTCCACCTTTCCAGGAGCTGACAAATTTCCAGGTTTTTCTCTGTGTACTGTGTGCTTACATGCCTGCCATACAATTGGCAGTGCCTGGAATTGTGGATTTATTGGCTGTGACCAGACACAGGCTAAGTAAGTAAACAGATTAATATGTATTAAAATACTTCATTCGTTCAAAGTTCAGAACTTGTGCACACATGTGAAGGTGGTATTTATCCATAGTTCTTACCAAGAGAGCTGATTGAAAACAGGATCATGCAAAGTAAGCAGTGCAGTAAAAAGACAGCACTAAAACATTTTTTTATAATTGAAATAGCCTGAATAATGGTTACCTGATTTAATGGTTCATCAAACTATAGCTCTCACATAATCTTCAAGGGTTTGGTGGTTTTGTGTTATAACTTGTAGCTGATGCTGCAAGAAGTGAGAGTTCTTATGAAATTATTTCTGTATTGTTACCCAGAATAACAGTGCCTCAGAGAAGCCATAATATCTCATGTACAAAAGACAAAGGAAGAGAAAGGATAGACATTGGTCATATCCTAATGGAAAAGAGGTGTCCAGAATCAAGGACTTACTACAGCACCGTTATTTTTTCAAGGTTTTGGTTTTAGTCTTGAAGCTTTTGGCTATTTTCTGTCTAAATACGGTGTGAGAGTGAGATAACTAAACTACTATTTTATAACATCAATAAAAAGCTTCAGGTGTGTGCTAACACTGTCAGAGCTGTGGGTGTTAAGCACAGCAGTGTGAGCTGATACCTTACCACGTCTTGTGGGGATGAGCAGACCCCTCGGCTGGGCTCCCTGCAGGGGAGCTGCCTTCACAGGCATGCATTGCCTAGGCTGAAAAGAAGGGTTTTCTAGTGTTTGCCCCAAAGACAACTTCACTTTCTGTCATATAATTTTCAATTCAAAACTTTGGATGCATGAGAAATGAAACAGTTTTTACAGGAGAGGATATCCTGGAAGATTCCCATTGCAGCGAGTGCCTGGCCCTCCGCTCTCAGCCTGGGGAAGAGGCATCTGAGCCACCACTGAAACCCTTCTGCTGAAGGAGAAGAACCCATCTTCAACAGGAAATTGATAAAAAGGACTTTCTTATCAAGAATGTTTGTAAACAGGTTTTTCCAGCAGCTGCTCAGCTGGTGTCCCATGGAGGAGGTCAGGAGAAAGTTACATGATCAGAGGTGTAACCAGCCCAAGTGATCTGGGACGTGATGATAAAATTTTACATTTCAGATCTTAAAAAAAAACCTAAAAACCTGATTGTTTTAGTGCCTAATGGCAGCTCAGGTCACTTGATAACTTACTACTTAGGCTTTTACTAGGTGTGCTATGTGACACTTACTTCTCAGGAGCTGTGATTAGGCTGTCCCTGTCCCCATCAAGCAGCTGTTCAACTGCACAGATTTTTGCAGAATGGAAAACCTCACCATTAACGCAGGCATTTTAAGCAAAGTATTTGAAGATTTTTTTTCTGCTTCTCAGTCCAAACCAAAGTTTGCATCTCTTTTTTGGGATTTGGGCCTGAATTTTTAAGACAAATTAAAGATTTAGGATGTACACTGTCAGATCTCCTAAAGAACTTAGCTACTAGAGCAGGAATCTAGCATCCTTTATTTCTTTCAGCCTGAGACTGACTTGACAGTCGCTTTTCTATACTTTGTAAGAATCTTTACAATCCAGAGGTTAATCAGTGTGTCTTTCTCACAGTGCCCCAAAATATCAAACAATTATTATGTGTGCTGGTTTTGCCTGGCATAGAGTTAATTTTCTTCACAATAGCTGGTACGGGGTTGTGGTTTGGATTTGTGTTGAAAACAGCGTTGATGATACAGCAATATTTTTGTTGTTGCTGAGCAGGGCTTACACAGTGTCAAGGCACTTTCTGCTCCTCATTCCACCCCCCAGAGTGAGGAGGCTGAGGAATTAGGAGGGGACAAAGCCAGGACAGCTGACCCCAAGTGATCAAAGAAATATCCCATACCATATGACACGGTGCTCATCAAATAAAGCAGAGGGAAGAAGAAGGAGGAGATATTCAGAAGGATTGTGTTTGTCTTCCCAAGTCATTATGGAATGATGGATCCCTGCATTCCCAGAGATGGCTGAACACCTGGATCACCAGAATGGCTTCCTTGTTTTGCTTTGCTTACAGGTGGCTTTTGCTTTACCTCCTGTGTGAAGCAGAGGGAGCAAGCAGCCGTGAGGGGCTGAGCTGCCAGCTGGAGCTAAATCACTACAACACAACAGAACTAACTCAACAAAGAGATGGAGGAAAACACATCTTGGATTGTCTCAAGCACTTCCCTGGGATTTGAGAGGGCCTGAAGCCAGGTGAGAATTTAAAAGCAGGTCTCTCACCTCCTGGAAAGCATGTCCTGTGCTGTTTCGCATGCAAAGTCTGAGGCAGCAAGTATGCTCTGAGCCTGCCAGCTGGCTTACACACCACAAGCCGGGTATGTCAGTGGCAGGCAGGAAAAGGCTTATCTGCAACTCCCTGCATCCTGGTGATGTCTGGATCAGGATGAGGTGCCAGGGGAAATGGAGATACTGTGGAGGTTTTCGGTGTCTACAGGACTGACAAAGTTGAAAATGGTTTCTCTGTGATCTGACAGTTGAATTGAAACCCTTGAGGTGGAACTGAGGTGTTCACAGTACATCTAGCCTTTACCAAGCCCAAAACCTAGACCAGAGAAAATGCAGGCCAATGTAGCTTCTGACTGAAGTATCATCTGGAAATATGCAGAGTTTTGTTGTGATTCCATAAACAGTCTGTGACACCATGAGCACTTCTTGTCTGTCTTTTCCAATTAAGCACTTAAGAGTTTCCCAAGGTAAATATTAATACTTCAGAAAGGAAATACTAACATGCACAAAATCCTTTCCAACTTTTCTGCTTAAATAGCTATCATTTTTTAGTGAGGTCACAGCATCCAGTTTTCTATAATAAAAAATAAGCAGGATAAGTAGTTTTACTCCTGTCAAAACTTGAATGCAATTTTATGTTTTCCTTTGACTTACCCTATAAATATTTTTACTACAACATTCAAAGTTTATGAGATCTCTAAGACTTGTAAAGAGGTTGAGTAACTGGAAACCAAAGGCTAATACCTACCACAGGGACTTGGGGGTTTTTCTTAAGCAAGCTATTTATTAATGCTAACAAAGGGTATTTTACTGATGATCTGTTTACAAAACTGAGTATTATTTTACCTTTCCATTCCAGTGTAAACAAATCCATGAGGAGGGACAAAGACAGACCAACACCACAATGCCTGACAATGCTGATCTTTTCCCAGGTTACAATTTTCTGTCATTACCCTCTGAGCTGGGCTTCTGCAGTAGAGTCTCTGCTGAGTCCAAGCGTGGCTTGGGAGCTGCAAAAGTCAGCCTCACTGAACCAGAGGAAACAGCAGAGTTAGCCACTGGTTGTGGATGCCTTTGACAAGCTGTGTCCTTTTCCCTGTTCATGAGTCACTCACCAGGAGACTTTATCTTTCCTAATGCTTTTGCTATCCATAATTATGGTTGCAACAGTTATCCACCCTTATAGGAAAATGTGGCCTTGCCTGAACATGCTCAGGAGGAGCTGTGTCACAGGCCAGGGGGTGGGAGATGATCTGCCCATATCCACTGTGGCCACAAGAGAATATGTGTGCTTCAGCTCATCTTGGAGATGAGCTCAGCTCAGCTGAGGAGAGCTCTGTGTCACAGCTTACTCGCTGGTCACTATTTCTGCTCCCAGGCCATAATTTACTCACTGAAGATGAACTATTCCAAAAGGTTTGCACAAGCAGGCAACCCAGCCTTTTGTGCAAACATTTGTGAATGGCCATCAAACTACTAACTTGAGCCCAACAAAGCAAGAAGTGAAAATATTCACAAACTTTGGCTAAGTCCAGAGCCTGCCAGATTTGGCCATCCTGCCTCTGGCTGTCTTGCCTCCCAAACACCTTCAGCATCTTGGGAAGACACCATGCAAATGCATTCCTGAGGACAGCCCAGAACCACAGCTGCTCCAGACTGTTTTTAATCCTCCTTTCTTTACAGATTAAGGAATCAAGTTTTAATAGGGATTAAACCTTTCCCAGCTGTAAAGCCCAGCACTGATTTGTCACAGAGTTACAGCTCCCTGCCTACCCACGCAGCTCCTGGGTAGATGGGGAGCTAAACATGATCAAACACTTAAAAAATAAGATGAGGTTCTAACTGACCAAAACCCAGAACTGCCTCTGTTTTTATGTATATATGTGCAGTCAGCTCTTTCTGCAGGCATGTACCTTTGGGGTTTGTTATCATCCTCTGTTGTGCATCTTCTCAGCTGAAGGTTTACTTCATCTGCATACAATAGATGCATCTGAGAGCTCCACTTTCATGCACTATTGCACGCTCAGTTTATGCTGTACAAGCCTAAATGATGTAGGTGGATATTTCCTGATCTGCACAGCCTCCCAGAAGAACACCACAAATACCTTCTGTAGATGTGTTGGCCTTTAATGGACTACAGACCTCCAACTTAATCTGAAATCAGCTGTTTATCCTTCCTAAGGATCTCACTACCTCAGCTGCACAGCAATCATAACCAGGCTTTCTATTTTTCTGACTGGAGAGTGCTGCATTTCTTTGCAGATGCTCTTTGGAAAAAAAAAAATTGGAAGAGATTTCAAGAGATAATTTGTCTGCTCTGGGTGCAGTGCCCAGATCAAGTGAAAATGGAACTTCCATGACATACCTGGATTAAATCACTTTATAAAACTGCCCAGTACTGGGATTCTGTTGCTTTGGGACAGTGTTTTGCCATCCAGATTACAGGAGAGAGATTCTCATTGTTTAGTTCTTGGTTGCTAAAACTTGTTGTGTCTTTTAATTAAGGATCATGTGAATCCAATCATGCAAATCAAAGGCCTTCCCTTTCTACCTTAGGAGCCTAGATATGAGATAGAAAGTGAGCCCTGATATTCGAAAATGAAAGAGAAGATTAAAACTGTGTATTTTAATAGGTAAATATCATGGTATTTCAATTCACACTGTCTCTTTTTCAGTGAATGGTCGGTGGGACAAGACAGCCAGAGCTACTCTAAAATGGTCTTTGTCACCAAGGAAAGTGTTTGGGACTCAGCCTTCATGCCATGCTCTGATTTGCTCAGTGCAAATGCCACGACTGTAATAAGGGTAATGATTAATAAGAGCACAGTGTTGCCTGCATGTTTGTGGTCATGCAGTGGGTAGATTTTGGCAGCAGCTTCCTGGAGGTTTTGATTCCATGGCAAACTGAGGAGCCAGAGGAGGAAAGAGAGCAGACCTTGATCCAGAATGGTTTTTCTTAGTGTGGCTTCCCATCCTAAGAGGAGTCTTTAACAGGGATGAGATCCTGAACCCTCTGGATGTGCCAGTCTTCCTCCGGTAGCTGCATAGTACAATAACTGACAGTTTATAACAGCTGCTTGAAAATTGATTAAGGAGTAAGAGAAAATTAACCCAGACACTGATAAAATGCTAACTTCCTTCTTTCTTTTGGCATGGTTGTTCTCCTTCTCTTCTGAGGTTTGCTTCAGGACAGGAGAACACTTCAAAAACACTTCCCAATTTGTACAATCCTTGACAAGGGCGCAGAGCACTTTGTTGTTAGGTGGCAGCATTCAGCCAGCCAATTAATTGCCCTCACCACACTTCCACTTCCTCAGCAAGCTGTCCTCTTGCTCTTGGTGCTGTGAGCCCAGTGCAGATCTTTGGCACACAAAGATGATTTGAACTCCAAAAGGCAATGATAAGGTGGGAGGAGGAGCTGTATTGCTACTGAGCTGGGTGGTGTGAGCTGAGGCTAAAAGAGCAGCCTCTGGTGAGCAGTCTTGCCCTTCATGATCTGTGTTGAATATGAGTGCTATCATTACATTACATTTTCATCTGGTACTTTGAATCAGCATAAAAGCACATTAAAATACTAATGTGATCCTGTGGTAATTGTTCTGCTACAATAAATATGACTGACATGAAACATAGTGAACTTTCTGGTTTCTCTGGTGCCCATTTCTTGAAGGGGATCATAATGAGGTGAGAGAGCAAAAATTGGGAAATAATTCCGGAAAGAAAATTATCAAGATTATCGGGGTGACTGATAATTATGGGATTTGATATCACAGGGAAATTAACATTTTAAAGACTGGCCAAGCAGAACAAGAAAAGCTCTCTGCTCTTTCCAAAATATGCATGCATTTCAGTGCACGCTACTCTCTGCATTTGGATGGCAGTGCATATTTATTGGTGCTGCTGTTCGTAGGCTGCCTGGGGTTTGCATGCCTGGCCCCAGATTCCAAATACTTCCCCAACATGTTCTTCCTCAATTCACAGTCAACAGTGCCGTTTCCACTGACTGCCATAAGGTGTGCAATATGATTTTGGTGACTTCCCTGCAGACAGGACTGAACATGCCAGTTTTGGGAGAGGGCAACCAACTCCAGGCTCTCAAAAAATATCCATGTAGGGCTATTGCATCAGCTCTGAATTCGCTATTTTTTCTGTGTTTGCAAAGGAGCACTCCCTGGGTGCCTGCCACCATTTAAACAGAGATGACATCTGGTCACGATGACCAAGATGACCAGGTACAAAGAGAAGCTGACAGGTATGAAGCAATGTGGTGAGGCAAGAGTGGGAGACCTGCCAAAAGAAAAATGGCAAAGTGCCCATAAGCCAAAAACATGTTCCCTGCAGAGGGAAGCTACTCTTGGTCAGGAATAATTATTGTCTGCAAAGCAGGCCTTAGAAGAGGAGGGTTTGTTTTAAGGTACCTAATATACACTACCTTCCTCTTATCCAGTGTAGTGCTGCTGGCTAGACAGGCTGTCAGAATCTCCTTGTCTTTTGAACAGGGTCACTGAGTTTGTCCTGAACCTACTGACTTTCCTCTCTTATGGTGTATTTTTAGAAGTCCAATATGTGCCTGTTTTTCTCTGCATTTTAAATCCAGAAGACTCAGATGATTTACCTCAAACATTCCAAAAGAAAAAATAAATCTCCTGTGGCTTCACATTACATATGAAGTGTTTCAAGCCCAACATAGATTTGGGGGTTTGTGTTTGGTGGCAAAGTTAGAAAGTATTTCAGTTCAAATATAGAATACAGTGCTTCTGTAACCTCAACTCCAAACTCTGCTAATCCAAGTTTAGTTCCTGATGGACTCTATCCACAAAGTGAGCTAAATACCTAGCTGTTGCCTAAGTGCTACTATAGGTGCCAAAGTCCAAAGTTTTGACTTCCAAAGCTCTCACTCTGCACATCACAAATATTGAAGAGCAAAGTGCTCTGCATGCATAAATATAAATTGTCCGGGCATACATCCCTGAGCATCCCAATTTCTGCCTCTCAGATTGTGTCCTTCATGTACAGCAAAGGAGACAACCTTGCCCTAAAGGAGGCTTTGGATGCCGTGTTTCCCTCCCTTGACATCCTAGTACCTGGAATGCCATTCCCTAGAGTCAAATACTGTCTTGTCTACTTAGTCTAAACCAGGTGCTTTTAAGAAAGGCCTACAGAGGAAATGTTTCTGAGCATTTTCACAGGAAGTGTCTGAAGAGGCTTCAGGTCCCTTCAGGTTGGTTTGGAGTTTGAGCCAAGGTGTCTGGCACAGCTGACAAGTGCTGGCACAACTGGGGAGCCAGCACTGAGGATGCAGGGAGGAAGTGGGAGGTAATGGTGGGAAGGAAGAGGATAGAGGAATAATGTCTCTCCTTTTTATGTCATACATACTTGTATGGTAAAACACTGGCCTTTCAGCATCACTGTATCACATTCTGAGATATCTTGCATTATACATATTGCCATTTAATGTGGAAGAAATAAGCCGGATTCATCTGAAGGAGGATCTTCAATCTGGAGGAGAGGAAGTGAAAACATGGATTCCTTTATACTCAGTAAAAGTGTTGACAGTCAGTGAGAAATCCAAGAAAAAGTAATTAAGGTAGACTTGTTTGTTATTTTGCCTACATCTGCATATTTCCTGTGTTACCAAAATAACAAAATTAATTTAATTTCATAGATCTTAGAGTTTCCTTGGATCCCTTTAACCCTGCTTGCCTGTGTTTGTGCAACTGAGCAGCAGCTTTTGATTTCAGATTGTCCATAAGACTGGTGCTCCAGCAAAGAGGATGTTTAAGCTACTATCTGTACTGGTGAGGAGAAGAGCAAAGCCAATATTGGAAGCATAGCTTTAAAAGAGTTCTTTCTACCAGGCTGAGCATTATCTATATACACGGGTGATCATGCACCCTCTGCTCACCAGGTAGAGCTTTGCCTCCTCTCTGGCACATTTCCAAGTTGCAGGAAGTCTAGTGTTGGTTTGCAGAACTGATACTATTTTACCCCACTGTCTAAGGTCTCCAGGTCTCACGCTGACACCCACAGAGAATTTGACACCAGTTTGAAGAGCGAGTCAAAAAAGTTAGTGCTTGAATTGTAATAATATTCACTGAACTCCTGCTGGAGTCAAAAAATAATCTATTAGGGTATATTCCTGCCAGGTTTTTAGTATTTATATAACTCAGGCATAGACTCCAACAGCAAATAGAATAATAACATCTAGAACACAAGTTTGGCTTCCATTTGCAATTGACATGCAATAAAAGTCAAGTCCTGCTTCCTCTGCTTTCCAATGTGAAAATCCTAATTAACTTCAGGAAAGAGCAAAATGGGACCCCGAGCGTTAACAGTTGTAGGACATAAACCAGAAATTAAATAAACTCTTAACCAAAAAATTATGCCTTACAGCCAGAGAAACCTCTCTGGAGTTGTACAGTTCAACATAGGAGCAGAATTTCAGCCTCTAACGTTCACTGATACCGTTTCAGATGCAAATTTTGTGATCTCTTCAGTGCCAGACACAACACATTCCAGTATGCATAACATTTCAGTTACTTATCTTCTATGAGTTGCAGGGCATAATATTTTTCACTGTTTAGAAATAACTCAGCTCTGAGTCACCACAGAAAACCCTGCTCTAAATTGGATTTCCCCTTACGAACCTGGACTGTCTCAATTTGAATAGTCCAAAGAAACCACAAAGCCTGCTTTACAGCCCATAGTTTGTGTCTGCTGGGAGGAAAGAACAGATCAAGGCCATGCAAAGGTGGGGGTATCCTGGGGTCCCCTGGCCTGGCAGAGACAACTGCACTGCATGGGAAGTGGCTGGAAATACATCCCTGCTCTCAAAGCCATCGCTGTCGTCCCCACCTCCTGCTAAGCAGCAGTGCACTTCCAGACCTAGACCCTTGCCATTGATTTCAAAGCAGTCAGACTCCCACTGCCTTCCAAAAGGCTCTTACTTTATCTCCCACCGTGCCTGTGCTCAGCCCTGCAGTGTGACACCTTATCCAGCTGGCACCGACAAGAGCGAGAAGGTTTGGGGTACAACCTGTGTTTCCTTGGTGCTGCACAGCCCAGTCCTTCAGCTAAAGGACCACCACACAGGATTTGTGCCAGTAGAGGACTTCACAACTTTCTTTACTTGCTTTCTCATTCTAAGGGAAACATGCAGCAAAGTCTTGGCCACAAACTTCCCTATTCATGTTCTTTTAAATGGAGAATATTTCTATCAGTACGAACAGTTTTCTCCATCTTAACTTTTGTGGCCACTAATCAGAAAATCCATGGGTTCAGATTTCATACTTTCACCACCCCTTCCAAAACACTACCTTTGCAGGCAGACTGCAAAGAAGGAAAGAATTCGGGGAAGGCTTTGTACTAGTGCTGCCTCCTGTGATTCTTCAGGACGCTGAGCAGGTCGAGGCTGCCCTTGCTAAGGCAGAACTGACACCAGGTTCATAACACTGGTCTCACATAACACATGCTTCATACAACTCCTGCAAAGCCTGGGAATCAATGAATCCTCCATGACACAGCCCTTTCCCTGCCTATCATTTTACTTCAACTCTTGAAGCAAAGAATTTCTTCCTAGTGTTCCTAATGAGGCTACCAGGCAGAGAATTGTAAATCCTTGATGTTCTGCTGTGGGAAAAGAGCATAAAATGTATTTGAGGGAAAGTTAGGAGGGAAGAAAAGGAAAACATTCTTACTAACATACTCCAAGGCAAACCAAATTCAATTTGACTGGTTTCAGAACTCAGCAGATTGTATAGCATAACTATAAATAATATGCCAATAGAATGATTTAAAGAGAAGTATCAGGTTGTGTCTGCCCAACCTGAAAATTTTATTTTAAATAAACATTGTCTAAAATTTCAAAAGATATTTACAAATCTCATTTGGCAACTGAATAGCCCATACTGTTACTGGCTAACTTAAGCAAGTAAAAGTGAAGGTCTGCTTTTAAGAGTTAGGGATACAGGATTGGACTCTTTCCATTTGGACTGTGATTTACCATTATGCCATTGCTTCCTTTAGCACTCCGTGAGTATTGCTTCTTTTGAGAAGACAGTCTTGCACAATAATAATTTAATTCTTCACAATTTTTTTCAGACTGTCAAGACCTTTGAAACAAAATTTTAAAGTTAATAATTCATGCTTTATGTTGATAAAACATATATTCAATCCTGAAGTTCAAATGAAAAAAACCCTTTTATTGTGAGAATATTGCATAGTTTTTAGTAATTTTCATCAGGTCAAATAAGCATTCCTGATTATTAAGAATGCGACTCTGCTAATAACAGCTTGCAGTGTTGGAAGTCCTAGCTTAGACTGAATTAAATCTTCTGAAAATTAATTCAAATTTTGTTGAGCATTAACACAAAGATTTTGTACAACTGTGCTGCAGAGCACAGCTAAAAAGCATCTAGTAAATCTGTGCTACATCAAATTCCGTTCTTCCTTCAACCACCCCTACAGTAAAAGAGTAGCAGTATTCCAGGTGGGGTTTCACCAGAGTAGATAGGGGGACTCACCTCTCGTGACCTGCTGGTCACAATTCTTTTGATACAGCTGGATGTGGTTGACTTTCTGGGCTGCAAGGACACGTTGATGGGACTTCTCAGTGTTTTATCCACCAACACCCCCAAATCCTTCTCCACTTCCACAGAGCTGCTTTCAATCCACTCATTGCCCTGCCTGTGGCCATGTTTGGACAAGACTGCCCTGATCCAGGTTCCCATAAATACATTTCTCCAAGCTGTTAAGGTACACAAGCTTGGCCGTTCTGCAGGTTGGAGGAGATGAGCCTTGCAAATTAATCACCTGTCCCAGACTCCTCTTCCTTACCTGTGTGCACGTGTCAGTGGTGGACTCATCTCTGTCTTGTTTGTTTGCTTCAAGGCCTTTCCCCTCAGTCCACCCTGTGCCCTTTCCTTGCCATCCTGGCCTGCCACTTCTCTGAGAGTTGTCATCTCCCTTTTCTGTCATTCATTGTTTGAATGTCTCCTCAGGCTGGTCAGCCTCTTGGCAAAGGTGTTTTGCCCTGCTTGGTCAGATGGATCTCAAATCTTCCCAGCAGTCCTCAGTTCTCAGTCCCATGGCTGTGAAAGCCAAATCACTTTTCCCAACCATCTGTGCAACCAGGTGCTGACCTCCATGATGTGCTAAGCCCTCCTCAAGCTCTTCATCCTCTGTGGCAGGATTAAGGAGAGACTCACCTGGTCCTTGGGCCCTTGGTCCTTACCCTAGTCACTCTTGTTATGCTTCACATAACCATTCAGGTCAAAAGAAAAAGGTGAAACAAACGAGTCCATTCTCTGAAGTTGTTCATATTTCAAAGGAGGTGAAAGAGAAACAGACAGGAACATGGATTTCATTTTCTTTTCTGTACTCAAATATTTGACATTTGAAGACTCTTCTATTAGGTTTGCAAATTTTCTGTTCTTGTAGCCCTCAAGGAAAAAAGAAAAAGAAATGTGAATCCACAATTTAAACAAAAAACATTCCCTGCCATTAGCATTTCTTTGATGGTCCTTTGGTTTATTGTTGTGCATTAACTTCTGTATAATCACATAATTGCTACAACATTCATATAAATAATGCATTTGGAAAAGAAGGTAAAGAGAGTGTCACATTTTATTCTCCAGTGATTTTAGTGGGACCCTCTGGCTTGATGGCTTGATTTTAGCGCTAAAGCTGGTTTTTTTGTTTTGTTTTGTTTTGGTTTTTTTGTCTCAGGATAGCTAAAGCTTGTTAACAAAGCTAGAGTAAACAGGAAAAATAAAAGTACTTTCATTTTATCATGAGATAAATTGGATGGATCAGCCATAAGCCTTTCAGCTGAATTTACTCTATGGCAAAAATAATGTGTCTTGTCTTTTCTGTATTGGTACCTCAGGGGAGCTGATGTGTATTAGCTATCACAATCAGGAAAGACAAATAGCATTTGTAGCTCCCACTCCTTCCCCAGGTCCTCTTGGGTTTTCCTATCATAAAAGTTTCTGGTAAAAGTTTCTATGAAGTCACAGAACAGAGTTGCCCGTGTCTGCCAGCTGATTTTTGCACTACATGACAATATTTCTTAAGTACAATCCTCTCCTCTCTCTCCTTTACAAACAGGATACTTACAGATTTACTTACAGTTTAAAAAAGCCAAACCCTTCAGCATTTGGCATAGTTTCAGCTACAAGATCTACAGGCAGTTTTGAAAACTCCAAGTTATGATGAGCTAATTTTACAGTTAGAAAAACGTTGTGTCACTTTGAAAGAGACAGATACAGCTGGAAAGGAGACAACTGAATTGTGCACAGTAAGCACTGGGATCCTGCCCATGTATTTGCCTGGATTTTACTGGGTTTTTTGTAAACAGGAATTTCAAAGGCTTTTCTTACAGATTTAGTGTGTTTGGATATGTGTTCTGTTTTATTCAGTTTTAGAGCATAAGTTCACAGAGACACACAGGAAGGAAGGTGTGTAAGAGGACAAGATTACATGTTCATAGGTATGTGAAGTCTTTATTTTTTTTGTTATCTTTGCACACCTGTCAGTCCATTAGACACACAGGTATGATCTCTCTTCACACCAGCTTCTCAGTGAATGCAAAAAGACAAAAAATATTAACAAGATTAGTAAGATTAGCACTGGTAGGATTCATCCTCATGGAAAAATTCTCTGTCTGGTGGCAAACTGAGTGGCTTTTTAATGATACATTAGACGAAGTTCCCCAACAGAGCAGGATAAAGCTGTAATGAAATAGAGCAGCAAGCAACCCAGGAAGATCCAGAGAAAGGGAAGCATTTACCATGAGGAGTGTTGGAGTGGAGAACCAAAAGGCAGCAAGAGCTGAAGAGACCAGTGAAGCAGTTTGCTGACTCATTTAAGCATCCTGGCCAGCCAGGGCTATTCAAAAGGATAGAATTAGATGGCATCAAAGGAAAGGCAGCTCTTGCATCTTCGTGCTTCACCCCACAGCCCCAGCTCATTCCTTTTGCACATCCCAAATTCTGTCTTTCCAGATGAATCACTTCACTCCACTTCCAGCACATTAGGATTCACTGAGGTCCCTGGGCAGCAATGCTCTACCTACCCCTGGTGAGCCTGGGCTGCTCAGAGGAGCTGCTTGGCTATAGGTTGGTAGAAGTTTTTTGGTCCTGAGGCAATTCTATGCGTCATGAGCACAGTAAAACATCTTTCTGTCTGCAGTCCAACACAGACCATACTCCCACGTCATACTGTGTCATACTGTACTGGGATACCGGCTCCTGAGAAACATCCTGACCATTCCAGAGCAAAAGAAAAATTCCCACTTTGAATGCAAAAAAAGGCTCACTTTGTTCATTCCTGGTCTTAAATGCTCTCCTATTGCAATGAGACCAGAATCAACATGTTTTAATATCTAAGATTTCTTATTCTCTAAGCCTGCCTTTCTATAAATTCCAGCAACAGCTCCAACTGTAACTGCCTGCAGAGAATCAGTTTCTATATTCCTCATGAGACTTGTCCTAGATGAGATTAGGAATGATTAGTGGTAAGATGTAGGCAGATACCTGGACTCCCCTCTACATTACTGCAACCAGTGATAATAGGTGTGGGTATCCTGGGGTCCCCTGGCCTGGCAGAGACAACTGCACTGCATGGAAAGTAGCTGTTGTGGCTGGCTAATTTTGTTAGGTTGGAAAACTCTAACACAATTGCCTTGAGCATAGATAGATTGAGAAGACATATGTATAAATGGAGTACCTAAAATTTTCAAGGTTTCTTCAGTTTTCTACCTATCTTTGTTGTCCAGCTCATGGTATCACTAGTCTTTCTGTGTTTGTGAAAGCACTGTTGTGTCTGTCATCAGCTTTGGGTGATAAGATCAGATTTTGAACTTGGATGCGAACCACATGGTAATTCCCTGCTCTATAAAGAAAAGAAAGACAATAAAAAGCCTTCAGTACTGGATTTGTTTCCTCTGAGCCTCATTAGGCACTTAGCCAGTGACTAGTCAGGTACAAAGGGGCAAGGACTCAGAAACAGGCCTCAGAGGTCCTGCCTTCCATCTGTGAGGGGTAAGTGTGAACCATAAGCCAAATTCATTTAGTTCCTTTTACATAATTGTCAGCTTTACTCAAAGCAGTTTCTTCTCCTTGGTTGCAAGGGAAGACAGTCAACTGTTGTTCTATTCACATCGTCACATAAACCCATCTGACAGGCATGACAGCAACTGCTTGCTAATTACTGAGCAAAATTTGCAGTGCAAGGTTTGTTGTGCCAACGGTCCCCAGAACAATCCTGGGATTGTTTTATGAGAAGATTGGGCAGTCAGGGTTGAGCACTTTTGCTTCAATTATCCCCATGTGCTGTCAGGGCTTGGAGCTGCTCTAGTGGAATGAAGAGAAGAAAATAAATGAGCTCTGCTCCAAGCCTGGGAGCAGTTGCTGAACCCTGAAGAGCTCAGTCGGTTGTATCTTTGTTAGCTGCTATTACGGATATTATTGCCTGGTAGTGGCACTGAATCTGAGGGCCCATTAGCACTTCCATGCTAAGTCCAGGGATTTATAGTTCCACTGCAGAGACTTGCATAGACTTATTCTGGAGTGAAATTCAGCATGTGGTCCCAGCTAAACCCATCCCTCTGACTTTATTATTCACTGCTTTGGGTGATCTAATAAAGTTCAGATATTGTTGGCATTGGATGTAGCTGGTTTTCTGATTTTATCAAGAAAAGGAATTGATTTGTGAGTGAGAGGTGACTAACAGAAAAGTCCACCTCACTGGGGTGGAATTAAAAAAATATCAAAGAATTAATTGCTTAATGTAGTTAGAACCTGAATGTTGTGCAGACACTTAAAGTGATTATTCCAAAAGAAGCATAACCTGCTGGTCATAAACCAGAATTATCTTTTCCCGGAATATTCCAAAAGAAAACCAATTTCTACTGAAGTTATTGAGCTGCACCTTCTCAACTTCTTACATGACACAAGTTTACAAAGCACCTTCATGAGCCCCAGTTGGTTACGTTACTCAAGAATTTCCTCTTTGTGACCCAAGTACACTTGTATGTCTGTCATTTCCAACAGAGCTTCAGAGATAAATTGAAAAAATAAAACTTGGAGAGGGGCTATGTTTGTCTCTTGCAGCCAGTAAATTATTCTAGAATATGCCATCCCTTTGCAAAAAACAACAATCAAGGCCACTCCACGGACTTTGTCAGATGCACAATCTCCATGTCTGCCTAACCCCAGAGTCAGTTCATCTGAGCCCTTTCTCACACCCACTCCTCCTCCCTCACCTTCTCCTGTTCCCCCTTTACCCTCTGCAGCACTGATTAGGTCACAGCAGGACCATTTCAGTTTACTATACCAGCAGAAAAATATTCCATCCCTCTGCTGAGTTGGTTTCCTAGCAGATGGCACATTGCATCAGCTCACCAGGCTGTCAGACAAGCCATAACTGGAGGGCTCTCAACCAGGGGCAACAGTGTGAGCATGCCTTTTGTTTGGAGCAAGATATGAGATCTATCCCCTGAAACTTTTAACCACTTCCTCGTCTCTACAGATTTGAAGCATGGATTTGGACTGCATGAAAGGAGGACTTATGCCACAGGCTCACTAGAGGTTTGCCTAGAGCCTTTCAGAGTAGTGGAGCAGCATAACTCTTCAAAGGCAAAAAATACTCCTCTCTCCTTAGCCTGTATAAACTCTTGAAGGAGATATTCCTCTCCTTCGTGGATGTGAATCATGTGAAATGCATCACCTTAACTATATGTAGGCAGGATATTCTTCCCTGTCCTACAGAGATTATTGGTGTTCCCACTGGAAAGGTTTGGGGAAGATGGGAGCAGGTCTAGAAAATCTAAGGTTTCAAGAAGTTTGAATTTCATAGCAGAACTCTCTACTCGTCCCCAAATCACCATACCCACAGATACAGCCTTTTCAGAAACATCTTCCAGAGGTCTGTAGTATTGATATAATACAGGTGGGAGAGCAGAAAAGAAATAAAGAATAAGTCCTGTGAGGAACACAAGTCTGCCATCCTAGAGGGATCTTGATTGCCACTGGAAGGGACAGACCAGATCTTTACTCCCCTCTTCTCCCTGCTCCTCTGGGTCTTCCCCTTACCTCTGCCCTTTGTGCACTCTGAGTGAGCAGAGAACCAGTCTGGCTGAGGCACAATCCTGGTGCGCTGTTCAGATCAGTTCACTGCAAGACCTACTACACCAGAGCCAAGGCACCACAGAGCAGCCACCAGGCCTGAAGAACAGGGAACTCAAACTTGTGCTTGTCAGATTAAAGCAACCAGAGAAGTGCAGACCAGGTACTTACATGAGGTTAAAAGAAAGCAGTTAATTGTTCTTTAATCTGGACATCAGAAATACGATGAAAGGTAGTAGCCAGAATTTGGTTCAAGTTCAGGTTGAAAGTAGGATTAGGTTCACTGCGGTGATGGAGTGCTCTGCATCATGCAACTCCTTCTCTCCCAGTGAACCAGCTGTACTTTGTATGAAGTAGCTGAATATTAGGGGAATTCCTAATACTTTCTGGCCTATGAATGCTTAACCAGAAAGAGTTATTAGAGCATCTGAAAATCCTGTGGTTAGGGCATATCTAAGAGATCATAACTCAAACCTCTACTCCAGGTGAGGTAGGAGAGGAGCTCCAGGCTGGTTCCCCACACTCACAGTGGGGACATTAAAAAGTTACTGGCCATCAGGAAAGAAGAAGAAGGGTCTCTGTTATATGATCATGGTAGGTTACAACCAACTCCAGAGACAAGACAGGCAGGAAAACACATGGTACACAGACCTGCCAGAGTCTGGACATAAGTCTGAACAGCCTGTTGCCTATGACATGAGGGCACATCTGTTTGGACCTACTCTATGAGTAAAAACGGTAAACATTGGCAAGTTCAGGAAGCAATGAATTGCTGCTCTGGAAGCACCAGCACTTGCAGGTTTTAAGAATGTAACTGGCACTTTGTAAACTGAAGTCCCCCACAGGAATCTGGCCAAAAATATATTTAGTGACTTTTGTTTTTAAACACAGAAACACAGAAAGTGTACAGCTGACTTATTCAACGACGTACCTTCAGCGGATGTGGACTGTGTGGGCTGGGGGGGTCTTAAAGCCTGGATTCCTTTCTGAAAGGCACATTCCAGTTCAGCCAGAGGTTATAGGCTTCATACAGAAATTCCTCAGCTAAGATCTGTGTTTTAATGCTGCAGGTCAAACCACCCTCATAACAGTACCTCTTGTCTTGTATAGATTATATGACATTTAAGAGGGGAAAGGGGGCACTCGAAGCTAAATCTCAGGATACTGGAGCATCTGATGCTGTACAGAAAAAAAAGATTTAGATGCTCTTAACAAGATACTTCAGTTTTCACTCAGCCTCTAACTGTTTTATTACTGGTGTGAGGTAACTTCAGGGTTAGCTTTCCCCAAAAGCTGGCCCAAATAGGGTTTTCCCGCATGCAAGTTAAAACAATTTTTAACCTAGTCTAAACACATCCTGAGGTACACACCAAGATAAACACACCATCAAGAAGACCACTGGGGTATTTCCCTAGAGTTTCCCTAGAAATTGTTGGGGTAGCACAGTCCTCTCCAAACACAGGCAGTTCTGCAGTGGGATGTTTAGGGGAATGTGCTGAAATACAACAGCTGGATCGGGCAGACTTGTGTAGCTCTAAGAGGAAGATGTTCTCTTCAACCTACCAGTATGGGGCTTCCCCTTCAATGTCAGTGAGGAGGAATGGTTTGAAGCAGGGGACAGGAAAAACTTCATGATTTTGCCAGGAAATCTCTGAGAGGTCACCAGGGCAAGCAGGAGCATAGAGGAGGACCATGCATAAGAAGCATACGAGGAGAAGACATGGTAATGGTGGTGTGGGATTTCAGGATATGAAGTGAGGGCTGAAAGCACAGGGCAAAACAACAGACAGCCTTACAGGTGCAGACATGAAGTTTCCTTTGCTCTGTCTCAGCTGGCATCTGCACCACCATCCAGAGAAGTGGCTACTATTTCTGAAGCCAGCTAAGGTGTCTTGGTCATACAGTCACACAGTGCTTCTGCAAAATACTGCAGCAATGCAGAGCACAGCACAAGACTGTGAGCTCAGCTGCCATCCTCAGGAAATGCTCCTGGATTTAGTTTGGCCCCACTGTGCACGTTGGTGGCATCAAACTCAGGTGCATTAGTGGTGCACACACAAACACTTGGTTTCCTCAAGAGGACAGGAGCAGTTAGATGGCAGAGAAAGAGCACTTCAGAAAACAGCAGCATGAGGCTGTCCCATTTTTTGTGTATGTTTGGAGCTGTCAAGGCCACAAAGCTGGAGGCTTCAGTAACTAAGGCATGAAATGAAGCCTTGAGAAGAAGCTGAGTTGATAGCATGTCATAAGGCCCTTTTTCTGAGTTGTTTGAACAGCTTACAGTTTTCCTATAGTTATTACTTATTCAAAGATGATTGTGGAATTATTTCCATGAGTAATTCTTGGCTGCTGTATCCTTTGCAAGCAGTTCAGTGCAGCCAGTTGATAGCTGGAATCCAAGAAAGACTGGTCAGTCCCTGTTCACATAGGTCACTTGTTCTCCTGCAGAGAAGAAATTGCTTCACAGCAGATCATGTCCCAGGGCTGCCAGTGTTTTATCTCCTCACTCCCCAGGGACTAGTGCTCACAGGCTGGAGCAGGACAGGCCTGTTGCTCTTTGCTGGCCTCACAGGTGCCAGAATAGCATTTTACAGATGTGGGGCAGAGTTTTCCTGCATGCTTTAAGTAGATTTTTCAAGCTCTCTTTCAGTTGTCCAAACAGTCAATGTGCTTTTAGCAGCAGCAAGGAAGACAAGTGCCACAGGATTCCAACAGGATCCTGAGTTGTGGCAGAACCCAGTGTCCCTGAGCAGGCTTAGGCACCACAGGACAAGATGAAGTTCCAAACTGAAGTGAAAAATTAACTACTCTGTTGAAGCAAAGATCTGTCAGCTTCCCAGGCTCAGCAGAACAGACACATGCATGTGAGAGCTGCAAAATTTATCAAAAACAACAGAGCCTTAATGTGAAGCAAAATAAAGTAAGATCAATACATCCAGCCAGAAGATGCTGCTTTCAGGCTCTTTTCACAAAAAGCTGAATGTTTTAAATAATGCTTCATATATACCTATGTTGTTAATTGCAGCCTACATACTGTACAAGAAGACAAATATAAGACCTGTGAGTTTCAGAGCAAGGACATCAGGAGGAAGAATAAATTGATTCAGTGTGGAAAAGTGGAACTATTAGATGATATAGTGTGTTTGTTTCCCCAGCAGCTTTTCCAGCTTCTGTGCTTTGAAGTGTTTCATTTTTGTAGTCTCAGTTGCACCCTGGAACTCCAAAATTAAACAAAAGCTCTTCCATCTTAATGAACTACAGGACTTAAAATTATAATTTTATTGCATTTCCTATCCTGGTGAGGTTAACTAGAGTCTGGAAAGTGCACGCTGCCCATTAGGGATCATTAGGCAAGCATTTGGAAATTACACAGCTTCCTTGGACTTTTACCATTACTTTTGTGGCCATTCAGAGGAAAAATAGGTTTTCTTGAGCGAATATAAAAGTGTTTGAATAAATATATCATCCATGACAATTCTACTAGAACTGGAAACCCTTCTCTTCCCCCTTCCTTCCTATAAGTCCTTCAAAATTTTCTATACACTATTATGCAGGCTGTTCATGGCTTCTTGGAAAGTGAGACCAAGACCAGTTGCATAAAAACATGGAAGAGACTAGCAGGCACCTGGGAAGTCTGGAAATCTAGTTAACTTTGTGCTGTGGTTCTGTCCCACCTGCCCTTTCTTGCACTGCATCCACAGCCCATTCCTCTCCCCACAGCTGGCCTTGGGCTGGCTCCATGTACCACGCTTGCACTCTGCTCCGAGGGTGCTGAGTGACCCACTGTCACTGCCTGGCAGCCTCTGCCTGCTGAATTCAGCTCCTGTTGAGAGCTGCCTTGCCAAAACCCTTTCCACACTATGATGGAAACCAAGTTAGAAATAACTCAGGAGTTGGCAAGATTTCTCAGAGCTTTCATTTTGTGAAGTACTTTGCTGCCAAGCTATGTTATTCACATCTTCTCGGAGATCTGTAGGATGTTTTTTTTAATGCTTTTTCCTCTGAGGCGGGGGATGAGAGATATAAAGTCTAACACTTGTAAAATCTCTGTATTCCAATGTAAGAGTCAGCAAGCTAAGAAGCACAGTGATTAGGAAGTTGAGCTGTCATCAATCATGTCATGTTCAGGTATGTGGGATGAGCCTAACACTTCTGGCAACATCATGTTCAGTGCTCCACTTTTCTATGACTGTTGTGCCCGGTATTTTGGATCACCAAGCAGGAACAAGGTTGTAGTTTGCATGTTTATCACACAAGGTGCAGCTTTGCTTAGGTAAATATGGGACAAGGAGCCCAGGCTCTCAGTGTAATGTCCATGCTGGCCAGAGAGCATGGGCAACATCCACACCTCCTTTGCTCTCTGTATCCTGGAAAGCAAATTCTGCAGCACAGGTTTCTGAAAGACCATAACCAGTGACAGGGAGAGCTAGAACCCACTGTGGGCCTTGCACAGCAGAACAGAGCACAGCCTAATTGGCCTCCATGAAGCTTTCAACAGCCAAGCATCGGCACATGAGAAGAAGGCATCACCCAAAAGCAAGATCAAAAATCAATCCATGATTACATGGTCAAAGACAAAGCTTTGTACAAAATACAGAGGGATTCTTTTCCTCAAAGAATGGTGGAGCAGGATCAAAGGAGAGAAATGCTTCTGGATTTTGGGGGAGATGCCACCACAGATCCCAATCAGGATGCCATCTATCCTTTTGTTGTGTCAGTGCTGGCCTGAGAAATATGGACTGCTTCAGATCAGAAAGTAAAGCAGATTGTTGGAAACCTATTTTAAAAATGCATATATAAAAATCTCTTCCACTGATTGTTTATCCATTAATCCCTGGCCAAAAAGCACTTTCAGCAGGAGGCTGTCAGATGTGGTGCTTAGGGACGTGGTTTATGGGTGGATTTGACAGCGCTGGGTTAACGGTTGGACTCAATGATCTTAAAGGTCTTTTCCAACTTAAATTATTTTGTGATTCTGTTTTATGAAAAGGTCATATAAAACTTGTTCTCACAGAAAGCTAAAAAGTATGTGGGGAGGGGAGGGGGAGGAGGCAGGCAGGCTTAGAGATCTGGTCTGGTCTTCACAGTCTACAACTATGTGTGGGCAGTGGAAAAATACTACTGAACAACTAATTACCAAAAGCAGTCAGTAACAAAATCCCGATTTAAATATTTGCAGGAGGTAGACAGAAAGGTGCCAGCCTGAAGCTTGTAATTACTTTTATTTCTGGCAAGAATCAGATATACTTCTAATAATAACTATGGGCATAAAGAATTAGTCAGAAAAGCAAGGCATATTTATTCCCAGCTGGAGGGGAGAACAAAGTAGGTAGGAAATGTCCTGATGGGGGTGCACAAAGGTAAAGGGCAGTAACTGCAGGGATGGGACTTGTGCAATGCAGTGGCACTGCCAAAGCAGCCCTGCCCTCAATCCCAGGGCAGGGAACGCTCCAGGGCACCTTCTTCCTGCTGGGCTTAGCAAGGCTGGCTGAAAACCTTCTTCAAGCACGTTGACCATTTTCTTCCCTCTGACCTGAGCCTGCAGAGATTGTGATGCTGAAGACAGAGATGCATCATCCCTGAGGGACCATGGGGCCAGTCTGCAGCTGCAGCAATGCTGCCTGACTGTGGCTAGTGCCAGCAGAGGGTGGGTAGACAGTCCTTTTGCTGTGGAAGAAGGTTTCCCTCTCCATAGGAGCTCTGATCTGGATAGAGTATTTCATTGCCGTGACTCTTCCCAACTCATCCCGATACAGCCCTGATTTCTGGATGAAGGATTTTCTAAGTATGCTCATGAAGAGACCGGGTGGACTCTGCTTTGGGCAGACTCTTACACCCCAGCCAACCTTCAACGAGCAGGGCAGAGTCTGAGTCCCCACTGCTGCCACTTCTGCTCAGAGACAACCCCATGTCCCTGGGCTGTCCCTCTGGGGTATGGTCTTTCCAGGCACTCTGCTGGGGCCACACGCAGCATCTCCAGCCTCCCTGGCTGCCCTGTCCCTTCTTAGTTGTTCTCCCAGTGATACCAATGACATTTTTTGTCATTTCATGTCTCCTCCACAGCATTGTCCTGTCAGCTAATTAATATGGTGATTATACAAGGAGTACATATCAAAGCAAAGCTGTCTTGCTACAGCAGTTTTCATATGCTGCTTACCCTGAGTGTCCACAGTCCTCCTGTTTTCACATCCTCAGTCCCTTTTATTCCTGAGGTGTCCAACACAGCTACCTTGTTTGAGCTCAGCACACTTCCACATGCCATCCACAACACTGTCACCCCAGTCACCATCAAAAGACCCCTACTTGATTGCTGAGGCATTAAATATGTCCACTTGTACAGCATATAAAATCTGTGACCACATTGGCCACACTGTCAAGCTTAGGAAATTCCAAACTGAGTTATGGTGGGGGAAAAAGTTCTGAAGAAAGAGTCTGAATTAACCAGCACAGTCATAGGCTTAGCTTTGGTTTCCAAGGCCCTCCCAGCCCACATCTTTACCCAAATTGCATATTTTTTTCGACTGGGCTGTCTGTCCCTGCTCCTGCCAACAGGCAGCCTCTGCAAGACATGAGGCTGGGTTGTCAGTGGATTTTAGGAGTATGACGGCTACAATATCTTCCCCAATCTGCGTCTGGAGAACAGATCCAACCCAATCAACTTCCTTGGCTTCATCAGGACAAAGTAACTATTCTTCAGTTCTGCAGAAGACCCATCTACAGAGGTAGCCAAACCAAGATATTTCACTCTTCTCCAATATTCCTTGTTTGGAAGTCTTCTACCAAGACCGAGCTTTTTCATTCCTTATTCAGTGAAAGTACTTGGTGCCTACCAAAGACCCACCTTTACAACTCCAGCTAGCTACGGGCTGGAGTCACAAGTGAGTTACTGCACTGATATTTTTCCACATCCAGCTTCTCAGAATTAGACTCAAACCACACTGCTGCTGCCAAAGGGGTTCGTATCTCACAGAAAAGAGGAAAAGAGGGAGCTGCTCTAGGCCCTCCATAGCTTCCCTAGCTCCTCACCCCACTCCTGGGAAAGCACATTCCAGTTTTCCATACCTGTCTGCCATCGGGTCTCCTGGGCTTGCAGTAGGTCCAGCCACCAGACTGGAATGAGCCTGGAAAGTGTTTCAGGAACAGGCTGCTCTGAGCACCAGGTCCCAGCAGGTGAACACTTTCCTGACCACAGCACCTGCTGGCTGGGCCTCACTGGTTATCAGAAATTGGCCCAGACATGGGGAGGCAAAGTGTGAATCCATCAGCCTTGCACAAGTGCCGTATGGAGCAAGGTTGGGGTAGGTAGTAGAGCAGGTAAATCTGTCAAAAGGCAGTGAGCTTAAGGTCCCCCTTCCCAAAGTGCCGTGGACACTTCTGGAATTCTGAACAACTTGCAGAGAGTCCCAGACTTCACTGTGGAAAACCCAGCAGGTATTTTTGTTTTCCTCAGATAAAAATATAGCTCCATGCATCAGAATCCAGCATACCTGGATTCCATCCTTCCATCCCCTTGCTGTTCTTCAAACACAAACCATTTTTCACCATCACGCCAGACTGCTCTGGTATCCTTGTTGTCCTCCATCTACTGTTAAAGGAAACACACAGCAAAATCCCCAGTCTAGTGCTTAGAGAGTGCTCAGTATGAACAAAATGAACACACTTTTGGCTTTATGGTCCTTGCAATCAATAGCTTAACCTTAAAGTTATTCATTTACATGACTGCTGGCAAAAGTCTCATCAGCTCTCCAAAACCAGTCACAAATTAGATTCAGTCCTACACAAAGAGCACACAAAGAACAGAGGAGGAAGCATAATTAAGAGGAGCACAAAAATTTACAGTGCAATTAGATTATATGGTACAAAAGCCCTCTGCTTTCAAAGCTCAGCTAAAAAGCATAGGGATGCCACTCTCTCCTCCACCTATATTTCAGCAGTCCTGGGTTAGACTTTGCAAGCCTTTGACAATGACTACATTAGCAGTGAATTTTGTTTAATTTAGCACCCCTTAAGGGCAAAGTTGCCACTGGGGTGCAAGTTCTGCACACACAAGTGTGCTTGGGGAAGATCTCATTTCATCAGGTTACCTTGAAAAGGCCCCATTTAAAACAACTAACTTTTCCTAAAGGTAATCGTCAGTATTTTCCTCTAATATCTTAACATCTGACATGTGTTTTATTTAACATCAGATTCATATCCACTCTGAATTCCTTAAAAATCTTTGAACATATCTGCATTCACTTCATTTATTCCTTTGAAAGAACATATCACCTATCAAAAGGCTAAAACTAGCTGGCACAGCCCAGAGGGAAACTCTGCACAAGGGCAATAGCAGATATTATTTCAGACTGCTTTCTGGGCTATGTTTCTGCAATTCAAAATGTCTAATGAGCTTATTTGATTGTATCCATGCCAACAAAGAGATATAAACAACTTTAATCACTGTTTCGCGTTGCTCTTGACCCCCTGCTTGGCTTCATTATTTTTCTTTTAGCCACATCAAGGCACAACACTCCAACTAAATCACTAGACCACTTGCTGAAGACCTGTCCACATAATAAGATTTCTTTTTTATCATCTCATGTGGTTTTTTGCACTGCTGTTTAACAAGCAGCAACCAAGCTGGGTGTTAGCTCAAAAGAAGCAGCTAGGTAAGGAATTAAGTCAATAGCTCTTGCTTGCTCCTTTATTTTCAGATAAATTTCTAAATTTGTTACCCTAAAGTGATTAATGCCCAAAGACAGGGAGCAGGTTACAGCTTCTGGTCTCCTGTTTTGTCACTAACAATGCTGGAGGAAGAACGGGACAGGGAAACAAAGAGAAAAGGAAGCGTTAACAGTTCAAGTCACAGTAAGTGTTGGCCTGCTTAAACTAATAATATCAGACAATTCTCTATAGTCTAAAACACCCAGAGTCCTCCTACAGAGCTCCAAGCACTCCATGATCAGTGAACCATGTTTTAATGATACGTTCTCTTGCAGAGCTTAAAGGTTTGAAATATTAAATTTTTTTCTCTCATGCATGCTGACAGCAAATGAATCTGATGCCCATCTATTAGTGAAGTTTGTCTGTCTCTTGATCATTATAACGAGGGCATTAGCTAGCATTACTTCCCCCCCCACGCCCACTTTTTAAATATGGAAGAAAAAGAATGTCAAGGAGCACACCAAATGTGACACATAACTACAGGTTCAAAAGGTCATTGAGGATTGAGGTCAGATAGCATGGAGAAAATCTTGTGCCCTCCTAAAAAGTAGGTCATTTTTCTTCAGCCCTGCATGGTTACAGGAAAAATCCTGAGGTGTATGTGCAACCTCTGTTCTGTAAAAGAAATAACTTCCAAGTTGTTTCCTTTTTAAAAATACCTTTCTTTTTTCCCTTTCCTTATTCTGAAGTGGTTCTTAATGGGTTATTGACACATTGTGGGAAAACGATCACAGAACCATAGTATGCCTAATTTTTCTGACATCTAGGTCTGTTGCCTGTTAAATACCATAAGTGTCAGTGACTTCTAGAATTTTCTAAGGCATATGTTTTTCTTTCTACTTCTTTCTTGCTTGATTTCCTCAGAGTGATCTGGCAGTCCTGGCTGGTTTTTTAGACTATGCAATGAGAGCAGCATGGGACAGAGGCTCCTGCTCAGTGCCACAAGCCTTCCTCACGAGCACTCAGTCCACTCTTGTGCTTCCAGGCAGGAAAAACTGACATCTGACAACCAGCTAGCTTCACCCTAGACATGGCTTGTGTGGCTTTGAAGAAATTCTTCAGCATCTGTGCTGTCTCTTCCTTGCTGTAATTCAGGTCTACCATATATCTGATGCAGCACAGGCACGGAGAGCAGATTATTTCCTCTTCCCAATTCTGCCCTTCTTGAGGCTCAATAACACTAATTGATTCAATCTTTCATTTAGCTAATTTTTTTAGACTTCATATCATTCTCCTTACTCTTTTCCAGATGTTCCACATTGGCACATAGAGCTGTAACTGAAGATCTACTAGTGCTGAATGGAAATTTGTGGGTGTTTCAGGATATGCACATCAATGCACATCCTATATAGCAGCATCTTCTTTCCCCCCGCCCCCCCCCCCACCCCAGCAGTGCATCTCCAAGTTGAGGACCCTCAGTGATAAGTGATACTTTCCTGACTGAAAGACCCTCTGTGAGTGGAAAATCTGTCCTGATTACTGCCTGGAAAATGAGACATAAACTTTTTCAACTTTTTAAGAACATATAGAGCTGCAAGATGCTACATAAACTAATGATCACTGTGTCTGTACTCATCACCTTCTCTTCCTCAGATGAAAACTCTGTCAATATACAAAAGATATTGTTCCCAATTAATAGACATGGGACCCCAGCTGCAGAGCAGATTCCTCAGCTTTCTGGGCACTGCACATTCAAAATACCATGGTCATTTAAGATAGTTTCAAAGAAATACTTTTAAACAATGATTTAATAGTACAGGTGAACTCCTCAATAGTTTTGCTGAGGGGATTAATAAGAAATGTTTTTTCCCCCAGTCACGTCTTGTAGTTGCAATTATGATAGGATTGTGCCTGCAAAAGCCCCATTGCTAGACCTGATCTGCTGTTAAACTGCTTAATGGAGAGATTATTAACATTTCTGATGAAATACTTAGCTAAAGTGCAAAATGTAATCTTGGGGCTTTGCTGTCTGGGCTTCTAGTTAACATCATAAGCACCACAAGCACACTAAATATCTCAGCAGTGTGCAGGGTTATTATCCTAATCCAATGTGAGAGCACAGGCACTCCCTCTCTGTGCTCCCTATACATTTCATCTTGATGAAAACATTGTAAGTGCTTTTGCAGTCTGGCAACTAAAGTGGCGCAATAAACGCTGCAGCTGAGAGGCTGTTTCAAGGCAGGGCCCTGATCCTGAGCAGTGCTGAGCATCCCTCCCTCCCTGCAGGCTGCAGTGCTGTGCACTTGCCACCACTGAGGATCAGAGTTTTGTGGCCTTGAGTATGCTTTCAAAAAAAGCTGGTGGGAAAGGAGGGAAGAAGAGGAGGTAACAGATAAATACTAAAGCAGACCAAAGAGTGAGGACAGAGCTGCCACTATTTCTAGACATTTGCAGCCTTGAAGACCCAAAGAAGTTGATGGATTTCTGCTATCTTCCATTTCCACAGAGAAAAAGAACCCTTTCCTGTACTAGGATGCTGCCATTTTCAACAAGACTGAGCTGGCTCTGGCACCAGGAAGAGCACAAGTTCTCCCTGGGTTGGTCATCACACTATGTCCACATAGCATCAACAGGGCCATCAAGAGTTTGCTATAACAGGCACCTCATGTCAAAGTTTTATCTTATGTTTAGATTTTCACAAATCTTAGACACTGACTTGCACAACCCCTCCTGAAAAAAAGCAAATTATTCAGCTGTGTGAAGTGAGATACTTGCAGATTAAGGAAATACATATTGGTCCTTACGTGACTAATTCAGTTATCATGGAATCATAGAATCACCCAATGGTTTGAGTTGGAAGAGACCTCAAAGATCACCTGGTTCCAAACCTTCTGTCATGGGTAGAGATGCCACCCACTAGACCAGCTTGCTCACAGTCCCATGCAATCTGGCCTCAAGCACTTCCAGGGATGAGGCATCCACAACTTCTCTGGACAACCTGTTCCAGGTTATCCAGGCTTTGCCTCCAGCCAAGGAAACAGAAATCCAAGTGGGTGGGATTGCCTTTCAAAGGTGCCAGACTCCCTAACCTGAACACAAAGGCAGTCCAGAAAGGAAGTTTGGACTGTGCTTTTATGATGCTCAGTTAAGTTCCAATGAATCTTTACTAACATCTCCCAAAAATCCTGCTGAGACAAGGTGCAAGCCATCTCACCCAAAATTATACCATGCACAAGTGACAGCTTTGCATCCTGAGCCACTCTTTCCTGGATTTCACAGGGGTCAGAGGTAACCTTGGTGTCACAGACTCATCCCTCGTAACATTCAACAGGGAGAATTTTCTGCTTCTTCAGTTTAAAACTTCCCAACCGCAAGAGATTTTCCTAGCCCAGAACAATCATAACCCACCATTAGAAACAATGCAGCAGTGTTTCAAAATAAGCTCCAAGCATTCAAATTCAGACTAGAAGATACCTCCCAGAACAATAGTTTTGCTGAACCCAGCTTGTGTTTTTTGAAAGCAGAGCTGCTTTTGAAGTAATATAAAAATCAAAGTGCTATAGCTGGACTTTGGCTTTCCTCAAGTCATCATTTGATTTCTAACATGTCCAGCTTAAGGAAGTTCTCTACCTTATCCTGTTTTGGTGTCACTTTATTATTATTCATCACAACCAATAAATAACTCCTCTTTCTGTGACTACAAATACATGGCACAAACCAGCCTACCCCAGGCAAAGCAAGCAAAGTAAGCAGAGCCAAGTCAAACTGGAATGCCATGAGAGTATTAGCTAGATTAAACATTAACAATTACTTTTCTCCTTTTGATCACTGAAGTAGCAATGAAGGCAGTAGAAGGAAAGCCTAAGATGTTGACATATGTTTTTATTATCTTTAGTCTTATTTTTTGAAGTCTTGGGAACTGGCTCCACAAATACTTCCCGGGTCAAAGGCAGAGAATTATGCTATTTGTTTCAGCAGTGAGGAGGCTGGGCAATTTTATTAATAAATACATCTTGATTTATTCTTTCAAAATTAGCAGGGAAGCAGTCATAAAAACTGCAAGGAAAAAAATTCATTCCATTTTTAAAATTGCTAACTTAAGAGCTAGGCAGATTAAAGAGATTCAGACATAAGTAACACAATAGAAATCCAGCTAAGCTTTGTTTCCCCTTTTTCATTTTCAGTCATTCCTGCCTATTTTGGTTTTTTTTTCCAGGAATGGGAACATCTTCCCTCTAGCTTGTAGTGAGAAGTGTTTGCTCCTGTCACTTGCCTGACCAAGGGAAACACCAAAAAAATACCACAAGAACTCCATATCTTTGTGAGATTTCCAGCTGCAATTTCCAGGCTATAAAGGATGGAGTTTCTATGAAATCTCCATTTGTGAAATGGATATGGACCATATCTGAACCCTTTCAGATTGGCCTGTAGTTAAGAAGGGGCTGGCATAGAAGAAAAAGACCTACACTGAGAAAAAGTAAAAGTAGTAAGTTTAAAAAAAGAATTTATATTAAGGAAATGTAAAAATAACCACAATATATCACTCACAGTTATTTTTCTTCACCTTTCCCCCCTACTAGGATTTTTTTGTACTTTGGGTGGTGAATTCTCTCTTTTTTGTTTAATTGAAAACATTTCTACTTTTAATTTGCTTCTCTCCTTTTCCCTTGACACATTGCTTTTTCCAAAACCCAAAGATTCTGTGATGACAAAGAAAGAAGCTTGACATATTTTTTCAGTGAATATTTCTGGTTCACTGAAATACACTGTTCTAATAGGAAAGTTCGCCTATGGGTCTTTCAAGAGAGACTCAGGGCATCCAGTCCTTTCTTGTTTTGAGCTGAAAAAAGGAAACAATTAATCTGAAGTAATTCCTAGTCCAAAACAATTTGCTCTTATGGAATCTATAGGCTGTAGAAAACACTGGAGTTCATGGAAGATGCCAATGAAGCTGCTTTTGACCCATCTTAAGGGTGTTTCAATTATCCTTAACTGTACTTTAAAAAGCCCAGTTAGTAGCAGGCTTGTATCAAGAGACCCATCAATTTCTGCTTTTCTTTCCTTTCCCCCTCACATCCCAACCTGAATCCCACTGTGTGCCAATACAAACTCTGGTGTAAATGCTGGGCACATAAAGATCCAAGACATATCTGAAGACTTCAGCTGGCAGCTGTGGGCAGTGTATGATCCATGCAAGCAATTAAGTATCTATCTGGTTATGCTGGATCCAACCATTAGATTTTCAACCAAATCATTTCCCCTTTTTTCATACTTTCCAGTAATTTAGTGTATTAATATAGCTTACACATTCCCTGCTTTCACCCCTCAGTGTGGGACAGTGTCTCACTAACTAACAGTACTGATGGATAAGTCATGGACAGTTCTCAAGATTCTCAACTACATATATATATATTTATATATGTTTCTCAGGATGAAAAGAAGGTGTTTTAAATTTATTTCAACCCATGGATCCAAACTTTTACAGAGTAACCACATACTGTAACACAACAAGTCTCTTAAAATCTCATGTTCCTGAGACCAGAGTGTTAGGGGACTTGTCAAAAAGCAGCTGCAGCATCCCATGGCCAATAAATCTGGATGTCATTGACTCAAGGGTCATCTTGTCAGCATTACCAGATGGACTCTGCCTTGTGAGGCCTTGCTGACAGCCAGACCAGCAGCAGCTCCCACAGGAGGACCAGTGGCCACAGTCAGCCCAAGTGCCAGCGGGCCTCGTTCCAGGAGGCATTCCCAGGGGCTCTGAACTGGAGGCACACTCTTTAATGCTGTCTTGAGACATGAACTTAACACAAGCACCTGCTTCCTCAGCAAAGACCTGCAGCTTGTATCAGACTAGGAGAGATTGAATCTGATTTATTAAGCTTTCTGAATTCAGCCCACCCATTTAAATTTGTAAACTCACTGCTGCTTCTTGAGTTACCAAGCTTGTTTCCTTTACAGACTTACCAGAAATGTGGAAATGCTACACCAAGTCTACTTGGTGTATGATCTCCCTTGACAAAACCATAAATACCTCTGAACCAGCACACACAGCCTTGACATCTGGCTGCTCCCTGCGCCAAAGCGGAATTAGGTCTGCTGTGCAAGAGTGTGTTCTAGTGCTGAACCTCCTTAGGAGAACAAGGAAACACTGGGGTCTTACCAAGAGGGAAGTGTGTAGCTACAAGCAGTTGAGGTAACTTTTGGGTGTTATGGGCTTGGCCACCGAACTTGGGTTTGAAGAGGACCTCAGATAAGAGATCAGTCAAGAGATCCGTCTCCAGAGCTGCAATAGTCTTTTGCCTTGACAGGCAGTAAAACTGTTTTGCTTTTCCTCCCTCCCTTCCTTACAGGATTAACTCATGACTTATACAAAAGCAAAAGGAAGCAAACTGTCCCTTTGAAAACTTTACTGTGAAAAAGCCTGTTTATATTTCCAAATGTGCTTTTATGAAAATTATGGGCTGATTCGCCATTGTAGTGATTTCACATTTGTTTGTGCTGTGCTCCCATCAGAAGGTTGTGCACAACACAGTGCTGCAAGAGATCAGAGGATAGTGTGTGATCTCTGCAATAGAAGCACAAGAGTGACCTGCAGCTGCAAGGCAAGGGCTCCATCCCTGCCTGGGCTGTTAGACACCACCTCAAAAACTATGTCTCCTGGTGGTGACTGGATTCCTGCAGATCTCCTATGCCAAGAAATGTCACTGAATGTCCCACAAAGCAGGTATACAGAGAAGACACATCTCAAATCACAGTAATGACTGTTGAGAGTCCTCATTCTTCCTCCTGGAAAGCAAAAACCTTAAGGTTTGAGGCTTGGGGTTCACCAGCAGTGTTCTCAATATGAAATTAAAATGAAACTGCTTAATGAAAGACACTAAAAATTAGATATAACAATTGGTTTGGCAAATCTTAGTGATGGAAAAATTAATGGACAAAAAAGCCCATGCAATTACTGGACTGACACATGGGTACAACTGTAAGTTCAGACCATCTCCAAGGCATTCATATTTGTGGAAATAGATGTTCACAAAGGAATGGTGGGAAGAAAAAGAAATGCATTTGGCAGCATTTATCTAACCCCACATTTAAATTGCCAGAGTGAACTAAGTGCCAAGTGGTCATCTTATTAGTTTGATAAATGCTCTGCTATCATGAAAAATATGGTTTTTAATACAAGTAAGGCCTGCCCACTCCACATTTGAGATGCTATAATGAGATAACATAGACTGCTTTGTTGTGTGGTTGTATATGTGAGATGCAGATGCAAGATCTGCAAGACAGCTCCTGAAATAAGTTTTTCAACCAAATGAATAATGACTTCTTAAATAAGAGGGTATATTACTTTAAATTCATGGCAAAATAAGTATTTTGTAGCTCATTTTAGAATAGGGGATAATTTTCATTTTTAGATTCTCTTTATTTGGTTTTCATCATTTCAAGAGAGTATGTTCGAAAACATTTTCAAAGGAGTAATGTAAGGAAAGGAGCTGACAATTGAATGTTTCTCTATAGATCTGTTTAATAATTTAGAGAAGTAAGAGGAAAATACCTCTTCAGATGACAGTGAACTTGCAGAAAATAATCAAGGATCACAACATAGCCAGAAGGAAAAATATATAAAAATGGTCATCAGTTTTACTAGGTTAGAAAGAAATGGGATAGCATGTTTATGTTTTCAAAAGAAGCATTTTTGCCTTCATAATTGGGTTACAGTTATCTTCAATTTGATTTTCCTGTCTGACTTCCAGCAGCATTTTAACTGTACATGTCCTGAATAAAAACACTGTCATAGGAAATATCTGGGGTTTTTTGTGAACAGCGAGTTGAATTTTTGGTTTGGGTTTATTTTAAAGAATGGATATAAATGCTTCCATGTGTTGACATGTCCCTGCTAGCAGTTAACTGTATCCCACAGCTTCACTGAGCACTGGAGGCTGCCTGGGAAGCTTTGCCATCACCAAAACGGGCAGCTCAGTGAGGGGCACTGCTTGCCTGCTCACCTTGCATCGGCAGATATTCCTGCTCATCAGCTCCACGTGTTAATGAATGCAGGAGTGCCAGAGCCAAACCCAAGCCAGCATCTTTCCAGTGACTCCTAAAAGTTCAGACCACAAAGCGCTGGCACTGGTGCAGCTCTGCTTGCTGGATGTCCCTCTGAGAGTTGATGAAACCCAGCAGGGGAGAGAAAGAGAAAGAGAGAAAGAAGTGAGGAAAGAGAAAGGCTAGACAGAAGAAAAGAGGATGTGATGCAACGCTCCAATGCTCCCACGCTGGTGCCTGGGCCGTGCAGCCAGGCCTGGCCACCGGCATGGCTGGGGAAGGAGGTGACAGTGACCTCTCCTGCTGCTGAGCTCCTCCCAGGTGCCTGACCAGGCATCACTGATGGATGAATGCCCACCAGTGAGGGCTGACCCTCCTGATGGGTACGTGGTGAGCCCTTCCAGCCTGGCATTCCCATCATGACCAACTCTGGGCTTGGAAGAAGCCTGCCATGGACTGAAATGAGAGCTCCCTGCATGATGCCAGACACCGGCTCTTTCATGTATCACCAAAGCTTCAGATTCAGCACAAAGGACACAGGAGGCACAATGACAACTATTCAAAACTCTTCTGGGCTTCTGCCTACAGTCATCCTTGTGAGTCTCAAATTATCTGTATTTTCAAAGCTCAGTGTCTGAACTGCTGCATCCCAGAGGAGACTTGACCCTTAATGATTATTGAGCTTTCTGTGTCCATACTGAATTAGAATCCTGTTAACACCAAAACACCCAAAGTTTCTGGGTGTTTTGAAGCTCTCTCTCTTTTTGTTTTTCAAAAACAACAACAGTGCCTATTACAGTTCCTAATTCCCTGCTCTTGCCCACTGCATGTAGGCTGCAGCTTTTCCCTCTTGCTCCGAACAGCAGACTGGGACTCCAATTCCATCACAGGTTTACAGGACTAGAGGCTTGAAGGACAAGGCAGGGTAATTAAAACAGAGAAAGCTGTTGATATTCCTCCCTGAGGACAAGGTATATTGTTTTTGAGTTGCTGAGTTTCAGGCAGCACCGGCAGCAAAAGCAGCTAATGGTGGCATGTCCAAAGGGGTACAGTGGTGCTGCCCAGTGTCTTCCTCAAGCAGCTCCAGCCATGGACCAGCACTGAAGGGGCTGTTTGCACAGTGAATGCCCACATATGAAGGCCCAGTGAAGGGATGTGGGGTGATAGGGACAGGAAGCCTTTAGGCCAGTCCTCTCCATGGCACAGGCCCAGTGTCTGGCCTCAGCAGGGCACAAACATTGCCACTCTAATGCAGAAGCAGATCTGCCAGGGAGGGGCACAGGAACTGTCTCAGTGGGAAACAACAAAATTCAACAGCAACTGTACAGAGAGAAAGTTTAGAAAGTGCAAAATCAACCCTGAGAAGGTTGCAAGCAAGTTCTTGTGATAGTAGGAGGAAAACAAAATCCTACCCCTAGAAAGAGATATTTATACACCAGGGAGCACAGTAACTCCCTCCTTGCCTGCTCACCCTCCTCACCAGTGGGCAGCTGCTTCCCTGCCATCAGGCTTCCCATGCCCATGCTGAGGACTCAGTCACCTCCTCCGCTTTCTTTCCCTCTTTGTTTCTCCCCTCACCTTGCTTTTTGTGACACATGCTATCTCCTATTCAGGGGGGTTTTTTTGTTGTTGTTATCAACATTTCCATATTCCGCTCTTTTCATTTAGATCACTTGTTTCTCAATTCCTCCATAGGCTGGAAGAGCTAAAGGCACAGTCAGTTCTGCCTCCAGTACATATTACAGGAGTCAAAAATATGCAATGTAAATTAGCTTTAAAAGAAAATGTTATTTCATTAAGTAACATGGCTGTCTGCTGCTCAGAAATGTCCTCTTGCAACATATCCTGGTGATCTCACAGACATGTGTGTTACTAACTCTAAAGAACTGCATGACATTTTTGAATGATGCCTTTTAAATATTTTTTTTAAGAATAAGACACGTTAAACTATATTCTATAACTTGAAACTGGACCAAAAAATTATTTGAAATTACTTACAATACAATTCCTTGCCAAAATGTGTGTATTTCTTAGTTTCCTTCTATCCACGTCTTCTGTTTCAATATAAATTATTCTGTTGGGCATATTCAGTCTTAAAACAGTTTTTCTTCAAAAGCATGAAAAGTACAAAAGATAAGGCACATGTTTTTTCTGAGCCTGCAGCACACTTGAATGTTCAATGGTAAGGGTACAGAAAGGACCAAACTGCTGGCACAGGCTGTGACTGAGGGACGGCAACTGTTGCACAGAAGTTCCATTGGTTATAATGAGCTGGTTATAATGAGCTGGTTATAATGCTGGTTATAATGAGCAGCTTCCTAGGAGCTGGAACAGGCTCCCCACATTCATGATCTTGGCATCAAGTTTATCAGTGTTCAGGAGCTGTTTGGCCAATGGTCTCAGGCACACGGTGTGATTTTTGGGGTTGCCTTCTGCAGACCCAAGAGTTGGCCTTGATGATCCTGGTGGGGTCACTTCCAACTCTGAATATTTTATGATTCTAGTCAAGCAGAGATGAGATCAAGTAATAAAAAAAGAGACCTTCTGGGCATTTTCTGTCCCTCTCTCAAGGTCTCACTGCCAAGGGGTGTCAAAGGAGTTGACAGCTGAACATGAGGAGGGTTTCACTCAGCAGCAGAGTGTAAAAAGAGTGCATCATCCCAGGGCCTCCCTGGTGAGTTGTCCCTTGGAGAAAACATGTCCAGCTCTGCCCTGAGCACCAGCACTCCCTTGCTGTCCCACCTTCCCCGCTGGCCCATGGCATCCTCCAGCTCCTGTACAGCCACAGAGTTCCACACCTGCCCAAACCTCCAGCTGTGAGAAGCAATACACATCCATGGAGGTTTTGTGGCTCCTGGAGCACAAGCTGAGTCCTTCTTCAGAGTCCTCCTTGTATGCGTCCTAAGCTGGCTCCAGCTGTGCCCCACAAGTTCACAGCCATCCCTGCACATCAAGAAGCAGGGAATATGCCTGTATCTGGGCATCTGTGCCTCTTGTCACAGAGGTGTCTCCTGCAAGCCTTCCCATATGATTTAGAGAAACATTTATTTGTGATGATGTGATGTCTTTCTTATGTATATTTAAAGGTCTGAGGTATAAACTTCTTCACAGAAGTCAAAATAGAAAATATGGTGTTGACTCTGCTGCCCCACTTGAAAGACTTGTGTATAGTGGGAAATGTGCCTTTGTTATCACCATTTTTGGAATTACCTTTAATTTTCAATGAACTAACTGCAAGCAAGTGATGAGTTTGCATCAACACTCCTAAAATTAGTAGAAAGATTTAGCTGGGTCCTGGATTTGTTTTGGATGAGCCATAGCAATCTTCTGGGTTATTTGTTAACTGCATCCACTGCTTACTTTTGGTGGTATGTGACTGCTGGCTGCAGACACACGATGCTGCCAATGAACCCCAGCCAGTGCCCAGGCAGGGCTCTTCCCAAGGACATGTGTGTACTTGCAGAAAGAGAGGGATGACAGATGAGAAGACTCTTGTGGTTTGTTTTTCCATGTAAACAAAAATGCTTTTTCATAAACACAACCAAGGATGCAGGGAGCTACACCAGGAAAGCAATCTTAGGAAAACCACTCTTGGCTGCAAAGTTTAATCTCCTTCCCCAAAAATATTAATGAGTTGATACTTAGCACTCAGCTGCATGCATGCCATTAGAACTGTACCAGAGTGGGAAGTGTTCAGAGATGCCCAGGTCACTCTTGTCACAGATATTCCAACCACCAGCTGTAGATTTCTGATTAGAGCACAGGGTAAAGTCCCTGCATTTGACATCCTGATTTCCCTTTGGAGTCTAACAGAGAGAGTTGATCCTTCAGAGATTACTTGTGTTAGATGTCTGACAGTCCCTCACCCACCCTCAAACTCACTTTGGACAATTCTGGAGAAGAGTTGTGCTTCACCCACAGCCAGGTTTTACCCACACAGGCAAATGCAGGCTGTGCACAGAAGTTTTGCAAAGCCAAAGGGCTGTAAAACATCCCAGCAACAGGACAGGGGACGCTGGGGCCTGGGGAAGAGAGAGAAATGTTAAATTAAATTTTAAATGGATGGTTCCTGGAGGCAGTTCCTGCAGTGCTGCAAAGCCTGAGTCCATGCTCTCCAAGGCTATCTCCAGACACAGCTACTGGGAAATATAATGTTAGAAAGCTGGAGAAAATCCTCCTCAGACTGTTTATCTTGAACAGGCAGAAAGATGCTGGAGACTGGGGGCTGCCCTCAGTAGTGGCAGAGATGGGGCTGGGGGCCATGGGCATTGCTGTGCGCATGACCCCATCGTGTTTCAGTGAGCATCTCTCAGCCCTTCTGCCCAACACAGGCTGCCTCACTGCTCAGGTTAGTGACTCAATAGCCCATTTATTGGGAACATTTGACAGACACTTAGCACATACCCTAAATAGTCTCAATAGCTGGCATTTCTGAGACTCAGGCTCCTTTTTAACACCCCAAAGCTCTTAGTAAAGGTTAGACCCCTATATCGGAAGTGAAGTTTTACACTTTCCACTAATATTTTATATAGTATTTTTATTACTGATTGCAGCAGAGCACTTGTGGTCTCATAAGTCCCCTTGCAGTTTGCAGCCTTAAAAATAGATATTTTTTGTTGAGGGAAGAAAATGGTTATTAGGGCATTTAGGCACTTTAAGGAAAAAAAGCCCAGTGTTTGCAGCTGGCTCCATTTACCGATTAGAGTTTCATTAACCATGGTAATAGTATTCCTGCTAGTAAATTCTTGCTGGAGTATTTACTTTACAATGCTAAAACATTGCTAGAAAACAATACTGTCCTCTGTTTTCTCATTCCAATAAAGTTACCCTAAGATTACAGAGGAGTAATAGATTCCAATGGAGGGCCATACACACACCCCTAGATTATCTCTATACATTATCTCATTCACATGATTAGCAGCCATTATTTAACCAACTTTCTTCTTGTTTTTATACAAACAGGAGGTCTGCCTATGTAATCAAAACATTTTCTCCACACAGCAAGTATTCCCATTTTCTGACTGAGAGAATCAACATCTGACCCAGAACTGGAATTAACCATTTAAGTTTTAAAGAGTAGTAAGGAGTAAAGACAGAAGGTTTTGCATGAGTGAAAAGAAGTTCTGGGGAATAGGGATGAGGACCCTGGCAGGACAGAACAGGGACAGACAGCAGGCAGGGGTTTCCAAGTCTCATTTTTTCCAGAAATTTTGTTTCTTTGTCCCATACATTTCCTCATCTCCCCACACATCCAGAGTCCTCGAGCAAAGCCTCCTCTGCCATCATAGCTCTGTTTTATGTCAGTACCTTGTTGTCTCAAAGCTGGCTCCTTTTTCTCTTTAGTCCTTTTGTTTTGTATCCCTGAGAATTAATCTATGGTTAAGAGCCATCTGTTTTCTCCTACAGATTTTTCCCTTTTATATTCACCTACAACTCTCACATCCACTAGAGATTGAGCAGAAATGAAGTCTGAATGTCTCAGAAGTTTGCCCTATAAGACAAGAAAATAATATAAAATCATGGTATGGTTTTACTGGAGCAAAAATTTAATCTGATTATGCATCTCTCTGGCTTTCTTACATCTCTTTCCAGGCTAAGCTTGTCTTTATCTGCACTTTGAAATTAGTCCCTACCTTGGAGACAGTACCCCCCACTCACTGAAAAGCACAAAAATTATTTAGAAAGATTACTTTTTACCAGAAAGTTACCTCTGCTTGACCCTACTTTTCCAGTGATGGAGCCCTATTCAAACACTTTTTGCATTGATAACTGTATTTGATATCCATCAAGGAGGTGTTCAAAATTTGCAATGCTATCAAGGGTATCTGCAGGGTTTGTTAAGTGTTTGGGGACTTAACAGTACTGAGGCTTTCACTGACTGGAAAAAAAAAAGTGTATAAATTTTAAAATATATCAACTTAAAACAAAAAAGTGCTTTGTTAGGGATTTTTCTTTAAAAGTCTTGCTGAGGTTTGTACAGGCAATAAACATGCACTGATGGACTGAATTAATTTCCCTGTGTGATCAAAACACATGATGTGTTTGATAATGGAATTACAGAACACTCTGCTCTCATAAGGACGTTGCTGCAATCAAATATTCCCTTCTGATCTGGCACAGCTGACATATGAGCATGCACAGGAGGGAAGGACAGGAGGAGGGTAAGATGCATTAGCCTTGGGATGGGAAGGGAAGCCAGAGAAGGAGGCAGCTGCAACCATGGCAGTGGAAGCTTGTAGGGGAAGGGTGGCCCAGTCAGATGAACAAATTCAAGGAAGAGGGAAGAAGGAGAAGGGAGGTTTGGTGGGATTTGGCTGGCTGCACCAGCCTTCACACCAGCAGCAGCCCTTATCTGAGCACACAACAGGCACAGGGGAGAAGTCCAGGTCTCATTCTCACTGAGATAAGATGCAGCATCTGGTACAAGCAATGCAATTAAGTGTAGCAACAGCAGCCTGTGTCTGTAGGCACTTGGTCAAGGTGTGTGTAGTGACACTGAGCTGCAGCAGCTGGGCAGGAGCCAGGCTCCCAGCAGGTCCTTTGGGACATCCCCAAGAGAGGAGCTGCTGGCAGATGAGTGCTCCTGCACACCAGTGTCCTGGCCACACCCAAGCCAGTGAGCAAATCCATTCTGGCAAGCCAGGGCATGATCCAGTGCTGCCTGACACAGAATAAAAATAAATACCTTACACTGGCAGAGGTCCTGGCTTTGTCTTTCTCCTTCCATTTTCCCAGATGCAAGCTGAGCCACGAGTGCAACAGACAGAGGGGTAATTTGGCATCTTTGCCAGACGGACTCACTGGCGTTGGTGACCCCAGAGAGAGTTCCAGAGGAGTCAGATCTGAGTGTGACATTTGGTCACTGCAGCTGCAGGGCCAAGGAGCAGGTAAAGCTGCTGGCCAGCAGCAGGAGGAGCAGCCAGCCCTTGGCACCACGGCAGCCCTCTGCAGATGCTGCCCCATGGCAACCTCTGTGCCCAGCCCCTTCCCCAGGAGCATCCCCTGGCCTCGCAGCTTCGGGAGGCACTGTGGCACATTCACATCTTCCTGCTGGGTTTTATTGGTGAGAATGGACAAGCCTAAAAGCTTTCCACAGCTTGTTAATTTACTGTTTTCAGGAAGCCCTGACACATGGAAATTAACAAGCCAAAGAACCTTCCTTCGGTATTACCCACTGTTGCTGCTGTCAAACATTTTCCTCCCTAAGACCAGTCAGTGATTTTCCTCTCCCACACATGGAGAAAAAAACACTTTCAAAAAAGCCCAAGGAATGGTGAGCAGAAAGTTTTTCATAAACAGCAGGAACGTGTGGGATTTCCAGCCCTTTTCCATTTTATCAAGGTACATTGTCCTGGGGACTGTGACAGGGACAGATGGTAAGGGGTTTTTTCTTTGAATTTTATAGCCTGTATTCATTTACCAAGCTGAGCCAACATTAAAATGTGTATTCATCTTCCATTTATTGCACTGTGCATCACCACCTTGGGTCATTATGCTATTTTTGTCAGTTTACTATTTTTGAAAGGAGGCAGACACACACATTTTAAAAGCCTCCTTCTCATTTAATCTCAGCCACTGACATGCCTTTGAAGATTTGGTTTTGAAGGGATGTGGTATCAGTGATCTTGACAAACATTTCAGTTTGCCCACTGCCAGCCAGGGACTGTGCACACAAGTTTGCTTTTACTAACTGCAGAAATACAAGCAGAACAGACTTACAGTAGGTATATAAACAAGAAGGTCGCAAGGTTAATGTTTGACTCTAATCCTAATGACTTTTTTTGAGCCACGCACAAAGCATGACACCAGAAAGAATCCACTAACAAAGTAAAGATAAACAAGTACGAGAGCACAACCCTCTTTTGTACACCAGCTTCAGAAGTTGCACAAAGGTATTTAAAGAACAAATAAAAATACCCTGGTTTTATAATAGACGTAACTTTATCCATTCCTTTCCATTATATGTGCAATAAATTGCTCCAAGGTGCCAATAAATATCAGAGGAACTTGGTGGTTTATAAATATTTTGAAAAAATAGAAACTATTGCTTAAATAATCACTGTATGGAGAAAATACTCTCCCACAAAACCTATTAAACAGGGTTAACAAACTAGTAAGAAAAAGTTTCAAACCTATTCCTCCAACTTCTAATTCAGAACAATTCTTTCAAGCTGAGTTTCAGACAAAAATAATGAGGAAAGTTGCTGAATATGGTCTGAGTCAACATAAATTGAGTCAACTGTTTACAGAAATGTTTGCAAGCTGAGACAAATACATTCTGGATTGTTTAGTTGTGTGCAAGGTGATTTGAAATACAGCAACTATATTATGGCTGTTAGAAAAGCTTTGTCAAAATAAAACAATATTGCTAAGGGCTCTTGAGACACAGATAGCAGACCCAGGCCAGTAAACAAACCCCAAAAGGAGTGCACATAATTTACAAAAAATACAAATGCCTCCAGCAAATCTATTCACATGTCTTTTCACAGAAAAATGTAAAACCTTATCAGGAGACTGCTTCTGTGCCCGGAATATTTGTTCTGTTTGGGGACAGTTTACTTTGGCAACTTACTTAGCTTTACATCTGTAATTAAATGATGAAGATGAGACAACGTGACTCTGGAGAGATCATAGGAAACTGCATCTTATCTGTTTGCCTTTTATTTACAGAGCTCTTCATGTTTTGGCTTCCCTAATGCATTTTTCATTAAAGGAGAGCAAGCTTGACACACAACCTTCTCACTCAGTGCACGCAGGAGCTGTGATCCAGAGGCAAAGTCAGGCAGTTTCTACCTCTCCAGCTTCTCCCCATTAGCAGTTTTTAAGTTATTTCTGCTGTTTTGGATGATAGACATGTCTCCCAGCACTGCCTTGCTCCATGGTGGGAAAGAAATTCAAGCCCACTTCTGGCTCTGCAGCAGTCAGACCCCAGCGAGTCTCTTAGCTAGAATTCAAGTCACATCTGTTTCAGTATGAGCATGTGTTGTTTCCAGCAGGGCAGTAACCTGGTGCTCAACATTGCCCCTCTGAGGAAGACCCTGCAGACCCCTGACAGTGTTTTACTGTCATGAGAGGCATCTCTGCTAATCCCCAGCTGAAATATTTGCCCAGAGCAACGTATGAAATCCCATGGAGGGTGATTTGGAATCCCAGGGCAGCTGGAGACTTGCAGAGCTGGATGGCTCTTAAACGCTGATCATCCACAGGATGGATGTCTGTTTCTGGATGTGCAGCACTGAGCTCCTTCCACATGCTTTCTTCCATCCAAAATGCCTCTCTAGAAGGACCTGTTTCTCCAGTGAATGATAAGGACAATCTGGGGTACCTACATCAGCTGTAAACTCCAGCGTGGCACTTGCTAAAACTAAATAAGGTGTATTCCACAATAACTGATCTGCTACTCAGATGTTCTGGGGAAACCACCACACAGTGCCTCTGCACAGGTACCATGAGGAGGGGTCATGACCCTGCACCAGAGGGAAAGAACTGCTCTGCAATCTTGTCCAAAGGCTGGTGTGGAGGGGACAGTGAGAAGACAGGAGACCATGATGACTCTGGAACCACAAACATTTTTGAATAATCCCCTCAGGCCCATATAAGTGGGGAGTTTGGACTTCACCCAGTTTATTGGCAACAATGGAGGTTGATGTGAAGGCTTGGGCTGTGAAGAGAGGAGTGGTTTGATTTCTTATCCACCAAAATCAGCTCACGGTTGTGTGCAACACTTAATAACAGCAGTACTGTAAATTACCTTTCAGCCAGGAATCTTTGACCAGAAGGCTCTTTTTTTTTTTTTTTTTTCCCTCTGTCACTATTTCAGCATTCCCACTCCTGTTATTCTGATAAGGAGATTTAGAAATGTTCATATTTTCTGATCAGCAGCCTGGAAATCTCTCAACATAAAATGAAACTTTCACAAGAGGAAACATCATCCCAAGTTGCAGAGAGATATGAGGTACCCCTGCTGGGATGCAGTGGTGGGAAATCTGTTAGCAGACAACAACTGCAACAGCAGACCCATAAAACATGCTTACCACAGCCAGGATTCCCCAAAACACCAACCAGCTGCCCACTGATGGATGTGCATTTCAGAATATCAAAGATCTTTTTAAAGATGCCCCTGTTTGTGGTGCCCCCTTGGTGAGAGGACGAGCATGGGCAGAGGCCTAGGTTTACATGGGAAATTTAAAGAGCTGTTGCACTTTTCTCTCCACCTACCCCTGCCCACCCCAGCCACCAGCACAGTGCAGGCAGCACGCTCCCAGCAGCATTCCCTGCTCAAGGGGTGGTGGCTGTCACCAGTCTTGGTGGAGCTACAGCAGGAGACATCAATCTGGTCAGTACCAATGGGTCCTCTACACCAACTGCACTTTGAGTTGTGCCTCCAAATGCCCAGTGAGCAAAACCCCTTCCCACCCTGGGAGCTTTGCTCTTACATGCTCAGCAGGGCTTTCTGGCAGGAAAACATTAACACAAATCCCAGAGTAAAAATGGCATAAAAAAGTAACAAAAAGAACATAATTGCTATTCTTCTGTACACAACTTGTTCAAAATTCCTGAGCATCAATGGCCTGAGACAGGCAGAGATATGTTTGAAAACTAACTTCTCATTAGGGATGGGAACTGAACAGCTCAAACATTCTTGTGACAAGGCAAAACAAAACAAAACAAAATTTAAAAAAAATGCAAGAAAAAAAGGAAGAGTTTGTTTCCTTGCCATCATCAGCTAGGATGTGTCAAGAATTTGCTCCATAATGAAGAAAATTTGGCTGAAGCATTTTCAACCTGTAGAATAAATTAACTGGTTTTAAAACAATATATAAACTTGGAACACAACTGACAGACGAGCCGTGTCAGAGTGGCTTCAATTTAAAACTGAGCAAGTATCACCAGTATTCCCTCTGGATTCAAAGTGATACTGCTTCAGTCATATTCTTGGCTGTTTCTGTCCTCCTGTGAGTTCCCTCCAGCACACAACTGTGGAAATCTGATTTTAAACTCGTGCACTCAGTTATTTTCAAGTATGATAAATTTTGTATGAAATGAGAAACTCCTAGAGGTGCCAGGAGATGGTGTTTCAAGGCTCTTTAGCAAGAGGCAACCAAGTAAGACAGGATAGGTCTCTGCACTTTGGGAAAAAAAAAAAAGACCAAGACACAAGATTTTCTAATGTGTCTCTCAAATGATGAAGTGCAATGTAAACTTTATAGCCAGCCAATATCTCTCATAACTGCCTAAAAATTTCTGAGAGTACAAAAATATCTGTAGGTAGGCTAGAAATGCAAATTTTAAGCATTTGCTGTAACTTCAATCCTCTTGAGTTGTTACTCTGTTTCTCTCTAAAGAGTTATCTTTCTCTGGCTGCTGGCAGACCTCAGGAGCATCTTTCCACTAGCCTGGGAGCTGGATAAAGGACTCCACTGTATTCAGCAAATACAGCTGAATACAGAAGACATAAGAAACAGGACAGCACGTAGGTCAACTCAGTGAATGTGCTGTTATTCAGACACATAAACCAGAAAGGTCCTTGCCACTACTTATGTTGTGACACAGATGCTCTAACTTGAATTTTAGTGGAATAAGTGTCTGGAAAAGCCCAGGCAGTGGTGTGGCCAAAGTCTTGGCACCCTGTGTCTGAAAAGGACTAGAAAAGGACTAGTGGTGTCCTGTAAAGAGCACCTCCTAGTTATAGCAGGCTCAAAAGCCTCTAGGAAGAATTTCTCTAAACAAACCATCTGGTTAGCCCCACTTGTTTTGCCCAGCTTTAGACAGTTTCAAATTGACAAACATTTTCCAGAGCTCTGACCTTTCCCAGTCTGCCCATCTCTGGCTTCTCCTCTAATCAACAAGTGTTTGCTCCAGAAAGATCTATTACACATCTATTCTAAGCAAAAACTAAACATACAGAGGCTGTTCCCATCCAGAGCACACCACAGAGAGAGACACATGAGGTCTGTGATGATAAACAGCAACCTACAATCTGCTCCCATTTCCCCAAGATCATCAGCAAAACAGAGAGTTTGCTCGCCTTGTAAATTCTTCACATGCTGCCAAGGCAGAACATGCACCTCAGTATCCAGACCAACAGCTCCAGAGAGCACAGAAACAAAAATGCAAAGGGAGGATTCATTTTCTCCCAATGATGTCAAAAAGCCTTTGTATCCTGCTTCATGATGTGGCCAGGAATGCTGGAAGCTCCTAAGAGGATGAAGACTTGTTCTTCATCTTGGAAGAGACACTGCAGGTCAGCTTGTCACAGGCTCTGGGTTCCTGATTTAAAACCTGCAGCAAAGTCAGCTTTTGGTGTTTTCCTGAATGTAATTTCTATTCCCATTTCTCCTTCCCACTCTGGTACTGTATTGCACAGGCCCTGACTCTATGCCAACACCACTCTTCCTGTGGTAAGATCAAATACAGATTAAGAAGATAACCCACCTTTTAAAATATTAGAATTTTTTTTTGTTCACTTTTTAAATCTGTATTTACTTTCAAATGGATTCACAGTGTAGCCTTCAAAGGTGTGAGCCAGCATGGGAGGGGAGTTGTACCAGGCAGGACTGAGTGTAAAGAGGAGAGCAAGAGGTAGAAACAGTGTAGAGAGCATTTCCACCCAGCAATGGGTACAGTGAAACCAAAGCATCCCCACAACACAGCCTGGGTGTGGTGAGTGCAAGGATGTCAGCACTGCCAGGAGCTCCCTGTTGTGTGGCTGGGCTTGATGAGCACGAGCTGTGCAGTGGAGTGACAAACACAGCATGGAAATGCATGGAAATGCATGGAAATAGGAAAAGGCTCCCAACCTGTGGGTTGTTCCATCACCCACTCCTTAGCCAGGTTTTCAAAAGTGACTCTGGACTGTCCTCAACACCTGTGCTCCCGTGGGACCATCTAGATGCACCATGGCAGAGTGGAGCCATGAAGAGTGGAGTGGGATCAGTTCCAGGACAAGATGCTGAGAGCAGGAGGCTACATGGAGATTGGACATTACTTCAGACTTTTTCTGCAGTTCAGATTTACCAGTCAATAGTCAGAAAAGGGACCCAAAGCACAAAACTGTGTGAAGCTCACGATCAGGGCACACAAAGAAGGCACACAGCAGCGAATGGGTCCCATGCTTGCCAGTGGTCTGAGCACAGTGCTAGAAGAGCAACCAGGAGTTAGTTATCAGAGCAATGGATACTCCAGATACTGTCAACAAAAGGATTCAGCCTGAATGCCAGTGGGACCATTATTCATGTTAAGCTACAAACCATGGTGTCCAGAAAACCTGATACAGAGCAAAGCAGATAAGAAGGTAAAGAGGGTTTCCAGAGGTGACCTAAGAAAGCATGTGAGAAATGTCTACATGAAAAAAGCACACGGGAAAAGGCACAGTACTGTAACAGTAACAGTGCTGGGGGAAGATAATACAATGAATGGTAAAGTGGTTTTATCAGCTGCAAGCTTCAACTTTGCAAGCTACATACAAGCTGAAAGGATACGTGCTGGCTGCAAATACAGTCCCTCAAACATTAACAGCTGCCTGCCAAAGCACCTCCTAAATGTCATGATCTGACAGGAAAAGTCATGTCAGCTCACAGACAAAATGCATCAGGATTGCCATGAGACTGCTGTGCATGAGATGCTGTGGAAAATGTCTGTAGCCAGGGGAGGCCAAAGTAGCATATTCCTAAGCTCTGCCAGGAAAGGCAGCAAAGTTTCAGTGCTAGGTGGGTTCTGTTGATGGCATGGTGACCACACCACCATATAGAGCAGCACTTTGCAGAGGGTACAAGGAAGCCAGACAGTGATTTAAACACCTCAGAAAAGAGCTACCATTGAAAAACTCTTATCCTGCTGCAGCAGAATCAGGGAAGACACTAAATTTTACTGCAGATGCCGAAGAAGTGTGGGCCAAGTCAGGCCCATGTGAATGACCCAAGGAAGTTTTTCATCTAGAGCAATGGAGACACAGAAAGAAAATTAAATGTTCCTTGCTGTCCTGAGCTGTCTGTGCTAGCAGAAGTTACATTTAAACACAGTATTATGAATATCCTACTTTTCTTCACTTAGTGCATGCCAGAGGAGAAAACACAAGTCAGTGAAGTGGATACAGACCATTTCTGATAAGTTTGTTTCATTCCAGAGGAAGAAATAGCTATGCCACTTTTAATTCCCAACTAAAACGAATGAAATACATAAACAAAGCCTTTTCTGGTACCTTCCAAGAGCAGGTCTCAATGTTTCTTACAAGCACTGCTCCATCTCACAGTCCTTTTGTGACGTATTGCATATGTGGAGACAAAGCTCCAGAAGGGCAAATGAATGGCATAAAGCCTCCGGCAATATTGAGAAATAAGATGAGATACAATTTCTGTGTCCTACTTAATGAAAAGGAAGTCATCTGTCTTCTTTAATTGAGGTGTCCAGTTTCCTTTTCCAATCTATATATCAATAGATGCTTATTCTCTCTAGAGATTCCAGATTTTACCTATTGTGGCATGTTGAAGGAATAGTTTGGTTTTTTATAGCTGTTTTTATGGAATGCTTAAGCATACCACATAAATTACTTCATAAACATCACAATATCACAATGTAAACTTCATTTAGCTTTAGTAGAACTTGTCAGCTAAATACATGATTAAGAAAATTGGCAACCAACTTACTTCTTGGCTCTCATGATTTAGAATTTGATTACTATAAATACCAGGCATGGCCAAATATTGTACTTCAATATTTGTCCATAAAATGGATTTGAAATGCATGCAGGATGGTACAGCTTTTGTCAGAGGAAGTTATTATCTGTGATAAAAGCAATTGTTGACATTACAAATGCAAACTGGACTATTCAGAAGGAAAATTTAATAAAAACAAAGCAAATGTAGATAGGAAAAGGGAGGTTAGCAGCATAGCAAAGCAAAGCCAGATGTAGCATAAATATCTGCCCAGAGGCAAACCTGCACTGCTACCTATCAGAGTGGCACACAGCTGGTTTGTTTTTTACACTGGACATGGTGGGTAGGCAGACAACAAACAGGCAAGTATGCACTGAAGCTGAGGAAAAGCCAGGTTAACCTTACATTTCATCCTGACATGTATTATCTTAAAAATTAGAAGGGCCATTTTATCAGGGAGCATTTGGGGGTTTGGTTTGTGTTTAAAACAAATGTTATTACCTACATTTCATCTTAGCAATTGTCTCAGCTGCATAGGTGAGTAAGAAACCAAGTGAGGCAGGAGCACGGTGGGAGTCAGTGTGGGATTGTCTCCAAGGAGATGCACTAAAGCTGTGCAGCCCCTGCCCCTGGGCCACCTCCGCCTGTGCAGGGCTGGAGAACTAGACCCAAGTGAATTGTCCTTCTCTGTCTCCTCTCCCAGAATGCAGCACATACAAAACATTAAAAATATGCTTTGAAAACTGCAGAACAAGGCAGTCTGTGCCCCTAGCTCAAGCGCTCTTCCTCAGGATGAGCTGGTTTAAAGCCAAGGAACATTTCCCTGGTGAAACTCACACTGAGAGCCAGCCACTCCACTTGAAAAAAAAACAAACTTTGAATAAATTAACTCTACTGTATAATATTCTTTTTTTCATTTTTTTTTTCAATTGAGAATGTCATGAAGAGGATGTTACAGCAGAATACAGACTCAGAGCAATCTGGCTCACATTACTATCTTCTGGCTTTTTTTATTTTCTTATTTGGTCTTGTATCCTAAAGTTATATTGCTCCATATATAACATAACAAAACAACCTGCTGAGTGAGAAAGGGATTTACAGCACTTTTCTCTAGTTCTTAAAGTATTTTGGTCACTTAGCTGTCATTTCAGAGTTAAAGGAAAACTAACTACACATTATGGACTGACCTAGTTGTTTTCCCCCTTTCTTAAAGAAAGTTTTTTCAGTGATACATGTGATAGAAAGTATGTTGTGTTGTGGGAGGGAAACAGTGTTTACTATCCGAGAGGTACATCTGAACTAAATTATCATGCTGTAAAGTTTGGACTGATTTTTTAGTTAACAAAACTGTTTTACCATGTTCCTTTAACTATTGGAGAAGCAAGTGGTCTGTCAGTATTTCTCTACCAAGAGTTTACACTGATCATCAGCCTAAGTGCAAACAGGGCTGGGTAGAGAGGCACAGCTGGGAGCTGTGTCCACACCTCTGAAGTCAAAGTGGGGAGGAATTCTTGTTCAAAACTGCTGCCCACAAAGAATAAAGATGTTAACCTCCACAGAGGATTCTGTTCCTGTGCACACAACTGTATGCGGCCCCTGGAGCTCTCTCTGCAACTGAAATTGCCAGGTTCAATATTTAAACCACACTTTCAGCAGATCCATGTGACCAGATGCCTGGTCACAAAGGCATGAATCGGGAACTCACAGCCAGGCATGGCCCTGACATGGGTCAGGGGCTGTGCTGCAGCGTGGACATGCCCCTGCCACAGACAGACCAGGCTGGGCATGGCTAACAGGGGCTGAACACCCTGGCAGGGACAGGAGTGAGGGCTGGGAGTGGAGGGCACCAAGGTGGCTGCAGGCAAAGGGACCCACACACATTCACAAAAATAACTTGGGAGACACTGCTCCTCTCTTCCTGTGTAACAGTGTCAGGAGCAAGGCACCATCTACCAGAGGTGCTGGGGATGTGGGATGTAAAGGCACTGGCATGGGGCAGGTGTGGCACCTTCCCTTATGCTAACCAAATGCTCAGTGACAAGGAAAGGAGAGCAAGAGCAGCAGTGAAGTGGAGATGTGTGTGACCATGGCATGGCACCCATGTACTGGCACCCAGGGGATGCACAAAGAGGCATTTGGTGGCACCATGCACAGCTTGACTGCAGGGAACTGCTTCCAGTGTAAGCCCTGAAACACCATTCCAGGAATGTTTTGAGTCAGAACAAAAAGGCTTTTTCAGCTCTCTATGAGTTCAGTTTCACATGGTGATGATATCCTTCCTGGCTCCCTGAACTTTTATGTGGCAGCAGGACTGGGCTTCTGAGCTACAGCCGAAACATCTGAGTGCACAGAAAAGAAGAGGTAGCTGGAAAGTAAAGATGGAAATAAATATATGGTGATACTTTCCTTCATAAGGAATCAGGACAATCTATTTTCTCCACAAATCTTTGTTGCTTAAAGTATTGAGCAACTCAACTTGTACCAAAGAAAAAAATTAACAGGAAAAAAACAATGAAACAAGGCCCTCCAGACTGGTGCAACTAGCTCTTCCAGAGAGGACTGCCCCAGCAGAGGCACACAGCCCTCTCACCTGTTCCGCTCTGATTTCTGTGTGTAGGCAGTTTTGTGCATTGTATTCCCAGATCCAATCCCAGGCTTGAGATCTAGAGAGTCTGGAGGTACTGGAAACTCACCTACAAGAAACAAACTGCAGGACCTGTTTGCCATCATATCACTGGGAGCTGAAATAAAGCTCCTTGCCAACAGAGCAACCCCCCAGGAGCCAGTGCTCACCCTCATTCAGGAGCAGAGGGTGGACAGAGTGAAGTGACAGGGGTTGGGTGACAGGGTCACTCACTGAAGAAGCTGAGAAGTTATCTCATGACTTGTGAATGCTGATCCTATGCCCTTTGCACATGAGACCTTAAATTATATGCTGTGGAAAGTCAAGACCATAAATAAAAAGGAGGGCTCCTCAGATAATGGCATTCCAGTAAGCTTACAAATATGTGTCACTTGGGGACATATTACATTACAATTTTGGACTTGCCAAATTATCTTCTGTTCTATATATTACCAGCAGCCTTATATCACACTCATATTTTAAGTTCTTAATTTGTGCAACTTTTGTTCTACCTCAAAAAAATATTATTTTTCTTTTGCCCCTTTATTTCAATTCTCTTACCACGCAAGAATCAGAATTGACCAAGGACATCAGGAAGATCCCTGACATACCCTGACATTGCCCAGCTGCCCAGCTGAGGAATCACTAACACTGCAACCTCACAATCAGCCCCATAGCAAGGGACTCACCTTTGCTGGCACTGTCCAGCCTCAGGCTCATGCTTCAGAGGTCAGCTTTAAGCCCCAGGAAAGGACTGGACAAAAAAGTGAGAAGTTTCATATCAAGGAATTACAAGAATTACAGGAAGGACACGAAGTATAGTGAAACAGATGCATCCTGATGGCACATGTAGAATGGTTTGAACTGTGCAGCACAAGTAGGCCAACCCAGTTCTGTAAAAGTTCTCTGAGGTCCTGCTCAGGATGTCAGACACGCATTATGAGGAGCAGCTGCTCCTCCAGGACATGTTTCAGTCCGGGTAGGATCAAGTCCTGAGAGCTTCCAGTGCATGTTTCAAAGAAATCAGCCTCAGCCTTAGGTACCCATGTTAGCAGTTGTAAATATTTATTCATTAAAGAAAGTTCTTGTTTGCTCCTGGTGCAGCTTCATAGGCTTCTAAAGACTCACAAACAATGGAAATGTATGGGCAGAGAAGAGGAGGAGGAACTTCTTCCCTTTCCTTATAAGTTTAAAAAAAATTACAAAAACAGCTTGCCTTGTGGAAAATAAACTTGTCCAGTTTTGAATATATGTGTTTACTGTACAAACTTTCAGTGACTCAGATGTGAAATGTGCCTCAGGTTTGTTATGTGCTTTGTTTAGTTTTCTAACTATTCCTGAGAAAATACGGGCCACAGTTCAGGCTGATGTCTGTACCATCCAGTGGATTGCAGGGGATGCACAATGAAACCCCAATCCTGTGAGTGTTTGTGCATGCATGAATAGACTTGCATTCACTGGGCTTTTTCATGCATGTAATCATCCACAGGATCAGGACCTCAGGCACAGTGCAGAACTTGTGTTCCTACATTTACTTGGGGCTGGAATTTGTTGCATTATTTTGACATAAACTGTTCATCTCATTGCAGATCTCACTACTGCATTCATGCCAGTATTCAACTGGGCAGGACTAATTTTAAGCTAGCTTGAAGAGACTACTGATCTGCTTTTCCTTTCCTGTCTGCACTGCTCTCCGTCACTTCCAATGTGCCTCCTTTTTCATCATCTTGCTTCTCCCGCAGCTCTCTGATTAGGTCACATTTCAATTTGTGCCCGCAGAGTTGCTCCCGTGTTAGTGGCTGGCAACATTACAAACACAGTTTCTCCACATTCTTGATTGAGTCAAAGATCCCCAGGTAACTACAAACACTTGGAAACTATTTCATGGGTTTGAGATATTTCTGCTTCCTTGCGATTCATGAAGAAGAGCTACAATGTGGCTGACAAAGAGCATTTGATTTGTTTGGAACTACTGGGAGCTACTTTCTCATTTTGCTTGCCTGGAAAAATTTATTGTGACTTCAGATAGCTTAATTGAGGACCTGAGGGTGCTGGTCTTCAGCAGCAGTCCTTTCTGTTCCCCACATCCATCAATCACTGAGGTTAAACAGCGTGTGGTACTAAAAAAAACCTCAGCATTTGGTAGTCCACAGTCCCTTGGATCATGTTGTTGATTTCATTCATTCAGTATCTAGCAGGGGGTAGGGAGAAAGGAGCCCTCTGAACCTACCTCCAGTTGGGGTGGATCCCAGAAGCCACAGGTGAGCAGCACCAGGCAGTTCGGGAGTTAAGCCTTGACTTGGACTGTAATTGCATTTTTGCACTGCAAAAAGACCTTTTTTCTTCTGTTTGTGATGGGATTCCCCCTCAATAAAATAACTTCTTGCCTCAAGTTAGCTCGTGGTCATTTGAGTGGGGCTGGCAAAGATGGGCTGGTTATCTGGAGATGGCAATGCCAAATGGAGCAGGGAAGACCTGCCTCAGGAGCAGTGATTGGGACCTCCAGGTGTCAGAGGGAATCACAGACCCATTTAGGTTGGAAAAGATCTTGGTGGTGGCTCAACCATTTCCTTGGACCACCTGTTCCAATGCTTGACAATCCTTTCAGTGAAGAATTTTTTCCTAACATCCAATCTAAACCTCCCCTGGTGCAGCTTGAGGCCATTTATTCTGGTCTTGTCACTTTTTACCTGAGAGAAGAGACTGACCCCCACCCCACTACAACCTCCTTTCAGGTGGTTGTAGAGAGCAATAAGCTCTTCCCTGACCCTCCTTTTATCCAGACAAAACACATCCAGTTTCCTCAGCCACTACTCATCAGTCTTGTGATCCTGACCCTTCACCAGATTCATTGCCCATCTTTGGACACAGGAAAAAACACACAGGAGTTTCTTTCAAACCTAATAGGGCCAGCAGAGAAATTACAAATGCCAAAGCCTGTGATGTGGAGAGGGGATCTGTCTGAAAGGTGTAAGGTTATGTTAGAGCCCCTATTCCCTGCCAGGCATAGGAAATGCAGAGATACCCAACATCTCCAGCAAATGCCTGAGCAACACTTCTGCACACAAACATTTCAGTTACTCGTCTGTTTGTAAAACAATCCAGTTTCATGGGCTCTTGGTAGCATGCTGTTTATTGTTCCCGGAGGAACAATAAGGATTCTTAAAAGCAGATGGGCTCAGACACTCTGGTGATTTGCTGTAGAAGCAAAACAATGGGCCATATATTTTAAAAATAGAAAATACCTCCATTGCACAAGTAAATCCTACTCTCCTCTATGCACAAAGTGAGACAGGATGGACAATGTTTTGCAGCACTTTTGCAAAAACTGAGTAAAGAGTTTTCCTTACACAGAAAAATTGAACAAGAGCAAGGGCTTAAAATTTAATATAAGCACAGGATCACAGGGTGTTTGAGGTTGGATGGGACCTCTGGAGGTCATCTGGTCCAAAACTCTTGCTCAAACAGGGCCACCTACAGCCAGCTGCCCAGGACTCTGTCTCCAAGGATGAAGACTCCTCCACCTCCCTGGGAAACCTGTGCGGGTACTCGGTCATCCTCACTGTGGAAAAAGGTTTCCTGATGTTCAGAGGGAACCTCTGGTGTTTCAGTAAGCCAAGCCCATTCCCTCTGAACTTGTCACTGAGCACCACTGAAAAGAGTCTGGCTCCGTCTTCTTTGCATTTTTGCAGCACTTTTGCAAAAACTGAGTAAAGAGTTTTCCTTACACAGAAAAATTGAACAAGAGCAAGGGCTTAAAATTTAATATAAGCACAGGATCACAGGGTGTTTGAGGTTGGATGGGACCTCTGGAGGTCATCTGGTCCAAAACTCTTGCTCAAACAGGGCCACCTACAGCCAGCTGCCCAGGACTCTGTCTCCAAGGATGAAGACTCCTCCACCTCCCTGGGAAACCTGTGCGGGTACTCGGTCATCCTCACTGTGGAAAAAGGTTTCCTGATGTTCAGAGGGAACCTCTGGTGTTTCAGTAAGCCCATTCCCTCTGAGCTTGTCACTGAGCACCACTGAAAAGAGTCTGGCTCCGTCTTCTTTGCATCCTCCCTTCAGGTATTCAAACATGTTAACAAGATTACACACACACCCGTCCCCCTCAGTTATCTCCAGATTAAACAGTTCCAGATCCCACATCCTTTCCTCAGAGATGAAATGCTCTGGTCCCTTGATCATTTTTGTGGCCTTTTGTTGGACCCTCCCCAGTCTGTCCATGTATTTGTTGTACTGAGGAACAGTACTGTTGTCCATGTATTTGTTTACAGAACTGGACACAGCACTCCAGATGTGGACTCAGCAGTGCAGAGCAGAGTGGAAGGATCAGCCTCTTGACCTACTGGCAGTGCTGTGTCTCCTGCAGCTCAGGACATCTTTGGCCCGTTCTGCTGCAAAGGCTCACTGCTCACTCCAATTCAGCTTGGAATCTGCCGGGACCACCAGGTCCTTTCCTGCCAAGCTGCTTTCCAGCAAGGTGACCCTCAGCATGCTCTGGCACCTGGGATCCTTTCTCCCCAAGTGAGGGATTTGGTGCTTGTCCATGAGGAATTTTATGAGGTTTCTTTCAGTACATTTCTCCAGTCCGTTGTGGTCCCTCTGGATGGCAGCACCACCCTCTGCAATATCAATCACTCCTCTCAGGTCTGTGTCATCAGCAAATTTTCTGAGGGTACTCTCTGGCCCACCATGCAGATCATTAGAGAAAATGTGAAACAGGTGCAGATTCAGTGTTGTCTCCTAGGATATAGTGCCAGTTATTGGCTTCCAACTAGACTTCATGCCACTCATCACCCCCTGGACCCATCCAGCTTCTCCACTCATTCAGCCCATACATCAACAGGGCCTGAAGCCCATGCAGATAGCAGCCATTGCTCTCCTCTCATTTACCAGGCCAGTCATTTCACTGCAGAAGTCTTTAAAATTGGTCAAACATGACTTCCCCTTGAAGCCATGCAGACTGCTTCTGATTATTTTCTTCTCCCAAATGTGCCTGGGAATGGTTTCCAGGATGATCTGCTCCACCACCTTCCCAGGGATCAAGGAGATGCTGACTGGCCTGGTGTTCTCTGGGTCCTTCTTGCTATATGCTTGAAGACAGGACATTTGCTTTTCTCCAGTCTTTGAATATTTCTCCAGTTGCCGTGATCAAAGATTATCAAGAGTAGCCTTGCAATGGGCTTTGCCAGCTTCCTCAGCTCTCATGGGAGCCATCTGAGGCAAGAAGGCACTCAGGACTTCATCCTTTTCCCTATCCTGTGTAACCAGGTCCCCCACCTCATTCAGCAGTGGGCCCACCTTTTCTGTAGGCTACCTTTTGTCACCCACGTACCTAGAGGAGCTCTTCTTGTTTTTTGGCATCCCTGGCCAGATTCAGTTCCATTTGGGCTTTGGCTTTTCTAACTTCTCTCCTCAATGTTCAATGTCTCTGCATCTTCCCAGGTTACCCATTCCTTTGTAATGCAGCAAAATGACAGTGCAATAAAGGATAATCCCTTTACTCCATGGAATAATCACTGTCAAATATTAACCTGAATAAACTCAAGTATTTACCAAGAGTGAGAAAATATAAAATCTGTGAAGAACTTTCATAAGCAAAGCACCCATCTTACTTCATACATCTAGAGAAGGCTGACAGAGACTTCAGATGGCCCAACCCAACCTCCTGTAGGTCAGCATCACACCTGGACTGAAACCAGTGTATATGCATATACACACATCAAACACATGTATATACACATCAAACTCCATAACTGAAACCAAACTATATAATATAAATATCAGGTATTATATACCATGTATAATAAGGCCTCTCTTTTAAATCTAGTGGGCCCTTTGCTTTGATGAGTTAACATATTTCAGAGGGTGTGTATCTGATTCATGATTAAAGCTTATGTATTTCTAGCACCAGAAGAAATTAAACTAATTTGCTAATCCTGTAGGTAAGCTGGTGTTAAAAAGAAATGTTGTTTCTTTTTACATGGTAAACTCAGTAACCATAGGTGGAGGGGAATTAACCCACATCAAAAAAAAAAGAACCAGTTTTCCTAAATGAAATTTTGTAATGTGAAAGAAATACTTTAAAGAAACTAATGAAGTCTAAATATTGCATCATAATTTGTCCTATTAATGTTGGTATCATTACTTTAAAATACATGTTACTATAGATATTATAATTTTCAAACATCTGAAGTAGGGTAAAAGGAGAGTGCCATGAAAAATAGACAGGTTTATGTCAGGGTGTATTTTCAGCTGCAAAATTTCCTTGTGTAAACCTCAGGTTTACAATTATATGTTATACATATAGTGCAAGTTCTGTGTTTGAAGCTGTCCAACACTTTCAAGAAAACTAATATCACTTTGGTTTTCATTAAATTCAGAACATAGAAGATCAAATGTGCTCAATGACTGATGCTAAATGTCAATGACATACCAGCAGAAAGGATTTTTTTTCCATGTGAATGTGCTAAGAGCAGAATGTGTTTGGAATAATGTCATTGCACACAACAAGCCCAAGACAAGAGCATATCTCTCCTAACAAATGCTGAAAGTGGGTAGGACAAGGGGCCCCTCTTCCCATTTCCATGCTTTGCTGTGCAATCTGTATGGTTTCAATCTTTGGGACATTCACAACTCTAAATTTAAGACTGTAAATCCCAAATCTTCCCTAAATGCAAGCCCTAAAGGGTTCAGTTTAGATGGTGCACAGCTCTAAGCAAGACTGGGAGAGAAATCCTGTCTCCAAAATATGCAATTGTACCATTCCATTCTACCCATGAACCCATAACGCAGATCCTGCCCTCCTTCCCCCTCCAGCCCATGCAGTCTCCCTCCAAGAGACCTTATCCCATGTCACCCTGCCCCAAACCCCACCCCTGTGGCACAATGACCTTCACCACCCCTATATCCCACACCCCCAGGTGTCCCCTTGGTGCACTTCAGCCTTCTCCTGCATGTTGTCTCCTTTCCACAAGTGTGTGCAAGAGCTGCAGCACAAGTCAGGCACTGTGACTTGTACATCCCGTGTTGGATGGATGGAGCATTTTTTTTACTTTTTAGAAGTGCAGACCACATTTGACTCCAGTTAGTCCTTCAGAATGATACTGGTATCCAGGCTCAGCTACCTACAACTTCTCAAATGTGGCAGAAAGGTCATTTTCCAAAGGCTGCACCAACATTTTACCTGCCCTTGCTCTGTGCCAATGTAGAACACCTCCACTGCCTGCGTGGATGAAGAGTCAAGAGGAGGTTGAAGAAAGGTTCTGGTTGAACTCCACAAGTTAGTGTCCTCTCAGTAACATGCCTAAGCTAGAAAAACTCTGTCATAGATGATGAATGTGCTGGTGTAATGGGGACATGCTTGCATTAGTGGTAACTTATGCCATGTTTTTCAAACACTGTGATTTGCACATTGTGTTGGTGATTTTGCACTTTGCAGCTCCCATTTGCCACTGCTTTGGAAGTGTGCTTTGAAAAAAAGAGGTGCAGCCTCTCTGAAGAATTAGACTGACACCAAAATGAGTGGTCCCAAGATGGTTTTTTAAAGAATTTTCCTGACTTTTATAATATTCAAAGGCAAACTGGTCACCTGTGAAAAGTTGGAACTGCTTCTTCATAGCAAAGCTGTATCACTCAGACCTGCCAGTGCTCACGTTTGGAGCAGCAGAAGCAGGTCAGAGAAGTGTGTGCCTTGAGTACTGATACACCAGCAAGGTTTCTAAAGCCATGAGCAGGAGAAACTGCAGTCTCCTGCATATGCATGAATAAAACCAAAAGCCCAAAACCACTCACCTCCCATGGGAATTTCACCTACTTGCACAGACTTTTAGTCATCTCACTTACAAAGGTACATATCTGACTATGGGGAACAAAATAAGCAGCCAGTTTTCAAACAGGACTTTTGCAAGTAAAACTTGTTAGCCAGGGTGATGATTTCTCATCCACTTAGAGTATTTTTGAAAAGAAGGAAAGGCTCATCTTCCCTGGGTGCTGCCTCCTTAGAAATCTGCCCTGGCAGTTACCATCTGCCTCTCAAACACTCGGTGTTTTGAATCCCAGCAAAAGCTTTGGCAGCTGTAAACTTAGCACGGTCTCATTTTAAATGATGAGAGGAAACAGGCTGACAGTGAGCTGATTAGAAAGCTCTTAGAGCTCTCGGCTGAGTGGGGAAAACAGGACAACTTTCTTCATGTGTTGCCAGAGAGGGACAGAGGGGCTGCCAGAGCCTGGCTTGCTGTCCTCACAAGATTGTGAGGATGTGGGAAAAGTCCGTTTTGGGGAGGCTGAGCTGCCCTCGCCAGCCTGCCCCTTCCTGACAGCCTCTGCTCTGAAGATAACGAGGGAGGAAATAGCAAAACACTATGCTAGAGACTAGATGAATTTGCAGAGACAACTGCAAGCTGTTTCCTGGCCCCAGCCTTATCTGAAGTCCCAGAAAATAACCCTTTCTCTGTGGCCAATAAATAATCCATTATGATTGGGGTGAAGTATCTGGTTAAATTTCTGTTGCTGAGGATAGCAGGATGTGCTTTCCACAAAGAGCAGGACCAACTGTATTTGTAGCCATGCTTTGGAGCAGAGAGAGAATTCTCTGCAGAATCCTCTCGCCAGGGGCATGTGGGTTAAGTCAATGTTGTTTAAGCACATTGTAAAAAATGAAGACACACAGACAGGATGGGAAGAACGGGTTAAAAGAATGCACTCAAAAAGCAATGCAGAGGTTACTGAATGGACAAAGCAGCAAGCATTAAAAATAATTCAGCCAAAAAATAAAAATAAATACAGAAGGAAATTACTTCATCACAGCCCACACTGCGTTATCAGTATGAAAGCCCTGAGAGCTGCTTTTCTTTTCAAAATGGCAGCTGACAGCTGATCTAAAAAAAAAGTCATGAGGACAGGGAGAAGACAGGAGGGAGGCTCAGGAAGGGGATGGAGAGAAGATGCACCAGACCAGCAAGGGTTTAAGGCCACAGGCAAGCACACACAGCACCAAACACATGCACAGGTAGCCCTTTTCAGCACGCCACCATGAGCTCCGAACATCTATCTGAGCTGAAAAATATGTATTCTAGCTCAGATGTCATCTCTGTCCTGTCGTCTAGCAGTGCCTCTGCTTATCACACATCAAACTTCAGGGTCTAGCTCTGGCATATCACAAAAAACTGCCACTTGCTGTTCTGCCCCAAGACCCCACCACAGGGCGAGGGCAGCAGTTCCCCAAGGCTGTGTTTGCACAAACAGGTCAGCAGAGGCTTGGTTCTCACTGAAAATTTCACACAATTTGGGTTGTTTTTCACTTTCATTACAGTTTTTAATCTAGCTGTAAGAATACAGTGGAACTTGTGAGGGTGTCCACCATGTTAGATCCATACCTGGTTTAAAGGACCACCCCTAGGGTATCCTCAAATTTATTAGCTACAGCTCCACTCTGTCTCTGCAAGAAAATTACCTCTGTGAAGCAATCAAATTTTTGCTGGTCCCCTGAGCAGACAAGAAGGCAATTTACACTGCAGTTCATTCCTGCTACCTTCAGAAAGAAAAAGGGAAAAAAGGGGAAAAAAAAAAAAAAAAAAAAAGGGGGGAGAAGGAAAAAAACACTGCTCAGTGAGGCAAAATGCAGTTCAGCCATATGGTGGTGCCTATAAAACCAACCATCTTAGATGTAAATTTGGTTTGGGGTTGAGATTTTTTTCCTGTATAGTAAAATAACTGGGCATAATAGTCATAAATTCTTTCACTGAATTTCCTGGGGTCTGAAAGACATCTGGGAGGATTACAGGAGGAATACATTGTGCTGTAGCTGTGTGTGAAGCAGCCTTGGTTTATGGCTCCATCTGTGACTGCTGCAGTTCCCCTGAAGCAGACACTGAAACTGTCCCTGGAGTTGAGCTGATGTCACAGCACAGCAGCCAAACTCCATGCTGGGACAGGCCATGGGCTGCTTTACCTTTCCCTCCCTTTGCACAAGCCCACTTTAGCCCTCCCTAACCCAGGGGGATGCCAGCCCCACTCCCCTCTGTCACCTCCACGGGACATGCCCGGTGCCTCTGTCACACTCAGAAGCAAAGGTGCTGCTACTAGAGCAGTGAGCTGCCCTTTCCAAGACAAGAAGAAGCAGTGCCACCAGTCCCTGCTGGAAACTGTGACAGACAGGGAGAGTAAAGAGGACACAGCAACACAGCTGTTCCTTTTAAAAGTGATGTGGTTTCTTATCCCTTCTCCTAATTTGGCTCTTTCTGCGTTGCAGCCTTACGATGCTATCAGAGAAACCTTATCATAGTTTTGTTGAAAAAACAGTCCTAAATCAATCAGGGATCCTTGAAAAATTGAAGAGAAGGAGAAGGATTCATCAGCACAGACAGATACAATTTTGCAGAGGCAGATGGCCTGTTCTCCACAGTGTCCAGAGCTTTCACAGTATTCCAAACCAGACTAGATGCCTCCAGCTGACTTCCCATAAAAATGCTGAAGGGTCTTTGATCTCAGGATACATGTCCTTATGAGGAGGGGAGGGGTAAAATCACAGGGGTCAGGCAAACACTTGACAGTAGTTACTGCAACTCCTCAGACCCCAGCCAGCCTTTGTGGTCTGTGCCAGAGATTGCAGATTTGGTTTGATCAGTCATGAGTTGAAAAGGCAGAGCAGGACTGCTCAGGTCAAATCAGATGCTTAACTCTGCTTCCCTTAGTGATGGGTGGGGAAGTTCAGGAAAAATTAGGATGATAAGAAAGAACAACAGCAAAAAAAATGACTAATGGGAAATGACATACTGAAAGCATCAACCTCCCTGTAACACATCATCTGAGCTTGGATATCAATTAATGGTTCGGCCATTTCCCAACTCAGCCTCCTCAAATTCTCCAGAAGTAGCAAAACATTTAAAAGCTAAGTGTTTCTTTGGAACACACTATATCCCCAGCTTTGTAGCCAACACATATAGCGCAGATTTGCATGTTACATTCTATTTTTTCAGATGCTAGAACAGAGCTCTCACCCTGGAGGGGATAAAACTATTTCAAAAGATAGCAGTTTAAATGTCACTAAAAATTAAAAAATGTTCAGATAGATATTCTTTACTTACATCTCTGTAACAGAGCAATCAAGTCTTTAGTGGTTCCTGTCTCTCACTCACTCAATGCTTACGGAGTACACATATAATGATTTTTCCCCTGAGAAATCACATTTATCCTAAAATGCCATGGAATTAAAGGGGATGGACTCCCCTCCTGCTTACCTCTGCCAGAACACTCTTCATGTTAACAGCTTTGTACAGCGAAAGTTAAACAAACTGTCCACTATCATCCTGACTGTATGAAAGAGAAAGAGCTCTTATGTGCATTGGGTCTTGTTGCTATCTAAAGCACTGCAGTTATTCTGGAAAAAGAAATCAGCCATTGAGAATCTAAGCTAAGGCCTGAATAAATAATTCAGGGCTGATATAAAGGCAGGGCATGTAAACTGAGAAATGTATAGCTGAAAAAGCAGTGGTTTGGTTCCCCTCCACCAACCCACCCCTCAGGAAGGGATACATGCCAAAATACTGACACCAGGTACTCAGGAGCAAAAGGAGCACACTGCAAATGGAAACCTGTAGGCAGCAGACAGTGCACAGTAGACTTTATTGTCTATTAGCTAGGAGCCAGAAGAATAAAATGTATAAACAGAAGCAATAACCTGGTGATGGGCAGCACCCCAGAAGTTCAGTGTAGAGACAATATCTCAGTTTATTTGAAAAATCTTCCCTGGACTTGGGGTGATAATGTCTTCTGAGCAAACATTTCTAGTAAACACAGACCTTCCTGGGGCAGACCTGCAGCAGCCCTGCCAGGGAGAACACTCCTGTGTGCCTCAATGCATCTCCTTCCACCGGGAGTGAGGTCCAGGCACTGATGTACAGCTCTCTGCAGAGCCCACCTCACGTGAAGATGATTCACTGTGTGACTAACTGGTAGCTCAGGTGAATATGGAAGACAGGGAAGTGATACTGAATCCCAACATACAGGTTAATTTGCAGAAAGGACAAGTAACTATTGACCCCTTTATGTGAAAGAAGAAAAGAAGTTGAAAGCTGGAGGAGCTGGGGGCTGTGATGAAGAGGGTGCAAGAGACAACTGCTAAAGATTATATTCCCAGGTGTGTCTGGTTTATGTGTCCCTGTGTTGTGAGTGTGGAAATCCTGGGACCATTTGCATGGCAGGAGGAAGAAGAGGCAAATAGAAAGCAACCATGTTTACTAGGAGATGTATTTGAAAACCAGTTTGTCAAATATGCTCTGCATATACATTTAACCACTGAAAAAAGGAAGCAATTCATTCACCAATTCCTGTAGTGAAAATTACTTCAAGATTTATTCCATGCCCATGTGCCAAGCACACTCCTGGTACAAACCCTGCAGTTTCACACCCGTACACATTCATGGGCACACATGCCCCCACATGTGGAGGCATCCCATCAGTGGCACCAAATAACTTATGAAAATGGTTAGTTATGTTTCATCTGGAACAAAACTAAATCTGGATGGGAAAAGACAATCAAAAAAGCCATAATGCTGAGACTCCAGAAACAGGAAACATCTGTCTGGGGAGAAGGCACAGCCTGCCCTGACACTGACCCATGGTGCAAAGAGGTGTGTGCCCAAACCACGACTCTGCAGAGGGATGGGGACATGTGATCCCACTTGACTTTTTATTTTCTCATAGTTATCACCCCAGAATACTATACATGCATGACTGTTTGTACAGTGCTATGCATACTCCACCAGGACTACCATGCCCAACTGAAACAGAAAGACAGCTGATAATAAAAAGGCTCAAGGCAGTTATTTTGGAGCTCCAAGAATAAAGTCATTATTCAGCATGGAAGTGGTTATGGTAGTGACACATTTGAGCTGGTGGGAGCTGGGGCTTTCAGGTAGGCTTCAAAGAAATCTGGTCAACAATGAATGCATCTTCAGTTTGTCATAGACAATGGGAGAAATTATTCATCTGAAATCCATAAGTTTTGGACGGCCTTCAGCTGAAACCAAGGCTTGTCAGAGTCTATTTTCCAGAGATTCAAAGAACATAAAACAAACAAGCAAACAAACAAAAACACATACAGAATAAGCAAAGGAACAAGAACATGATAGAAAGCAGAGGGGAAAGCTTGTGCTGAAGAAAAGGGGGAAGCTGTGTTTTTGGCTGTATGTTTCATTGTAGAAAGCAAACACAGCATAATGGACACACTAGTGCTCCAAAAACCACATCTCAGAGATACCATTAGCTCAGGACGTTCACAGCATATATAAACTGAAAAAGACAAATATATACTTTGTGTAATCACAGTCCAAGTAAAGACTGCAGAGACCATTACCACACCAGAAGGATAACCCAGCCAACCACAGTCTCATAGGTTATAAAAAACTGCATTCAAGAAAGTCAAATAGGCTCCACGGAGCTCTTGAAATGACAGAAATGGCAGGAAAGCAAAAGCATTTCTGAACTGAAGGGACAAACCCTGCCCCACCAGTCATACAGCACAGTGTGAGCTGTGCATAATTATCTGAGGACAGAGACATAAAGAACAAGAAAATAATTCTCTTTAAAGCCAATAATTGTTTCCTATGGTTTCACAAAGCTGTGCTGAATAAAATGCATTTGTTATATTGTGACCATGGGTCACAGAAACCACAGTAAGGGAGGAAAATGCAGGAAGATTATATGTTGCAAGGAGACATAGCTGCACTAAAGATGAACATAAAAAGCAAAACTGAATAGAGATCTAGAATTTCTAAATTACCCTTGGCCCAAATATCTGGCTTACCACTGAAATAGTATAATTATAAAGCTGGCATAAAAAACAGGACATGGATCTAGTTACTAATTTCTTACTAGCAATAGCAGAAAAACAGTTTCTGCCAGTAGCGGCTCGCTTGACAAAAACCTTGTGTCTTCTACATGATATGACCTATAGGGAAAACTGGTTTTAATCAGGCAAATCTATAAATGGTATGCAGTTGTGGTTGGTCCTCTCAGATGTCAAAAGGAACAGAGAAGAAAGTGGGGGAGAGGGGATATTCACTGCAAATTCTGGTTTAACATTCCACTTTCTCTGAAATACACACTGAAATTTTGTAGGTTTAGGAGGCTGCCTTTTTCATGCAGGCCAGTGACAGCGTCACCTCAGAAGCTAGGTGAAAAAAGTAGATTAAACAAAAGCCCAGGTTCTTCCTAGTCGTATTGTTTTACCTCTGTGTTCCACTTCAGCTTTGACTGCAAACACAGGGGGCTTTTCATTGCTGCAGTTCTGAACTCAGTCACTCTAATCTCTTGTTTTCCAGCACACACTTAAGCCTAAGCACATGAGCTACACCACTAAAGTCAATGGCATTGCTCCAGTGCCAAAAAGTTAAGCATGTGTTCAGGTGTCTCACTGGGCCTGTCCAAAGAGCTTGGAGAGAAAGTAATTCTAAATAGTTCCCTTTCTGTGTGGTAGGTGTCCATGAAACAGCAATCAGTAGAGTGGTGTCAGTGAAATAGCAACATTTAAATGTCTTACACCATACCATAGCCCATACATAGTGTAAGGGTGTGTGGAGATTTTTGTCTAGCCTTTTTACCAATGAAAAATTGTCTTCAACAAAACTGGACCTTTTTTTGCCATGTTTCTGCTTTTTACTGAGGTGTTTGAGCCCTTGACAAAAACCTGAACTTCTGAAAACCTAATAGCTCGGCTGCACTGAAAAATGCAGTTTATGGTTAAGAAAACCTTTTAATCTTCTGATGGAAAGACAAAATTTTGTGCAGAGCCAAATCCCAGTCATTCAGCTATTGAGCTGAACACATTTTCTCAGGCAACACATGGCAATTAGATTAATATAAGGCATAGCCCCTCTCACATCAACCATCTGAGTTCCAGCCCCAGCTTTGAAAACCTGTGATCTACACTTGGTATTTAAAATGTTGTTTATTTATGTGTGTGTGCATATTGTGTATATATAATTCCCTGTTATTTTGCCTTGAGTACGTTGAGGGCCTTCCAGTGCCCGAGAGCTGCCAGGGTACTTAAGCATTTATGACCTGTGAATCAGAGTGGGTCTGAAGGTCATTAAAAGCTGGGTGAGGAAGCGGGTTCATGCGACAGCCAGTTTACCATGGTTGATTCCTGTGCTGTGAAATATTATAAAACCTCCCCATCAACTCTTTTTCTCTGCAGAGGGCCTACAAGCAGTGGTAAAACCCATGAGGAGCAGCTGTGTCAGAGTACAGGACAGACAGCACTTGTCCCTTCAGCTTTTCCAAATGGTTTTCTGAGTAACGTCACAACACTGGTGCAATGTTGAAAAAAAGGTCACCAAGGCTGGAAAATAATGATTTTCAAAAGCAAACAAAACCCATGAGCTGAAGAAATGCTTTTGCTCTTAAAAAAGTCCACATGCACCTCCCCAGCCAGGCAATAAAAGGGTTCATTGAACTGTGCTATGCTAGATGATGTTATCTTGCCAGGCTCATGGACAAAGGTGATCCAGGAGTTCCTCCTCCCTCCTGCAGGGAACAAAACAGACACAAAAGCATTGCAGAGGTTTAATAATGATCACCCATGCTGCCTGCATGTCTCATCCCACTCTGGATATAGAGTTATAATTTTCTCAGGACAGATTTATTCTTTCCTTCCAGGTATTATTAGCAGAGCCTTGCTGCGGTGGTGTCCATGTGCCTGCAGCCTGGGACTGTCCTTTGCTGCTGCACCAAGGCCACAGCCAACTCCATATCATCCTTTCTTCCAAAAAACCCTTTGCCCATAAGAGACCTGCATCAAACAGCAAAAACAAAAAAGCAGGTATCTCCCAGCACTCAACACAGGTGAGAGCCACTTGCTTCCATGCCTCAGCTCATGTCCAGACATAGTGTTCCCAGCAGTAAGACCTCACACATAACCTGCTGCTCGTGCATATTCTTACCATAAGACCAGACGTGCACTGTGTTGGTGACACAATAAACACAGCTGTTTACATGACTGAAAAAAAGGAGGAAGGAAAAAAGGCTCTAGCATAAGTCTTTTCCCAAAGAGAAATCCCTGATCAGCTGTTTCTCTTTCACATCTACGACAAAATAGAAAAATAGGCAACTCCACATTAACTCCCAAACTAGAGCCCAAACAGCAGATCAAGTGCTTCTTTTCTTTATATGCCATTGATCCCTTAAATCTTACTACAATGTTCTGTCACTAAATCCTGCCACACACCTTTGGAGCAGCAACCTAACTTTTTCCTGCTCCCACTGCAATTTATGCTTCACTATCAGGCATAGGTCCAAAGGAATGAGAAGGATCACCCAAAGAGCAAGACCATTTGTGAATAAAAGCAGCAGAATCCAACCTTTAATACAAGGCCCCCAGATGTCATCTGCACCCTTCCATGATCTCAGTTTTCAAGTTTGCCGTCTGTATAAAAAAAGTGTCTTGTTTGCCCAGAGATGTCACTCACATCATCTCAAAGACCAGGCTGTGAGTCTTCAAAGGAAAAGGTTTGTTTAAGCAAAAAAGACATCATTTTTTTTGTCCCATGCTTTCAGATAAGGTGATTGATATTTTTGGCTTCTGCTTAAAGTGGAACTTCAGATCAGGGGGAAAATATTACTCCAAACAGTCTGTTTCTAAAAGGTCATCTTTTTACTTATAAAACAAAAGTAACTTTTTACTTTTACCAAAACCTAGTATGGAATCATTCTGTTCACCAGTAAAACCAACCAGACAAAAAAATACTTTCTCTGACAGAGCTGGAAAGTAAATTCAGCTCAGGAAGAAATGTTTGTTTCCACAGGCTTTGAGCCTTTTATAAGTTACATTTAACCATCCCTCTCCAATTATTATAGACATAAATTACAAGGTGAGCTAAAACATGTAGTCCTTTTTTTAGAGCAAAATGCTGGGGTTAGCTCTCTTGGTTTCTCTGAAGAATAAATTGTATCATTATAGCCTCTTCTGGGTCTTGTTATTCTGACTTTTTGACTCTCACTAGCTGCAGTCTATACAATGCACAACTGTATTTGTTCACAAGGAATGCTTTCGTTCCTTTTGACTTTTTCTTTTCCACTTCCTAATGGTTTACATGTAGCAGCAGAGCTTTTGAAAAATTGCCTAACACATACTATGTTTAATGAGTACATTTAAACATACTTTAGCTACAAATCTTATCAGCTGATTATTTAACCTTTGTGAATAGGCTAAATATTTTCTTCAACGCTTAAATAAATATGATACATGGTTCCCGTGGAAAGCCTAATGAGAAGGAAGTTGTTTTTAAACTTAAGTCAAGACTTCTCCTTTAATTTATTTTATCAGTATTTTTTTCCAAGTGATCAAAGCAAGCAGTTTGTATGGCAGGCCTAAATTGCTAAAAGAAAAATTAAGTACTAAATTATTAATGCTGCTGGACTTTATTTGGGGGATGGGAGTTGCATGCCATCTGGAAGGACAGTTAAGAGTTTTCTGCGCACTACGAAGCACATGGTATGAGGTGAGAAGTCAAAGTCCTGCTGTCTGTCAAGGTGAATTTAAAGAATTAAAATCAAGATGTGTGCTGGTCTTTCACATTTCAATATAGCATTTCTATAAAATGCCTGGCTCCCCTAAATGCCTTATGAACCAAGGCTGTCTCAAGAGCACCAGTCTCCTTGCAGCAGCCTGAGTGACTGGGAGTGGGCACCCAGTCTGTTGGGGCCACATCAGAGACATTTGTGAACCTGTTGTCACTCAACAGACGTGCTCAACAGACGTGACAGATCCCCCAGGTGCAGCAGGGAACCAGAGCATCCTTCCTGGTCCTCTGTCCCAGCCTGGAGCAGGGCACTGGTGCTCCACAGACTCATGAGATGCAGGTGCTGCAAGGCAAGGGGCTGGCTCAAAGCTTTCCCCGTCCCACATCTGAGACTTCAATGTGTATGACAAATGTGCTCATACGTGTACAACACCACATGTGTCCACACAGTGGGTATGGGATGGCACTGGTTGCTGCAGGAGAGGGGTGGCTCAGGGCTGACCAGAGCAGGAGGCTCCTTTGGGGTACCAGCCCTTCAGTGGGGGTTCCCAGCCCTGCTCCCCAGTGTCTCTGCATGAGCTATTAAAACCATCCATGACACAGATCTCCTTTCCTTCTTGAAACCAAAACAGGACACGCACACAGGAAATCACTCAGAAAGCATACAAGAGAAAACTTGGGCTTTATTCTGGGACGGACTGAAGAAGAATGTGAAAATGCACTGACGTCATAAAAGAGAAGTTGAATAGGTCAAGAAGCAGAGATGTGAGCTTAAGGAAATGGCAAGGCACACAAGAAAAGATAAGGGAGATTGTATAAATAAATAAGCACACAGAAAGAAGCTGAGAGCTCTGTGAACAAAGCCTTACTCTTGAGCTAGAGTTCACAGTCCCTTTTCAGCCTGAGAGCCCCTAGAAGGTTTTAGAGGAGCAGAACCTTTCAGAAATTTCACAGAGGGACATCACTGCGTAGCACCCACAAACTTGTTTTCCTTTGTAGCTTTTTTAGATTGAGCAGGAGGGACCTGCAGGCATCCCCAATCTCTCCCCAAGTTCAGAGACCCTTGGCTGGAAGGAATCCTGTTTTCATAATTAAAAATTAAAAGAAGCAAGACAGCAGAGGGAAAATAAACAGTACAAGGGAAACTGGCTTAGCACGCCTTTTGTACCCTGATCTCTTCAGAAGAGAGAAAACAGAGAGGTAACTGAAGTAGTATTAGTTTAGTCATTATTGGCAGCACATGTCTTCTCAGCTCAGAAACTGAAAAATAATGAGCACACTTACAGAGTTTTAATTAGTGTTCATAATTCCAGAGTGTAAACTTCATCTACCCACAGGGAATCTTGTCTTCATTGCTGGAGATAGCTGTTAGAAGCATGTAATAATCATGGAGCAGGTTTGCATCTTTTCCACTATAGTTGCTTTAATTTGCAGTGACATTTGTTAAATCACTTTTTTTGTACCACAATAATTTTTATGTCCTTCATGCCAAAAGCAGGTAAATACATTGTCCCTGAAACTAGGTGGTGCAGGCAGACATATCGCACCAAACCCACATACTCCCTGTGCTTTGCCACTAAACTGACCTTGATCTAAAGCAACAAATTAGAAGCCAGTTCATGGCTACTTCTGCTGATCATCTGAAAGACGTGCCCACAGAAAAGGTGCCACTGCTTCTACAAACTCACCAGTGTCAGGTTGTGCTGGTGGCTTGCTGGCACATGTGTGTGCCTCCCCATCTCCCTGCATTAGCTGAGGTCTGCTCCATGGACAGTTCAAGAGAAAATACTAATATGGACTAATATGGAACTTGCTCTGCCTAACTTAGAAAGTATAATAAGGTGCAGAAGTGATTAGTGGGTGGTGTTCTGGGCCTCCCATCACTAATTCTTGATGTTCACTCACAGAACAACAAGCTCTTCATGTGTCCCTGGGAAGAATTGTCAAACTGGAAACACACACCAAAATTCATTCTGCAATGAGCTTGCAAGTTGAATAGAAGCAATGAGATATGTTTTGGATGTATGGAAATCAATATCCTGGCAGTGGTAGTGCTGTGGTGTGACTTGAACAGATTTTCATTGCCTCTAATTTGAGACAACCTGGGTTGAGACAACCTGTCCTCTCACAGGCTAAAAAACCAGCTTATGTGTGCTATAAATATATTCCTGACACTATAGAGTTAATCCCTGGTTTGGAAATTTTTTGAGGGAAGAAACTTAAAACATAGAAAAAAACTAAAACTGGAAGAAAATGCAACATAACCCTAACAAAGGCAGCTTCTGCCTGTCTACCATAATGCTCTTATCTGATGTTACAGACAAAGGAACTATGGGAAGATGTCATTTATATGGACTAGAACAAAGCATTTGGTACACTGCCAGATGGAAACTATTAGTTCAAGTAGAAAAAGTGAGGATTAAGATAAGAATTTGCAAAGTAGTTAAGGAATTGGCTAAAAGGGAGGTGACAATGGGTTAGCTGAAAAGCAGAAAATCACAAGCAGAGTTTCTAAAGAGTTAGTATCAATCCTTTTTATATCTTTAACAATTTTGACACAAAAGAGTGCCTAATGAAACTTCCTGATGACTGAGGTTGGGCATCCTTGTCCACACTGACAAGCAGCAGAATTTTACCTAACAAGAGCCAAATAGTCTTCAGAAACAATAGACACGGAGGGAAATTTTACTATTCAAGGTAAAAGGGTGTGCACTTAAGACATCAGGAGCAGGAACTCAGCCATGCATCCAGCAATGTGGCCTGACCACTTGAAAATGTCATTTAGAATTAAGTATTTCCACTACAGGATGGAAAGTATTCCTGAAATCAATAAATGCCAGGCACTGGCTGGACCTCAGCAAAGAAGACCCTGACCAGTTTTGGTCACCAAGGCTCTGTGTGCGCTACTGAAAGAAAACATGCTGGGGGGATTCCCCTGGCTTGTAGGCCATGCAGCATGGCACAGAGCTTGTCTAAACCTCTAAACCCTCCCACCTTGTCAAAAGAGCCAAGCTCAAGCAGCCTTGTAGGAATGGTCCCCAGCCTTTGCTGGTTCCAAAACCAAGCCAAAGTATTGCCTGGGAGAGTGGTAATTAATACAGGCAAAAGCCATGAGGACAGTAAATCATGTGTGGGTATCTTTGGCATAATCCCTCACTCTGTTTAGTCTTCTGGGGTGGCTTTAGCCCAGTGTGCCCAGGACTTGTGCTGGATTACTGGAGGAAGCAATCTAAAACTGGAGGAAGTAATCTAAACTGGAAGAGGAAGACTACTAGAATGAGGGGAAAACTGGAGAACATCTTGCAAGAGGGGATGAGAAGCACTTGTACCATCTAGCAACACAAAGGCTGAGAAAGAAGATGAGTGGCATAAGTAAGGACCAGGGAAGTAATACTTTAATCAAAAGACAGAACTTGTCATGAGCAGATTAAGAGAGGCATGACAAGCATCTCCATTCATCCAGCAAAGCAGAGTTCATATTCAAATGTGTTCTCTCTCTTTAGACTTCTTCTCTGATGAGAAACTATGTACATAAATCCAGCATGGAATGGAAACACCTTCTGGTTTTGTTTTTTCCCAGAAGAATCACTCAACACAGTATATTCCCATTAAAATAAAATTGTTTAAAAAAAAATTCAACTAAAAAACGTCATCTAGCTGCTGGATTTTTCCATTGATCTATAAAACCCATCAGGAAAAAGAAGTTGCTATTTGACATTTAAGTAAGAACTCTTTCCTTGTGATGCACTGTGGTACAAGGGTGTAGTCAGACATTTGCTAAGCAGGCAGTAGTTCTAATTTTTAATTTCCTAGAGGCAACATTCCCCTTCACCTCCCCCAAACCCAAGTCTCCTATATGGCAGTGTCATGGGCTGTTGCCATGCCACCAGCCAGCCACTGATCTTTTTTGAGAACAAACATGTACTTATTATGAAGATTAAACTAGTGACACAATTTATCCACATGCCAGACACTGAGGGTAGAGCATCCCCATGCTGCTTTTGAATGACATTAATCTGACCTCGCCCGACCACACTCTTCACAACAGCACAGCTTCTCCTTGGCCAGAAGCAAAGCTCAAATGAATTGCACTTTATTCGCTATAAAGCCCTGACCCTTCATCTCTCTGCACAGAACTTTCTGAATATTGCCTCTAAGTGTACTAAACATTTCTTTGTTTTCAAGGCACAAAGGAGTTGCTGGTGAGTGAGAAGGGGTGTGAGGGAAGCCCTGTGGCAGCAACCTTCATCACTCTTGTAAGGATGATTTCTCAGTGCTCCAAAATCTCACCAAAAAAGTTTTCCATCCGGGAGGTCTTCCTCAAGACAATGGATTTTATACCTGCACCTCAGAATGTTAACTGTGGAAGGGGAAAACATTGTTTGGCTAACAGAAACAAGTGAAGCACTGGAACATCAGAAAAACATTACCCGTAGGAGAACTCAGGAGCCGTCTATGTGATGGAGCAGAGCAATGGTTTTGAGCATTTGGTGCTCAGGATCGAGTCTTGGTGGGGAGAAACTGCATTTGGAAGGGAGAAAGGACATCAAATCTGACGACTTTCAGTAACCCTTCCTGTTCATGTTCAGCCCTGTTGTCAGGTGTGCCAGCTCCCTGCTCCTGAATGGTAGGCACAAAATCAGAAATTGCATTTTGCTCCCTTCCCTCTCTTCCTGCTGGCTCCTGTCCTTCCCCTCCCCAGAATCCAGCATGTTTCTCCTTGCTGGCACAGATTTCGCTGGCACCAGAACACAACCTGCACTGGCACCAGAACACAACCTGCACTGGCCTCAGTGGCCTTTTTCTCCTTTGTTAGAAGAATTCCCAGTCATGTCATCTCTTTCTCATCTGCTTTTACTGCAACCCAAGGGAGATGGAGCAAGAGGAAAAGGGAAGAGGTGACAAGCCAAGTTTTGTAATGCTTAGATGCTGTTTCACATCCAGGAAATGTGAGATCCTCCAGCTACACGGCTGACAGCATTACAACAGAAGCCACACATCCTCATACGAATGTTAAACAATGTGCTTCTCTGACCTAACTTTCCTTCAGTCTTCCCACAAAACCACAAAAAGTAGGAGGGGAAGAGTTAACACATTCTCTTACAGGTTTTTTTTTTTTAACAAATGTGACAGCCTGTCACTGAAGGATAGGCAATTAAAAGTGTGATGGATTGGTTCAAGAAAGGCAAGCCCTGCATCTGTCCTGTCTATCTAGGTCCAACTAGGTCTTCTAGGTCTCCATACTAGAAGCTGTATGGAGAAGCATTACCTGCCACAGCATCAATCAGCACCCTGCTGGGTGAATTGGACCTAAAGCAGCAACAGCATCCCCAAAGTTGATATTCTATGTCTGCACGAGAAATCATGGGCTGGTTCCTCCTGCCACCGGAGTGGAGAGGAAGAGGAGATGTCTACCAAAGCCCTGCAGAGAGGAACAATGCACTCCCTTGGCTGCCCACGCCTCTCTGGAGAAGCGCTCTCGCTGCCATCCGCACCAGTCACTGAGGGAAGGGACAAGCCAGTCCATGAGTCCAGCCTTGCGTGCAGTATCAACCCCAGGAGTTATTTACTGTCTTTCAGGAAGAGACAGGGGATGTGGATGTGAATGGGAGGAAGATTCAGACCAGATGTCCACGGGCCCTTTCCAAGGAAGCCCGCATAAATGTGCAGGACAGCTCCCCATCGGAGCTGCGTTGTGTCAAACCGCTGTGGTTACCCAAGGAGCAGTGTGACAGCATCCAGCCGGAGCAGGGGAAGGATTGCTGCTCGCTGGTTGAGTGGAGCCCTGGACCAAGCAGAACAATGAGTGCTGCTGGGGTGGGCGCTGCATGGAGCACCCCTGCGAGGAGCAGCTGCTGCTGCCAGCTGCATTGCTGGGCACTGTCCCTGCTGCCAGCTGCATTGCTGGGCGATGTCTCTGTCTGCTCACGACAGAGCTCCTCACCTCGCCCAGGCCAGACACACATCTGCACCCCACAGCTCCACCACCCACCTCTGCCGAGGGCAAGGAGGCCTCACCTGCAGCACTGCTGCACCTGGCTGCTGATGGAGATGGCTCCTTCGAGCACGGGATGGGCTTCTTGTGTTTTCAGCATTGCCAGTGAACCCCAAGCTCTTACCACAGCCTCATTGTTGCTGTTACTATGAGACCAAGTCCACAATAACTGCATTTTTCCGATGATGGTTCAAAAGATGCACTTTGCCAGCAAGGGGTTTTGTTTAAAAAAAAAATAAAATAAAATAAAACCAGCTTTGCATGTGTTAGCTTTTGCTCAATGGAGTTAGAAGGAGGTCCTCAGATGATGAAATCAGAAAAATGCCACTGAAGTCAACAGAGTTCACATTCTATGCAGCTGAACCCTGGACTATAGTTTCACCAATGGGTGGCTGATGAATAATATAACATTAAACCAATCCCAAACTTAAAACCAGGAGACAGTTCCTTCTTTACTAATGCCAACAAAAAGGAGCAACAAAAATTAAAATGGGGAAGGTGGAGGGAGACAAAGGATGGAAAAGGAGAAGCCTGCTGAAATAGGAGAGCCTGAAATTATGTTCCCAAAACAACCCATAAACAATGCTAAAGAAACTCGCCTGACATGTACCTCTATCACTAAATTCTCTGGATTTTTCAGTAAATCCTTATCCCTGAGCAGCTTCAGCTGCTGAGCATGGGCTCCTTGGCTGCCTGGGATGGCATGAGGATGAAGAGCAATTGCTCATCTGAGCTGGCTCAAGACAATAAAGGACTTTCTGCACCATTCAGTTATGCAAAGCCAGGATCCTGGAGCCCTTCTGAAGACATGGCATTTTGCCCACCTGTCACAGTTTCAGGACCTACTGGAAAGCTCAGCACCACAATGAGAGACTCTTAAGATAAAATAAGACATTTAGAAAAAAAAAAAAAAAGACATTCAGAAAAACTGAAGGGAAAATTCAATAGAATAGGAAATGTTGCAGAGGTTTGGAAAGTTCCATCTGCTTTGTGGTCTTTTCTAAATTTTCATGCAGCTTTGCACTGCCCCATTAGTCAGATTAAGAAGCAGAAAAAGCTCCCTAAAAAGGATGGCTAATTACCTCCCAAAGAAATCTGTTATTTACCAGCCAGTTCCAGGTAGTAAAATTTAATTTCTAAAATTAGTTAGAAATTCATCTACATTTATTATTATTTCCTTCCTCTGGAGTTGCACTTGCCTGTACCCAGGATGGGGCAGACAGTCCTTTTTCCTGACTGCCTGTTCCAGCAGCTGCAAACCTAAGCTGGAAAGGAGCACTCTCCAGGCACTGAGATCAGCCTAATGCAGAGATGTCACAAACCTGGATGATTGCTCCAGGCAGCTTTTGCAGCCTCCTGGGGAACAAAAGGGGTAGGGCTGGGGCAGGATGGCCCATTCCACACCATCTTGTCATTTGGGGACAGCTGGTTGAGATGAACAAGCACCATACATTAAAAAATGCTGTAAGGTGAACATTTAATCCCAGACTCCTGTTTACTCATGGTTTGCTTCAATCTTTTTTCAGCATTATCTCTCTTTCACCCAGTAAATCAGACAATAAATTGATCCTTCCTGTGTGTAGCCCCATCAGCTCAGTACACAGCGTATTCCCCAGTTGTGTTTATCCAACTTTCCCTTCCAGTCCCATTTGTACTGATACTTTCATTCTTGGAATAACAATTATTAAACCACTTGGTGCCTTTCATGGTTAATTATTTCCTTTCCCTAACATTGTCTGCCTCCAGCTGTAGGCTAGGTCTTGAACACACCTCAGCATTCCCATTTCCACTTCCTATGAGAAATCACATTGTAAAATCCTTGGAATTTTGTCACATACATTTCTTCCCAAAGTTTCATAATCTAGCAATTTTTAATGACCACTATAAGAAACGTTACTTTCTCTCTTTTGAACCTGCTTTTCATGCACTTGATGAAGGTAAATGTCCTTGGGTTTGTTATGTTTCTCGTACACAAAAGTTAGCAGGTCACTGGACTGAGTTTCCTGCTGTATGACCAGTGCAGTAATAATAATATTAAATAAATAACTGTACAAGAAATGTACAAAATTTGAATGTGTTCTTTGGCCTATATTTCATTATTTTTATGTATCAAGTACCATTAAAATCTAGCTTGTATTTACTACTCCTGCAAGAAAATCCCAGATGACTCTTTCAAAAATTCTTATATAGTGTTTTTCTACTTCAGCTCTAAATGTTGCAAAGAAAGAGCCAAATTCTGCCTTAAATTATCTCTGTGTGATACAGGGCAGAAGCACATTCCTTAATTTAATAGAATAATGTTGGTAAGTACTGAGATGGTGTACCTATTTTGCAAAATTATGCCTTAGGCTTTGTTCCATTTTAGTTAGATAAAGTGTGTCACACTGATGTACTTAAACCAACAGACCCTGTTTACATCTGCAAGCTGTAGGTAGTAGTGCACAGCATATTTCTGTAACTGCAGCTACACAGAGACACACACAATAATTGAACTTGAGCTAATTCAGAAACTTGTGCAGATGTGACCCACATCTGCATTGCTACTGCACAAATTATCACACAGCATTGCTCCAAGTGATTGGAATAACAGGCCAGGCTCTTGGGCGCCGAGAGCCTGGTGAGCAGTGCCACAGAAAGGGACCTGGGGGTCAGAACCCGAGGGAATGGCCTGAAGTTGTGTCAGAGAAAGTTTAGGTTGAATATTAGGAAAAGGTTCTTCACCCAAAGTGTAGCTGGACACCAGAACAGGATCTCCAGGGAAGTGGTCACATGTATGAGGAGAGGCTGAAGTCACTTGGTCTCTTCAGTCTGGAGAGACTGAGGGGAGAGCTCATTGCAGTCAACACCTTCCTCATGAGGGGAAGCCTGATCTCTTCTCTGTGGTGACCAGAGAAGAACCCGAGGGAATGGCCTGAAGTTGTGTCAGAGAAAGTTTAGGTTGAATATTAGGAAAAGGTTCTTCACCCAAAGTGTAGCTGGACACCAGAACAGGATCTCCAGGGAAGTGGTCACAGCACCAAGCCTGACAGAATTCAGGAAGAATTTGACAATGCTCTCAGGCAAGTGTGTGAGTCTTGGGGTTGTCCTATGCAGGACTAAGAGCTGGACTTGATGATCATTATGGGTCCCTCCCAACTCAGAATATTCTGTGATTCTGTGATTATCCACTGACCAATGCATAGTCTAAAATCAGGAATGAAGATACACTTGTCAACCCATTATAGTGTAAATGTTACACAGCAAAGGAAAATCTGAGATGAGTTTTCCAGCATTTGGTAGTAACTCTAGATTCTACTGTAAATTGGCAAGAATTACGTGTATATGTTTACTTGCTGTTCTTCTTCCTGTTACCTCTTCCCCTCCTATATGCCAACATTAGGCTTTCTTGCGTAGGAGTTTCATTTATCACATAAACAGAGATGTAATAACAGAAGAAAAAAATACATGTCAATAGGTTTTATAGCCTTTTCTGCAAGTCTTCAAGAGACACTATTCCTCATTACCTTTACAAAGAGGAACTTAATGGTATGCTATATCCTTTCCAGGGGATAATCCCACGCCAAGGGCAGAGCTGAAGGCTACAGAACATCACACCCACCTCTGTTTCTCTGAACAGCAACCATGTGTACCAGCACTTTTCAAAAGGAGCTGCCTGACAAACGCACTTTTGCTTTTCTACAGCTTCCTCATATCACAAGCTTTCCGAATAGGAATTTCAGCTAAGGACTTTCCCAATTGCTACTTCACTTGGCTTCAGGCATTCATTTAGAAGGTGCTTGGCACCTTTGGGTCACAGAATCTTTCTGACAATAGAGTCGTTTCAATTTTATTTCACAGACCGTCTCATCAAAACCTTTGGGAAAAAACTGGAAACGGGACAGGCCAGGTCAACACAGAAAATTCAACTTTTTTTTTACTTTTTTTTTCTTTTTTTTTTTTTTCTTTTCTTTTTTTGTTCTGGGAGCAGCCAGCTCAAAGATGTGCCAGGTTTTGGAGAGGTCACAGCTAAGGAAGCATAAATCTGATAACCAGTTATTCTTCACAGGCAAGGGGATGTCTGCCCTTCAAAGGAGGGAGTTTTTTGTAAAGAATCCTGTTAATGACACCTAGGATAATCAGTGCAAACAGGTCTTTCTACTTCTGGGCTCCACGCCATCCGCTCATTCAAAGGTCGGATAGCTGAAGGCAGGGCACTGGAGGGCTTTGCTGCTTTGGGAGGTTCAGGTGGGAATATACCTCGGGGATGGGAGGGTTTACGATTAGAGAGAGTGATCCAGCCTTTCATTTGGAAAATGTGAATTTAGCAAACCCCTCTTTGTGCTGTATGTTAAGTAATTGTTGACTCCAACCCTGAATTCCTTAGGAAGTTTCCTAAGAGCGGGCAAGCTCTCTATATGACCGCTTGCCTTCGCGGTAACGAGGTGCAAACTGGATGGTGGTCCACTTCCACTGCTGAGTTTGTAAAGGCCCAGTGCAATGAGGCCCTGACCTGCTTGGTTGGTGTTTCCAGCATTCTGTGTGTTCCCAAAAGCAGACTCCGTGTCCAGTGAGCTGGGTGCTCTGGACACTGGTCACACTCCTGTGCCTCCAGAGCAGCATCTTCCAGCGATGCTCAGAGCCAGGGACTGCTCTCTTCTGTCCCTTCATTGCACTCCTCCGGCACTCCTTCCTGCTATATGGTGAGCCTGTGCTGCTGAATTCAAGTGCTGTTGGTGATCTCACATCAACCAACTGTGTCTGGGCACCCAAATAAAGGCTCGGAAGATTTACCAGGAACACTGGTTGTGAGACTCTTGAGCCTTTGATTTCATGCTCTTAAGGCCAAAGAACTTTCTTTAAAGGTCAGTAAATAATTTTCGAGCAAACACAGCATGGAGAAAATTCCCAGTAGTGGAGTATAAAGCATCCAAGATACAGTGATGTCCAGAAAGACAGAAGAATAACTTTGTTAACATTTGGGGTTTAAGGCCTGAATACCAAAATCTATGGGAAAAAAAATTAAAGTAAAAAAATAAAAAGTGGCATAGCTGCCCTTTGGACCTTCTGGAAGTGTTTTACTGGTGAGAGCAATTCCAGACTCCAGGCTACACCAGAAAATCCTGGCCCTTCACCTAAGCTAATTGACTTAGTATTTTGGCAACGTGTTTACTCCTCCCCACCCCCTCATCCCTTCTTTTACTACCTTTTCTATTTTAATGCTGTAAAACTCAACTAACTTCTAAAAAACAAATTTACTTTTTTTTCCAGTGTTTGTTAGACCTTCTCCACCTAGTTAATGACTGGCTGGAACAGCAGCAAGGCCAGGAATGCTTCATGCTCTGGGCACTCACTAATTGGGTTGTTAGCAGACTAGAGAGACAGGAGGAGATGAGGAAAAGCACTGCTATTATAAGCCACTGAGTGTAAAGAAAAAGAAAGTGAAAAAAATATGGAATTGTTATGTTAGGGAAATTACGGTACTTAACGCCCGATTTTTCAAAAAAAAATAGCTCCCTCAGGACATCTTGCGAGCACTAAAAACAAAACAGACCAGAAATATAACTGGCTATATTTTTTATAGCAAAGTCAGGGGAAAAAAAAAGATACATTTCCTTTTCTAAAACAAATCTTCAGCCCCAACCCTCCCTCCCTCTGCTTGGCCACGGCTGAGGCTGAGGCTGTGAAGAACCACGAGAGCACCCAGTGTGGGTTAGCTGGGACCTGGCCAGAGGAGTCCCTGCAGACACAGCAGCAGCACCGTGCTCTCTGCACGCTCTCGCTGGAGCCAGCGCAGGATGAGTCACACCATGCCGGGTCCAGACGGTCATTTCTGTACTTCCAGGACTCAGTGACTTCGACCGAGCAGCCATGCCCCTGCATGTCACCCACGGTGACAGCAGCACCTGCACGTCCCATTGCAGCAGCAGAGGGTTAAGCTCTTTGGAGAAGAGGCCACAAGAGCCGGCAGTGCAGGGGATGGGTGAGGTAGGTGAGATGGTTGAGGTGGGTGCAGATCTGCCGCCTTTGCCAGCTGCCTGCAGTCACTGTGAAAGTGCATCAGCCACGAGCAGGTGCTGTGGGCTTTCCACTGGCACTGCTGGGGAGACACCAGCCAGGACACAGGTAAAACATCAGGAGGATGAGGAGGTAACAGGTTGGTTCATGCCACAAGAAGCACACACAGCACCACGGTGCTGCAGGACAGCAGTCAGAGCCACCAAACCCCTTTGCCCACTGCATGTCTGCAGCTGTCATCATAGAATCCTAGGATGGTTTGGATTGGAAGGGACCTTAAAGGTCATCTAGTTCCAAACTCCCTGTCATGAGCAAAGAACATTCCACTACACAAAGCAGGTCATAGCCCCATCCAGCTTTGAACACCTGCAGGGATGGGCAGTCCACAGTCTCCAGCCCTTCACAGCAAGAGAGCCAGCCCTCAGGCAAGCCATGCATGGCCAACAAAGCAAAGGCTTCATCCACGCCCTGTGGTTCCTCGTCACCCAGCACCAGGACGGCACCAGGAGTTGGGACTCACCCAGCCTTATCCTTTCACCCCAGACTTCCCAAAGCCGCTGCACACTGGGCTTTGTGCACGTGTGTCTGTGGGGACACACGTGCTGCTGCACACTGGGCTTTGTGCACGTGTGTCTATAGGCTCCTGTGTTCATAGGTGTGTGTGTGTCTATAGGCTCCTGCGTCCATAGGGTGTGTGTCTATAGGCTCCTGTGCCCATAGGTGTGTGTGTCTATAGGCTCCTGCGTCCATAGGGTGTGTGTCTATAGGCTCCTGTGCCCATAGGTGTGTGTGTCTATAGGCTCCTGCGTCCATAGGGTGTGTGTCTATAGGCTCCTGTGCCCATAGGTGTGTGTGTCTATAGGCTCCTGCGTCCATAGGGTGTGTGTCTATAGGCTCCTGTGCCCATAGGTGTGTGTGTCTATAGGCTCCTGCGTCCATAGGGTGTGTGTCTATAGGCTCCTGTGCCCATAGGTGTGTGTGTCTATAGGCTCCTGCGTCCATAGGGTGTGTGTCTATAGGCTCCTGTGCCCATAGGTGTGTGTGTCTATAGGCTCCTGCGTCCATAGGGTGTGTGTCTATAGGCTCCTGTGCCCATAGGTGTGTGTGTCTATAGGCTCCTGCGTCCATAGGGTGTGTGTCTATAGGCTCCTGTGCCCATAGGTGTGTGTGTCTATAGGCTCCTGCGTCCATAGGGTGTGTGTCTATAGGCTCCTGTGCCCATAGGTGTGTGTGTCTATAGGCTCCTGCGTCCATAGGGTGTGTGTCTATAGGCTCCTGTGCCCATAGGTGTGTGTGTGTATAGGCTCCTGTGTCTATAGGCTTCTGTGTCCATAGGTGTGTGTCTATAGTCTCCTGTGTCCATAGGGTGTGTGTATCAGCTCCAGCATCCATAGGTGTGTGCATCTATAGGCACACGTGTTTATTGCCAGCCCTCCCTGGCCCCCTCTACAAGGTGTGAATTTCACCTCAGGTGAATTATTTCTCTGGGGATTACATAAGAAAGTGATTGTGAAAATACCATCCTCTGTGTTATAGAAACTTAACAGAGCCCCTGGAGTCTTTAAATTAAAACATTGCAGTCAAGTGCTTTTTTGCCATGTATCTCCTCCTACACACAGCTCATTCTAGTCTGAAAAATAAAAAGGCAGGACAGCTTCCTACAGGCTTTCAAAGAGAAGATCCTACCCTAATTAACTATAATCTTGTTCAGACGGCATTTTCCTTCAAGATTCAAAGACTAGCAGGGGGCTGGGTCTAGGCAGAAAAGGAGATTATTAAAACTTTAATAACATGAGCCTTTGAACCTTTCAAATTCTTTACAATTTTCTCACATCTCTAACCCAGATGTCTGCATTTAAAAACTGTGCCAACAAACATGAACTCTTTGTTTATGCTTTTATATCTTTCAATGAACAGCCTCTTTATAAATGATAGGAAATATCATGCCTGCAGTTCACAAAGCTGGATGACAGGGATGAAGATTAAAAAAAAAAAAAAAAAAAAAAGAAAAGGAAAAAAGGAGGATTCCACAGACACTGTTTCCAGTAGGTGAAGTTGTTCCAGGAGGCATAGGCAATGCCTCCACAGAGCTCCAGGCAGAGTTGGAACGGGGTAAGAAATGGTCTTCCTGTTCAGTAAACAATTCTAAGAGTTCAAAAATGTTCTCATGGAGCATCAGAGCATAGCTGAGACCTTGGGAATTTTTTTAAGGGAAAAAAACCAAACCAAAACAAAAAAAAACCAGAAACCAGACTTCTACATATGCCTGTAAAAAAGATGCTCATAGAAGTTGGCTCAGTGCAATGAGGACTGTGGTGTTTGGGATATTTCTCCAGGATCATGATAAGCTCTGAGATGTGATATGAGCAAGTTTCCTTTTCTGCAAGACTTTTATTGCATACCAAAGGAGGAACAGCCTCAATAGCAGAGTCATGGAAAGGCACCTCCAGCAGCCCTGGGAAGAAGGACCAGGGCTGCAGCCCCATGCCACCAGGAAGCCATCAGAGCCATCCCATCAGCAACATTTCTGCAGCATGACTTTTGGCATCCAAAAGTCTGATAAAAAGAATAAAAAGGCTCTTCTGTCCAATGTTCCCTGACAGCTCCAACTACAGTTCAAGGGAAGGACCAAAACCTCACTACCTCTGAGGTCCTAAACCTGTCCTAACCCTGCAAGACCTCACCAAACCTTATAGCAGGGGAATAAAAATGGCAGCTATCCTGACACACACTGCACTGCCAGCTTTTCCAGAAGCCTAAGAGGGAAAAAAATCCCTTTCCTTTCTACAGTGATTGCCCTGGGATCCACTAGTCAACAATTTCAAATCATCACAATTGCTCCAGCCTTTGAAAACAAGTTGTTGTTCAAACACAGGTATTTGTTATGACTTGCTTCCTGATGCCCCAGCAAGAGCAAGAGAACGAGCTGTTCAGCAGCCAAAAGCTCAAGTAAGCCTCTTAACACTGCCAGAGCCCTGCTGTTAGCACCAGCTCTGGCTCCAGGTGGCCAGGGTCTGCAGAGGGCTTTGCTGAACATGCAGCCAACAACCTCAGACCCAGAAAGCGCCTTTTCTTTGGGCCAGGGATGGGAAATTCAAGTGAGGATCCTGAATCAGGCTCTTGAACACATCAGGCTGTAAATCCCTCCTGCTTCACCAGGCCTGCAGTGGGAGGAGCACAGACAAGCGCCCTCCAAACTCCCTACTGGTCACCATGCTGCTTCTGTCAGAAACATTTATTGCTTCACATTTAACTTCTGTTTCTTGTTGTTTAAGGAACAGTGTTTTTGAAATTCAAATAGTCCTAAGAAAAGGGTTCCTTGGCAGAGAACATGTCCTGTAGTCACAGGGCACTTTGGAAACTGCCAGGGAGAGCTGGAAATGGCAGAAGTCACCAACATTACCCAGAAAAAAAGTCTCCAAATAGTTTTCAAAAAGACCATGCCCACATCCAGACAAACTGTACATGTGTCTCCAGTTTGATGGTATTTAATCTTTCCTCCCTAATGATCATTTTCCAGTTGTCTCCAAGTTTAAACAAAAAAGTGAAAATTATTTATTTAACTGTTTCTTTCAGAATATGATTGATAAAATACACCAGCCAGTTATGTGAAAAAAGCCTCTTTTGTGGTTTCTGTGCAGATAAACCAAACATGCTCAGGTGAACCAATGAACACAAGCAGACTGAAATGGGAAGTAGAGGCTGAGGCGTGTGTTCTTTCAGAGATCCCTAAACAAGTGCTCTTGAAGTGCACACATAGCAGCAGCCAGCACTGCAGCAGGGTTTGAAAAAAATGTGTTGTGACTTACATCTCTATGTTTGGAGTGTTCTGAGCTCACATCCCAACATGCAATGCAGTACCTCGCAGGTGCTCCCTCCCTTTCCTTTTCGCCCACTCCACAGCTCCTCCGAAGCCAAAGGAAGGAGAAAATTCTTCTTTGCCTGGACCAGGGACTCCTGGTCCTGCTGTCAACAAGAGAGGTGATAGGCTGGGAAAGTCACAGCAAGAGGATGTGACTGAGAGCAGGAGCAGAGTGATGCAGCAGCTCCTTGTGAAACCCATCTGGAGACACATCATGGCAGCCCAGGAACCTGGGAGCACCCTCCAGACCCTCATCCCACTGGGCAGGAAAGACAGAGCTGGGCACAACCCTGCAGAGGAGGGAGAGCTTCTCATGCACCCATTCAGACCGCAGAAGCACTGACAGGTCTTAAAGTATGTGGATTTTGTTCTGGAATTTACTGAAGACAAGCAACTGCCCAGAAAGCATTGATCAAAACAGGTCACTTGGCTCCTCAGCCTGGTTCTTCAGCCACAAGGTGGTCAAATGCTGGAACAGGCTCACCAGGGAAGTGGTCACAGCACCAAGCCTGACAGCATTCAAGAAGACTTTGGACAGTGCTCTCAGGCACACGGTGTGATTCTTGGGGTTGTCCTGTGCCAGGCCAGGAGCTGGAATTGCTGGTTGTTGTGGGTCCTTTCCAACTCAGGATATTCATGGCTGATGGAGAAAGAAAAATTGGGGGGTTTGGAGGTTTTTTGGTTTTTTTTTAATATGTTGCTATTGGATATTACGTCTTGCTCTTGAACTCCTTACCTCAGGCTTTCACTCTAAGTGGCTCTTTCAGGCAAGCTCTCAGAAAAAGGAAAGCCCATTTCTCAGATAACATGCATGACACACTCGCTCCAGCCTACCCCATTTCATACCATAAACCCCTTAGTGCAAGACATTAAGGCAGGGACAGGCAATCCACTCCAAGATTTATTCTGCTCTAATCAGCTCAGGCTTTGAGAATCTCCTTGCGGATTTGAGCCTGTGTTCAGTAGCTCATTGACTGCTGTTTTAATACTGAAGCCTTTCCAACCCAGCTGCAGTAATTACCCCCACGGAGAATGAGGAATCTCAGTTATAAACTAGCTGGCAATCTTGCAAGAATATGTCTCCTAGAGGACTTCAGGATATTTCTCTCTGAAGTTAACCCTGTTAAATCATTCCTAAGCTGTCTTCAAGAAAAGAATGAACCCTCAGAATAACACTTGCTTTGGTTTTAAATACTCTCTTTTCCCGTTGCAAGTCAGCTGATCTTCGGAGCCTTCAAATCTATCAAAGCTCTTTCAGTTAAATAATCCCTATTTCTCCTGAAATGGTGCAAACATTCAGCAGGAAAGCTTAGGAGAGACATTAAAAGCTGGTAGAGTCTAAGTCAAAGCTTAACACAGCTTGTGCAGAGAATATGTCCAGTTATACTCAGCCAGACAGGATACTTTCATTCAGTTTATATCACAGGAGGTTTTTTGCTGAGCAAACATTACATCAAAGCCTTGGCCAGCAGATCCAAATTCAGCTCTTGGTATTCATGTTCAGCTTAACTTTGTGCAGGTCTGAGTAGAAATGGCACTGAGCTGTGGAGCTTCTCTGCTTCGCCTGCATAAATCCAGTCTGGCTCAGAAGTGGCTGTGACCCATTAGATGACAACCTCAGAGTAGCTATGGAAAAGCGTGGTGCCTAAAGAGCAAGCACCCAGAGGGCTAAAGCCATGATAATGCTAAAACTAGTACCCTTCTTGTCCCTCAGAGGGGAAGAGAGATGGGTGAGAAGCACAAACCTGTGATGATCCGAGTGCTGCAGTCCTAGAGGCAGCTCTGTTCAGGTGAGCACTGGAACCTCCCTGGTTAGCAAGAGGTGATGCCCCCCAAACCCACGTTGTGCTTTCTCTGCAGAAGCAGAGCTCTTGGAGGCAGACACTACTCAGAAATGTTCACCTGGCCAACCTGCTGAGGAGATGCAGGTCATAAAAGGCAGCTAGTGCACGTATTCCTTCTGCAGTGATACGTACTAATGACCTTATAAAGCCTTTTTTGATCAAGTAACTGAAATTTAAACAGTGTGTCACCTAATCCCCTTGCTGGGTCCTTGCATCTATAAACTTGACTAGGCTGGGAAAGACCTCTCAGCACTCTTGGCAGCCTTCACCTGGAGGCAATGGGGGCTCCAGAGACACCCAAGGAGAGGGAGGCTGCACAGCAGAGGGTTTCATCACCACAGACCCCCATGAAGGAAGAGCTGGAGATAAAATGGCTTCTTGCTGCCTTTAAATCCAGTAATGGTGAGTTTGAACATTTATGATTTCAGATTACCATACAAAGAAATAGAAGCAATTTTACATTGCTCTTTTCATATTTCTCTGAGTGAAAAAAATAAAGGATCTTTCAAAATATATCATTTAGTCACTGCTAGGGCAAATTCACTAATATTCAGGCCAGGTAATTTTACTGTAATGGGGAGGTAATGCTACTGTCTTTCCCAATACACTTTCTCAAGCTCAGTCCCACATCATCCTCCACAGCTGCCCTCTCTGAATTTGGGCACTCTTGTATAAACTTGTTTTTCCCACTGATGGACTCCATAGGGAGCCAAGGATGGATGAGCAAACAACTGGGGCATTAGCAGCACTTGTGGGGCAGCTGAGGGATGGGGGGCCTCAGGGCCACCCATGCTTCTCGTAGACCAAATTCAGACCTGTCAGGAAGTCTGAAGGTTTTCCAAAGCAACAGAACATATCAAACTGCAGAGAAGTGGTTGATAGAAAAACTTCCTGAAAGACAATTAAACTCTTGCTTTGTGGGGTGTCCAGCAGCAGTTATCAAAGCTCTGTAGCAGGCAGTGCTGCTGGGACTGAACAAGGGAGATAAGTCACCAAATCAGCCCCTGTTAATTATCTTGGCTCTGCGGTCATTCTTTGCCAAAGTCAGGAAGGTTTAATTCAACGTGCCAAAAACCCTTTCTATGTCAAACAACATCTATCCTGACCTGAAGGGATGACATTTTTATTTTCAATTAAAAATAATAATAAAAAAGATTCATATACACAAAGCAAAACACCTTCTGTATGAATTGAGCAGTTCCTAAGAGACATCTTGGAGCAGCAAAGGAGCTGGGCAAACTTTAATAAGGGAATTCTTCAGAGACTAGAGCTTTGCTTTAGTTGCTGGCTGCCTCCTGAGGAGAGAAAACACTACAGAAATGAAATATGACCTTGCACCCTTGTGGCAGAGCGTTTCCAGTTCTTTCCCTTGCCTATGTGAGTAACCCTTCCTTGTGTAAGGAGCTGCATTTAATGGTTACCTGCATGGCAGTGCTTCACCACAGGTGACGTTGCTGCACTCTTTTACCTGGCACACACCACCTGGAAGCTCTAACCAAACTGCTGATTTTTCCCTAAGATTTGAAGGATGTAACTAACATATAGCACTTGCTCATGGCATTAGAAATTTCATGTAAGCCAGAGTTTTGAGACAAGGCCCTGCATCCTCTCCCTGCTCACACGTGTGCTTTGCAGCCATTCCTGCACGGCATGTGCTCCCTGGAGAAGGCTGTCACCCCAGGCAGCCCATGCCCGTGCAGAGTTCCCCCCGTCAATGCAGCCCGTTCCTGCCTGTCCCCCGCCAGGGCAGAACTGGGACCAAAGTACCCAGCCCTGAGGAACAGCTCGGTGTGGAGAGAAATCCCCATCAGCCCATCTCCCCCATCCTTCCTCCTGACACAGTAACTTCCAGCAATCTGGTGGGGGGGGGTTGCTGCTTCTTTTTTTTTTTTTTTTTTTTGCTTATTGAATCATCTTGACTAAAATAATTAAAGGGGAAAAGCATTCCCCAAATAAAAATATCAACATCTGATCTTCCCCACTTTAATCTGTACTCCTCTGACAGCTGAAACCCTCCTATTAGCACCGTGCCAGTGATTTCGTTACCTGAGTAGCTGATTATAGAGTAATTACAACCTTCCCTGCGCTGATGATTTTTTCTGTTTGCTTCGATTTCAACTTCCACAAATGGTGGGAAGTCCCTTTTTTGTTCCTGCCTTACTCTGCTGCGGTCTGTACGTTCCCAATCCCGGATTTTTCCCCCCGGTGAAGGGAGGGCTGGGTAACACTTAAGTGTAATTCCTGCCCCCGTCACGTGTAATTTGGTCCTGAATGAGTCAATGTTCCTGTAATTTCAGAGAGCAGCTGTCTCCAGTCTGGATGGCGGCACCGTGATACCGTTACCTGTTTGTCTCCTGGAGGTAGAAGCACTGCTGGCAAGCCCCTGCCCATCGCTGTTTATGTGCGGGGAGTTAATACCCCAGCATTACAGTGCCCCTTGGTGAAACTATAATTAGGCAACGGTTTTATTTTACTGCCTGCGAACACTCCCTGACAGCACAGCCACTGGGTGCTTTCCAAACTGCTACAGTTTCAGGTCCCAACCTGAAATTCTCATTTAGAGGAGGACTTTTACTGCAGCTAATCCCTCAAGTACCTCACCAAGGAAGGCCCTGAATTGCATGGGGGTGCTGGGGCGTGGGGCTGGACTGGGCAGGGCTGGCAAAGGGCAGGGTGAGCCTCTGCTCCGTGCTGTGTGCTGGCAGGACAGAGCCCTGGAGGGACAGGGTGATGCTGCTGGGCTGAGCAGGCAGAGCAGGGGCTGCAGTGCCCAGCAGCAGGGCTCCGGGCAGTGTTGATATGGGCACGGCAGCTCCGCGAGAGGAGCGGCTGAACAGCAATGCTCTTTTTGTCAGGAGGGCTATTTTAAACCATCTGCTTTGTGGGCAGCCCTTTTGGCTCCCGAGTCTGTCTGAGGCAGAGGTGTAGAACGTGTTGGAAAGCAGAACATCAGAGCAGCACTACAGGAGGACAAAGACAGTCTGTCTGCTGAAGCACAGGCTTGAACGGGACTGAGAGGGACACACACACTTGCCCATCTGGGACTAAGGGAACAAATATACTCAAAGCTTCCCTAGTTACCTGAGAGCTCCTGTTATTAAGGCATTTATTTGGAGTTTTTCTTCTCCTTCCAACACCAGATACCCATCTTGTTCCACAATCTCCATGCGAATCACAGAAACATGCATGGCCCAGGAGGATATCAGCTCACAAGGACCTAATACAACAAAAACTTCTTCAAACCACTGCTTTTAGGACTACTCAGATGATAGGCAAAGGAGCAGATTATAAGCGACTAGGGCAAAGATTTATTTGCAAGAAGAGTCACTAAATCTTTTGTCTACAGTGATAGGGAAGAGGAAAGCCAAGAACAAGGCAGGGACAGACTCTGGAACTGCAGGCAGCCTTGTGGTTACAAGGGTTGTGTAGCCTTGTTGAAGCACCTCTGCCTCCTTAGTGGGACTCATGTCACCAGATGGGCACATACCAGCCCCTGGCCAGGGCCTGGAGGTCTCTCATGGCAGGGAACAAGGGCTGGGAAGTTTGAGGGCAAGGGCAGAACTGAGCCCTTGAGTGCTGGATGGCTGTTGTGCCGCAGCAGTGCCTGAGGAGCCCATACCCCTCTCCCAGGGGATGCCCACGCTGTGGGACATCTGCTTTCTCATGGCACACTGGGCACTGTAAGCCCTGGCACACATGGCAGGGGGGTTGGAACTAGAAGATCCTTAAAGTCCCTTCCCAAACCATTCCACAATTCTGTTGCAGCCCAGCTTCAGAGACATTAAGCAATTAGAGAGTGTCCAAAGGAGGGCAACAAGGATGGTGAAAGGCCTTGAGGGAGAGCCGGAGGAGTGCCTGAGTTCACTCAGTTTGTTTAGTGTGGAGGAGACTGAGCAGAGACCTCACTGCAGTTACATCTTTGTGAGGGGAAGAGGAGGGGCACACACTGATCTCTGTGGTGACCAGTGACAGGACATGAGGGAATGGCCTGAAGTTGTGTCAGGGAAGGTTTAGGTTGGATATTAGGAAAAGATCCTTCACCCAGAGGGTAGCTGAGCACTGGGACAGGCTCTTCAGGGAAGTGGTCACAAAACAGGTCACCAAACCTGTCAGAATTTAAGAAGCTTTTGGACAATGCTCTCAGGCACAAGGTGTGACTCTTAGGGCTGTCCTGTGCAGGGCCAGGAACTGGACTCAATGATAGTTGTGGATTCCTTATAACTCAGCTTATTCTGTGATTCTGTAACCTCATGGCAAGCCAATTCCCAGCTTTCAAAAGCCTGTCAGATTGTATTTCCTTCACACATTCACTCAGCAGTGACTTACATTTCTGACATATGGACCACATGTTTGGCTGTCCCAATAAAGTATGTCCGTGCCTTCCCATCTTCAGCAGAAACTGCAGGCATTTCCAGCACACGGCAGAGCTGCAGCAACTTCTGCCTAAACTAACATTTCATTTCCTTGCTACAGCTCACTTCTATTGTCATCACTTTCATGCCTCAAATTAACTTGCATCTGTTTCATGTTTGAAGTTTGTAACACTTGCCCACTTTGGCTACAGTAGTTTATAACCCAACACTAAACATATGTTTATGTTTACTGCACACTAGCTCTGAATCCTTTGACTTAGGATTGTATCAGTTCATTATACCACTAATGGAGAACCTCTGAGACAGGGCTGAAGCTTAAATGGCAATAAATTGGGGAATCATTTGGGGGTGGTAGAAGAGAGGTGGCCAGTGAGGACACACCTGGCCTGACATCCAGAAATGCTGAGCTCTTGCCACCCACCCTGTAACCACTGGGACTTTTAGCACCTCCAAACATGAAACCACAACAGCTTTCAGCAAAACTGTCATCTGGATCTTAAAGAAAAGATTAAAATCCTTTTCCATCGTTGTTCCAGAGGCCTTCAGCACATCCCACCTACCTGTAATCTAAGTGCCCATTGTCTTTGCAATAGGGCTAATGAGATCTTCAAAAGAATTTCAGAAGGCCAGGAGGGAGAGGGGGCTGTATAATGTACTACATTACACGTACAATATAGCACATTGCTAAGTGCTACTTAACACCTGCCCTAGCTGTTAGGTGACAGGCTGGTGCTCTGGCACCAGCTGAGGTGAATTTTCAGGTCCAGTTGGACATTCAGACCAGTTTTACACCTATTAGCATCAGTGAAACTTCTTCTGTTTTCCATCAGACATGCCAATGATGCCAACATCTGGGTGAAGTAAGCACAGTGCCTCTTCATAGCCAGAGCCATTAAGGTGGTGCCTAGACAAATGTGTTTATTTTTCATACAGATAACAGGATGCTCCTTAGAGCTAATAAGTATTTACTTTCCCTTGCATTGCTATTATCTCCCTCATTGAGAACTGTAATTAACATCATTGATCATTTGTGAAGCTTGCCTTCTAATCTTTTTTTTTTTTTTTGTGCCATGGTGGACTGAAACTGCAATGTGCATTATGTCAATACAGGAAAAGTTTTGTTTCATCTCTGCCTTTACATTGCTCTGATCTACCTGGGAGCTGCTGTTCCTGCGACACATCACAATGTTTTACACGGTACCTCCAATTTAAAAGGGACAACCATATATTTTCCATGCAATAGAAGTACCCTTGCTCATAACACTATCACCAAACACTTGAATTAGTTGCTTCCACTTTGCTCATCGCTTCTTGATGGGGATGGACAGCCAGACCCTGAGGTTCTTCTTGGAGCAAGTTTCTACCACCAAACCACAGAGCATATGGTCTGCAAATACTGCTGGGGACCCAGAGGTGAAGGACCTTCCCCTCACTCTCTGCACAGGCACCATTCTCAAGAGGTTGCTTCACACAGGACAATTTCTGCAAGAATGTGATCCCCATCTGACAACTGAAAATGTCAAGAGTCTTCCTGTTATTGCCTGCATACAGTGAGGATTAAATAAAGGCTTGATGTATAAGGACATGCTCTCTCACAGAGCCTGAGATGCAGAAATGGGTGCTGTCTTGCTGGTCAATGCCACAAAGCTGATTTGCAGCAACAGATATCTGCCCAAGCATCTCCAGAGCTGCTGTTCTTCCTGTTCAGGAGAAAGCATCAGTAGTTGGCAGCCATCTATGGTCATTTGTTTTATTCAGACAGCGAGAGCCACACAAATAATAGATTAACAATAATAAAATTTGTGCAGTAAATTGGCCTGGAAAGTAAAATCTTCTGCACAGCTTTTATTTTTTTTCTGACTTCCATATACTCACATAAGTGTGAGCACACACTGAGAGGAACACTGTGAAGAACATCTGCTTTCCAAAGAGTCTCTGAGGAGAAAAGCCATCCCAGGCAGGAGAGCCATTGCAGGACCCCTGTATCCTGGAATTGTGGCTGGAAGGGTGTCAGCTCCCTCTACATCCCCCTGCAGGAAGGGCCATCGTTAGAGTCCAGCCAAGCCAATCATGGCATCACCTAATCAAGGACAATCCATCCCAAAGCCACCAAGTTTTCTTCCCCTCTGTACCTGGCTGTATGTGCCTTACACCCGGGCTGCTTTCCAGTAAGAAGGAAGCTGGAGGAGAGTCACCCCAGTTTCTGTTACATCTACCTGCATTACTTCCTAACCTATTAGAAATCTGGAATGGGAAAAACTTCTAATTTCTTTTAGTTTGCTTTTCTCTCATCTTGTTGGCTAAGAAATGCCCAGACTCTTTCCTAATTTGGCATAAATTCAATGCACCTATTCTCAAACCTTCAGAGCAGAGAAGAATCCATTAAGCTCATTTACATTTGTTCTAGCAACAAATCAGTATATGGAGACATGAAGAAAATAATTTTGAACTACTTTTTCCATTATCTAGTTCTCACTTCCTGCCATTTCCTAGCAGGAAAATAGTTTGCCTAGCCTGGCTTCTTTATTCTCCTTGTGTCTAGCCCATAGCAATTATCTCAATATCTAGGAAAAAGCATTAGGTTTTAAGATCTCAGGCTCCCTTTTGACAAAGGCTTTGCAATCCAGAGGCACTAAGGGGAGAGGATTAAACTTCCATCTGTTTGCCTTGAGGGGGCAAAGCAGAGAAATCAGAGAGAGGTTTTAAGAGATGCTTGTGTGATAACACTGCACACTCACTAGGCAGGGAAGTCTCAGGTAAGATGTATTTGCTTGGGAGTCATCCCAGTCACCAACTCGAACAGATTCTTAATAATTCACTTTATGCACAGCAGACTAGAAAGATTCCTTCAGGTCCCTTCCTCCAGAGTGTCTGTTTGCCTCTCTAGACCTGTGCATCTGCAGCTGCAATTTTTTGGACAGCAGGGAGGAGGATGTGTCTGGATCCTGCACTCTGCTGAAGCTGGAACAGAAACACCAGTGTGGCTACACCCAGAGGGAGCAGAGAAATCTCACAGAGGAGCAATCCTGTCCCTTTGTAGGGGTGATCATCCCTGGCACAGGCAGGGCAGTAGGACAACACCTGCCCGTGCAGCCCCCAATCCTGGGGTCACTGTCCAAGGAGAGGGGGTGCAGGAGCCATTGCAGTCTGGCTCCTCCACCCCGAGCTGGCTCTGACCTTTCTGGGGACAAAGCTGAATGTGGCTGTGACTCAGCAGCCTCCTCTCCCTCACCAGTGGCTGGTGACTAATTGTATTTAATCCCTTTCTTCATTCTTGTTTTGGGGAGAACAAACATAAACAGACTCAGCAGTAATTGTTGCTATGTCTCTACTGTTTCCTCCTCTGGCCGAGTAGGGGTTTTCCCACACACTCATAATTTTAGAGCAACATTTTAAGTACTTTTTCTTATTTTTAAGACATAGTGTGAACATTTCTTGACTGGTGGGAAAAGAAAGAATGAAAGTTCAAAGAATAATTTCTGATTTTGTGCAGACTCTGGAGAAAAAGTTTCTCTAACCTGTCTGCAGAAGTGGGCTGGTCTGCTCTGGGCAGAGATTTTTGCCACAACACAAAGCAGATTGCTTACCAGCACTCTGGAGAAGTCCACATCAGCCCTGGAAAGGGCCGTTGTAAGGATGACTTCACTAAGGACATGGCCCAGAAACACGGTGCCCCTGGAAACAGATCTCCTGCTTGATGATCTCTCCTGAGATGATCTCCATCGATCATCTCAAAGGCTGATCTGGAGAACTGTGGCTGCTGCCTGGGAAGTGCATACCTACAGACCCATGGCTCCTCACACGTGCTCGTGCATATACAGGTATCACTGCATATAGTGATCCTGTATTTGGATCCCATTCCCACACCCCATATTTGGTGGGAATCTGTGGATCATATCTGGAATGGACCTGAAAAGTTCTTGAGAGCTTCTTCTTTCTAGCTGGAGAACATATAGGTTGGCCAGAGGAAGCAGGGAGAAGAGCAAAGAATAAGTGTGTCAGCCACTCACGTTCTATTGGATATGTTGTTCATTATACAAAAATATTTAACAATTATAAAATTATTTACTACCGATATAAAAATGAATTACATAATTCCCATCCTCAGCCAGAAGACTAAGATGATTTATTTTATAAATTTTATAAACACATGTTTTTCTGTATTTTAGAATATGTTTAACCCAAAGCTCACCAAATCAGACACTTTCCTGAGCGACAGGAGACCTTTGGTCCAGCTTTCACTTACACAATACCCAGAGGACTGTTCAGGGACAGCAATGGCAGTGACAGTGACCGTGGCCCTGCAAGGCAGTCTGACCCAGGCTGGCCCCAAGCACAGACTGCCAGCCTTTGCAGCCTGCAGTTAGGTGTTAAATTCAAGGTGTGGGGTTATCTCTGTGCTCTCTCTGCAAGCCGGCCTGTTGAAGGAGCAGATCTCTTGCTGCCAGACACCTGCCTGTGCCCTGCACCCAGCAGCTCCCACCACTGCTGGCTCTGGTGGAGGATCTGCCCCCCTCTGGGAGCTGTGATCTTTGGGGGTGATGGTGATGTCTGGTGCAGTGCCCATGAAACACAGCACCACGAGGCCCAAACTCAGCTGGTGCACATGCTGTGTAATACAGCATCAGCAAAGAGCTGTATGCAATTGACTTCAACCCCATGTGCTCCCTCATGCTGGCTGCTTCCTCATGCATCCATCTTCTGCAGCCACCCCAGCAGATCTTTGCCCAGTACAGTCATCCACAGGCTGCAGCAAAAGCCTCCATATGCCATGGGAGCACCAAAGGCTAAAAGCCAACTCATCCATGTTGTATTACAATGCTGGGATAAGTTCATGTGTTGCTATTTCTGTTAATTTTCTATAGCATACACGGATATTTTCAGGGGAGAAAATAGGTTTTTGCATGCTCTGATCTTCACATTCTTCCAAATTCTTCCACCTTGGTCCAGGCAAAAACTCCCAGTGACTTTTTCTTTCTGTACTCCACTGTCCTGTTTTGAAACCCCATACTCCACTGCTGTTCAGTTGTACCAGACTTTTAGAAAGCTGTTGGCAAAACACTAGCAAAAATCAAGGGAAAATGGATTTAGTATCTATGAATCCAGGTGGGTAACTGAGGAAAATATCTGGCTGTGGAAGAAACCTGTGAGATAAGATACTCAAGTGAAGACTGGAAATTACCCCTGTATATTGTATTTCTGATTCATTTTCACTCAATTATATATGTAGCAGAACCCTGTAATGTTGCTGTTGGATGTTTTTATCCACTGTGACAAAAAAACACTGACAGCATCCCCAGCTGTGATCAAGTAGATACCAGTCCATCTGTCCTGCAGCAGCACTTCCCTCAGGAGCAGACAAATCCAAATACTGGCAACTACATACTTACAAATTTCTCATATGTAATGAAATACTCTGGAAATTATTTGTGAGCAAACAGTTCCCAGGATATTTCATTACTCATTACAAATTTGCAAATTGCTCATGAATGATCAAATATTAATGTGTAGCTAGGGTGCAGTCCCAGAAGGGATGCCCAGCTTTGATAAGGACTAGCCGTGTTCAGCAGGCACCTGCTGGCTGCTGTGCTCAGCACTCCTGCAGACTCATCGATTGCCACTGTGAAATGGGAATGTCACTGGATGCTGGCCATGTACTGAAGATTACTGGGGCACTATAAGCTGCTTGCTCAGACACTCCTAGGAGAAGTGGAAGGCTCCCCACGTGTGCAGAGCCCTGTACAAAGGGCTGCTGGAGCCCTCGGGGCAGCGGCTGCGCTGGCTCCAGCACGTGTGCAGCCCCGAGGTGGAGCAGACTGTTTTTCTGATACCATGTACATAACACTCCACCCAAGCCTCCCTGTGTAAATAAGAAATAAAGTCAAATCATGTCAGTAAAGAGTGGATTACACTGGTCACTGGGAGTGCTTGTGTATGTTCAGCCACAACCTATGATAAGGTGCTTGCCATAAAATTCCTCCCGGAGCCTGCAGCTCTCCTGGGAGCTGCAAGATGCCAGCAGAACCACCAGAGTTTTGTGTCACACAGTGGGGGCAGCAAGGGGGGCACTGAAGGATGGGTCAGAGACCCAGAAGGCTGCACAAGTCCCTGGGGCCATGGGGGTTCCTCTCCCTTGCAGGAGAAAGGCAGGAACACCAATTGCCACCAGCAGATATAAGGAGACAAAGTTCAGTTCAAAGAGGTAAAGGGTGACAACCTTTCTACAGACAAAATTATCCTGCAGTCAGTAAAGCACAGCAGCAATCAGGACAGATAACAGAGTGAGTAATGAAGGCAGAGATTACAAAACTCCACAACCAATCCATCCCACAGCAAAAAGCTGCTGTAAAGCAATTTTAACCCAGCCTATAAACACAATTAGAAACATTATGCTTTGGTACAAGATGTTTTTTAAAACAAAAACATATGGCAAGTTTCATTTGCATTATGATAAATGAATGTTTGAGCAGGTCCCAAATTCGGTGCATTTTTTACAAACAACAGCAAAAGAAAAATTTATTTCTGTCATCTGTTGATGCAGAAAAAGAAAGTGTTTCCAGCTTCTGGTATAGAAGCTTCACAAAAAAAATCACTTACAAGAGTGTGTTCTGTACTTTTTATTTATGAAGAGGAAGACCCCCAGGTTTGGGTCTCTCCCACCCTGAGAGGACCTGCTAGCCAGTGGAGGCTGGCACAGCCTGGCTCTGCCACCCACCTGGGAGTCCAGCATGAGGGAACCATTCTGCTATCTGCTCTCCCACTACCGAACAGTCGGGTGGAATTGGGTTGGAAGAAACATAATTGTGGCTGTCCCCTGGAGTCCCCCTGGGGAAAAAAAAAAATCAAATAAGGGAAAGGTTATTGTGGACTGATAACAGCTAGGGAGGCTGGGAACAGTACCTGTTGCCAGGGAGAGTTTGCTCCAGCGCAGGCAGGGTGCCCTGCACCTCCAGCCCTGTGAACAGAGCAGAGAAAGGCATCCAGGGGAGGGAGAGCCAGAGCAAGGACGTGAGATGAAGAGCTGCAGAGAGACTGCAGCCAGCCAGACCGGGACCCAGATGGTCGGGGGGTGGGGGGGAGATTCAATAAGGAGGTTTTGTGAAAAAAACCATTGCATGCATTCATGTAATTAAAACCCTGACCATCACGCACTGTGTGGGACAGAGGGAGATGATGGCTGAGACTGCAGCTTTGGGGCACTGGGTAGACTTAGAGAGCTGGTCTGCATAAAAGGTTTTAGGTGATGGAAACCTCCCAACACCACCTGCAGAAAGGGGCAGCTGTGGCCTAGGACAAGGCTCCAGAGCCAGGTGAGATGCTGCCCTAACAAACACACATCCACACTAATTTGGCCCCTGGATTGTGTCCAGCACGGGTTTTTGCTCCCTCATCACTAGCGACAGCCAGGGCAGCCGGGTCACTGCTCAAGGAAAAACACCAACTAGATGGCCACCAGTGGTGTGACTGTGACTGACCACTGGCATTAACTCTCAATTCCCCTCCATGCTTTAGCCAAGCAAATGCCATGGCCAGGAGGGAGCCCCCCAGAGCCTGCTGCAGCCCCTCAACAATGAGCCCACTGCGAGAGCAGGTACCCAGTGTGGAGCTCAACAAAACCCCCTAGGACCGGAATGAATTATGCACAACCTTAAGCATTTGCAGGATAGAGGCCTTAGCTCACTGGGTTAAAATACCAGAACAATATAAAACACCTCCACCTCTGGAACCCACTGCACTTCATAAAAATGCCTGGGACCCTGCTGGAGCTAAGCCATTGTCGATAGCCATAAAAAATTGGTTCATAAATCTTCTTCCACTGATGAAATAGCTGCTTCACAGGCAGAACTCAACAAATTGAGCATTTCAAAGCAACCTGCTTGACACAAGCCCTGATTTGCACACCAATACAAGCATCCCCAGCCTGGGCAGGACCTGAGCCTGTTCTGTTCTTCCCTCCCCATTGTCACAACCAAGTGCCAGGAGATTTAGTGCATCAATATCTTCCTCCCGAGCTACAAGAAGGGGATTTACATCTGCAACCCGCAGGCCTTTGGAGTGAAAAAGTCCCAAAAGCAGAGACTAGCCTGGCACTCAGCAGCCACACCGGCTACACCACTGCCACTGCCAGGGTGACAGTCCCCTGCCCCCCAGAGCCTCTCCCAGACAGATGCTAGTTCATCATAGTGCCTATTTTAGTTCATCATAGTGTCTACCGTTTTTTTGGTTGGAAAACAGGTATAAAATAATGTTAAGAGAAATGCAAGTGTTCACCTTGCTGCCCCACAGACACTGTCCTGAAATTTTAATCTAATAGGTAAAACAGCAGTTACAGGAGAGACTGCATTCTTAACATGCTGTCACAACTCAGTATTTTTTAAACACAGCCTATAGCCAAGGGGACTGAAACAATACATTACACTCAAACAACACATTTCACTCAAACAATAGATATTCCCAACTGCACAGCCTTACTTATATTTAAGTAGCATGATAACTAGAAAGAGTAAAATACTCTAACTTTTCAGTTTTAATAAAAAACTTCTTTAAAAATTGAGTCACCCTATATTCATGCCAGTGTGGGTTTTTATGAAGTCAGGGCTGACTTGTTCTCTTCCTTTCTGCCCACAGGGAAAAGAGCAGGGCTCAGATGGGAGGCGGGACCTGCTTCCAAGGCAGAAATATTTATTCAGTGAAAACTTGCATTTAAATATTGATGTTTCAACAGAACTTACTATTTGCTTAACCAAATGTTATAGATTTGCCTAGACAATCACAATGGGGAATTTTTTGGCCCTTTTAGCAACACTGAATGATTTAGAAATAGTGATGAGCAAATCCTAAATTTTTCAAATCCATGTGACTTGTGGCTCAGATTTTACGATAAATTGTTAGGATTTGGGTTTGCAAGACAGGTGTTTGGCATTTCTAACTCCCGGCTCCCTTTAGGAGACATCAAACCAAGCATTAAACTCCTGCGGTCTTGAAAGTTCAAGTCAAGGTGGTTTTTGTTTTGCTTTTCCCCCTGAAGGTCAGTTCAGGATTGAATCCTTTTGTCAAGGTTGGCTGGAGAGCAGAAGGCTCTGTTAATCTGCAGGCACCGCGGCTCCCTCTTGGCTTCCTTCCCGTGCAGTTTGTTTTACTTCAGGATTCACCCCCTGGGATTGTAAAGGCTGCAGATGAGGGTTAGAGGTGAAACAAAGAAAATGAGGTTGGGTGTTTATTTAGAGGGAGACCGAATTCATAATGTTGGAGACACTGGGCCCCTCCCAAGAGATAATCGTAATTTACCAGCACCTCTCCACCACTTGTTTTTCCCCTGAAATAAAACACAGTGACAGATCCAAAATACTACTTCCCCAAGTCGCTCCTAGAACCAAAACAAGGAAGAAGTTTTTTTCTGCAAAGTGACCAGACACTGGAACAATACAAATATGCTTCCAGTGATCTCCATGTGGGAAAGTACCTGAAAAAAAAGAAACAAAGGCAACGTCGCCGCCTTCAGAGACTTTATTTTTTTATTCACTCATCTTGTGCCTGATGTTTCTTTCTTGGTAGATTGCCTTCTTATCGCTCCCCCTTTTTCATGAGACGGCCAAATTTTGCTTTCATTTATTCACTGTGGAGAGCCACTGACTGGTAGCTAAGGCGCATCCCATGTCACACAGGCAGCCTGGAGATATGTTTTCCCTTCTTCATACCTTGTTTTAATTATCACAAGAGCAGCAAGAGAAGGTGCAGATGCATCCATTACACCTAAAAAAAAACCTTGCTCTTTTCCCAGGCTTTTTTGGGTGTTTGGCCTCTAGGGCATCATCCATTTGCAATGAGATCCCGAGATTTACAACAGAGCAAGTGGTTGTACAACAAAAACTGGATTCCGGGGTCCTGATAAGAGAAGACAAGCGTCCTGCCACCAGAGCCTGACCAGTCCCCCCACCGCTAATCGGGCTGAATCAGCTGCGTCAGGGGTTTTATGCTTAACACACACCGGGGTGAAAAATGAGAGTCGCGCTCGGCGCCGGCAGCGCAGCCCCAGCGCCCTGCTACCAGAAGTGGCTGCTTACTTTCAAGCTCTCCGCACAGCCTGTAATCACTCAGTATTGAAACCAGATTTACAAGCTCTTTAGAGGAGAAGTTTGTGATTTCCAAAGCAGACGCATTTGGTATTTCAGAAAAAGGTCAAGCCCCCTGTGGAGTAAGGGGTTTTTAATAGAATCAGTTCAGCAGGAGTTAAGAGGAGACATACCAAGCCAGCGGCTCGCAAAGCCAGGAGCGGCAGAGACACAAGAAAACCTACAGCCATTATTGTTTTGAGGAAAAAAACAGAGAAAGAGAGAGGCACGGGGTATGCCAAACTAAATCTTGGACATTTGATTTCATTTATTCCAATCTGAGAGACTTTCTCAGCTGGAAATACAGGGCTGTCCTTTCGCTCCCAGGCTTGCAGGGGTTTCAAAGAAAGGAGTGCTTGTTATTGTTTGCAGGGGAAACCTGAGAGTGTTTAGCACAATGGCAAATCCAGGCTCTTAACTCAGATGCATTTAAATGGATAGCCTTCGATTACTGTCTCACCTCTTCAGCCTCCAGCCCCTGGCCAGGCTCTTCGGCTATTAATACTTGCTGCCTGCCTCACTAGGCTGGGTGAAATGGTGCTCTAGGACTGCTTTGTTTCATGCTGGTACAGCTAGCTCCCAGCAGCCGGGGAGCCCAGGGAACATCACTAAGGACCCCCGCGCTTGTCACAGGAGTTTCCAAATAGTGCTGGGGCCTGCAGGCTATACACACAGCCACTGCAGAAATACCGGCGATGAAGCTGGCTGCTGCTGGCTCCAACGCCCTTTGGACTCTGCACTCATGGTTTCAGTGAAAAATTTGGGGCTCATTCCATAACTCACATAGCTGCTGCCAGACAGACACCAGAGCTCATAACACAATTTCCTGAGCATAAAGGCTTAAAAATAAATTGGAAATCCAGATTTCATGCTGTCCCGGATTTGGCTGGGATAGAGTTAATTTTTCTCTTACAAGAAAGCTTAAAAGACTCATAGCCCAGAAACTCCTAGGTCATATCAGCTACCACCCTAAAGTGCCACAGCAGGTAACAGAACCCCGGGAGATGGCAGCTGCTAACCCCAGCCCCAGCGCTCTGTGGCCCTGCTGCCATGACTGCAGGGGATGGCAAACAAGCTCTTCTTTAAAACATCTCCACAGCAAGGGGCCAATTAGAGCATCCTGGTCTTACTAGCCTTTTAATGGCAAGCATAAATAGGCTCTTATGTATTCAAATCAGCAGCAAATGAGTAGTGAAGGTCACAGGATGCTTAAATGACTATACAACATGCTCCCTCTGATTGCTGGAGAAGGCACTTAAAAGGTTTAGCCATTAGATTTTCTGACTTGTCTAGTCACAGTAACTACTGGTGCAGCTACAGACGGTATTTCAGGTTTGTCTCTTTCAGCATCAAGTTCCCAGTCAGCCATTCCCAAAAAAAATACACTTGGCAGATCAGACAACTGCCCTAGATTTTCAGATCAGTGCAAAGGAAGGGCAGAGCTCTTATAGAAAAGCAGCACTTTGAAAGGTCAGCCAGAAGACCACAGGCCAGATTCCAAGAGAAGTTGTGGCCACGTAATTTCTTCAGCAGCACAAATCAGATGGAATTCTCTGCCTTAAAAGCAGACACATTGAAATAGGAAAAAGGGTCAGCAGCTTGAGGTGCACAGATGAAACTAATCCTTCTAAACTGCACTTTAATATTGCAAACATGGGCACAGTGGGACCTTGGCATTCCCAAGGCTCTCACTGCACTTGGCCCACGTGAGTGTTTAACTGTAGAGGTAAATTTGCAATTTCAGTACCTCTGCTTGCACAGCCAAGTGACCACCTTATCTCCATCAAGAACCCTACCACATCGTTTAAGAGCACTTTCAGGAACACGAGCCTGTGACTTTGAGGGGCAGCTTTCCTTGCTTACATCCTTTGCATTTCAGCCTGCACATCCCAAAGCAAAGTAGCACAGCAAACAGCACTCAGGCTCAGAGCATTGCTGCAGGGCTGTTGTAACGCCATGCGTGCCATCCCCTTCTCACTGCTGGCAACAGTAGCACCTCAACTTCACAGCCAGAATAGGAGGCTGAAGCAGTTCTAAGGCTTCTTAAAACACAGATGAATACTAGACTTGTGCCAGGTTTTGTCTTCTGAAGCAGCATTTTGGATGCTTCTTTCACCATGATGTGGCTTCAGCCTTTCAAGTAAGTATACTTTAATTATTGCAAAGTCTAATATAGCACGAAAAATAAATACAATAAATTCCTTAAGTAATCCAGAGGTTGTTTGTTTTTAGCAACTAAGCATTGAATAAATGAAATTATAAAGTGCTGCCAACTAGCAGAAGGAGTAAGAAGCAACTAAGTGCACAAATATTGGCCAGGATGAAAAGCCACCTATGCAAGAACAGCATAAAGAAGGAGCCAAAGATTAAAGTACAGTGTTGTTTCTTCAGTCCCACACAATGATACTTAAGTTACATGATAGAAGAGCAAGGCAGATGCTTTCCATTGTGCCCAGAGGGGTTATAAACAGAAAAAAAAAAAAAATAAAAATCAACAAAACTAATAGGTAATGTGGTTTTGGGGTTTCCCTCCTCTCCCAAAAAAAAAAAAAAAAAAAAAAAAAGCTTGGGTGTAAAAGGTACAAAAGGAAAACAGATCAGAGAAACAAGAATTGTGAGACAAGGGAGGAAAACCAGCTATAAAGAATTAGGAGTCACTTTCTGACACATTTTGCACAGAGGAAGTCTTTCTTCATTAACAGAGGAAGAAAAAGTTAACACACAAAGCTCTGGAAGAATTCACTGAGGTTATGAACAAAATGTAACAGCCAAGAATCAAGTAGGCGGTTTCACTGCTACTAAGCAGAAAACAAAGCTGCCACCTTCGGTCTCAAATAACCACCTGAAGTCCTCTGCAGAGTAGGAAAAGAGTCTGCTTTCAGAATCTAATTGTTATGCGTGGCATTACCATGTACACCTTGATTTGTTTTCTAATGTCATCCACAAGAAAACCCATTTTCCAAAACAGAAATCACAAGCAAGTTTCAGAGAAAATATATATATTTTAAAAAAATCTTTACAATAAGTCAGGAAACATAGGAGCTTGCACACAGTTTATTATAATAACTCCGTTCTCAGCTCCCTACAGTTCAGATAACCCTGGTGACAGTGTTTACAACTTCTAACTTTTGCTTTCACAACTCTGAAGCAAACAATACATTTGAGTGTATTTTACTCTGTGCAAATAAGACAACTTTTGGAATCCTTCAGAAGAAATATCCAAGATTCTGTTTGCAGAGGTCCTTTGTTTCTCAAAGATGATTTATGAGAGTTTTTGTTTTAAGATAAAGTGCTCCTGTCCAGCAGAACCCAAAGGCCTTCAAGAGTTCAGAGAGTAAGTTTAGCTCAGATTAAAAAATAATTGGTCATACAAATTCCAGCTTCCCATGTCCGCTGTACATTCCCCAGTGGACTAGTGAAAGAATTTTATCATTGCTGAGGTCTGAATGTCTCATTTTATCACAGGTCATGCAGCAGTTCTCGTGACCAGTCACAGGCACCATGCATTCCAAGTCCAATTTTGCCACCTGCCCTTTTTTCGAATGATGTCCATGAAAACTGTAGTGCAAACGAGAGAGCATTTGCTGTCGCTGATCTTGCAGTCTCTTGTTTTCACTCCTGAGCATTCTCAAGGCCAGCATGATAAGGAGCACCAAGATTAGCCCACCAGCTATCGGAACAGCAATTACAGCTGCCCTGAACCATAACTCTTTTGAAGAAGTCAATTCTTGCACCTTGGTGATGAGATTCCTGCTGCTGTCATGTTGATATCTGCTCCCTTGTCCTGCAAAGGGGAAAGATGTGAAGCTTATTTCAGGATTTATATATACACTGATTTACATATAAGCAACTCCCTTAAATCCCACACTGACAAGTTTAAGGAGCAACTGCTACACACTGCAGTATCTACAGAAAATACCCCTGTAAAGAAAAAAAGTAGTTTCTAAGACATAGAATTTCTTATCCCAATAGCCAGTTTAACTAGGAACACCTTGCCTCTGACTCTTAGACATGTCAAGATGGCAAGAGAAACTTCCAGTATTAATGCAGACAAAAAAGCTAATGTTCTCCTGCATCCAGCCACCCGCTTCTCCCTCTGGTGTCTCTACTTACATTAACTACTAAATCAATAACAGCAGATGCACAAGGTTTTGACTGTAGCTGGCCTGATGGCCAGAAGAGAGGTTTCACTGAAGTTTTATTGCCCTACCTGAAGCATCGCCCCTGGAAGGAGACAAAACATCATGTAGTCCTCTGTAATTGCACATATCTTCATGACAGCATTCCAGCGTGGACATGGTGGTGGTGCCAGAGTGGTTTTGTGCTTGTTTGGCTTGGCAGACCTCAGCTGTGCTTGCTATAGAGTCCAAGCAGCCATGAGTGAGTGGGGAATGTGTATTCTGAGGATCAAGCAGTCTGGAGAAGCAGGCACTAAGCTCAGATTTGCACATATAGCCAGTTGCAACACAGTGTGCAGCATCACAGTAGCATCTGATTTCACCTAAAAAACAAAAATTGTGCAAGAAAGGTAAGAATTTGGTCCTCTAAGGACACCTCACCATATATCCTTATTACCCACACGCATCACACAACCAAACTCGGTGCCAGGTTTGAGATACTTCTTTAGGCAGTAGATCCACAAGAGCTGGGGCTGTTCCTTTCCCATCACTGTACTGCGCCTACCTCCTGAAACCTTAATCCTTGTAAACGCCTTGGGGCACTTGCTTTAATGACTAGTACTCTAGTCCTTTGAATTAAAGCAAGAGCATTTCGCTAAAACTGGGGACTGGGGGAGGGCTTGGAGGGGGAAGGTCACAGTGGCTTTTTTTTTCCCCCCAAGGTAAATAACAAGACCATTTTACAGCTACTTCCACTCGCTGTCAGCAGTTGCATTTAACCACATTTAAAGTGAAACACCAGTTCTAAAACCAACACACACCTTCAGTCCTAGAAGAAAGTCACATCTATGTTTTTTAACCATTACTCCAGGAACAGCATTCTATTTTTATAAAAGTAACATTTCTTTTAATTGCATATAAGCACACAACAAAAATACCAGGCCTAAATATTTATTGACAAATGAAAAACTCGGAACTGCTGAATTGTTTATTACCTCTCAATACTACCCCAAAATTTAAAAGGTTTAACTAACACCTTATAAAGCTATTAGCTAGAACCATTACCATCTAAGTCTGTCAGGACTGTTTTACTGTGTGAAACTGAGCAACTATTTCTAATTTCTACAGAAAGAGAAAATCTTTAACTAGTTCTCCATGCAAAAAGACTCTTTGATCAATATTATAGAACAAAAAAGTTCCAGTTTATAATTATTCTGCTCACCAGAGACAATGACTCTCAAATCAAATGTGAAGTTTTTAATGGAGTGAAACTGCAAGGCTAAAGGCTCCCCCTTGCCTCTCCCCAGTTTCAAATGCAATCCAACATGCAGCAGAAAAGAGGAAACACTTAAGACTGAAAATCCTCTACCGGCTCTATGAAAAATATCAGGAAACCTCAAAAATTTCTGAAGGAAGTGATAAAAAAGTTCCCTTCATAAAATTCTTCATTTTGTGCTCTCCAAAGTGCTCTGGTATGAATTAAACCTGTCCTGTGCTGTAGCAAAAACTCACTCTTTCTAGGCAAGTTGCAACTCAAACATAATTCAATGTGCCATCGAGCCAAGGTTTAAAAGGAAGCCAGATTTTGGAGACATCCTTGGAAGAATGGACTTAAAACTACTTCTGGTGTGCCTACTGTACTTTGCCACCAGAGTAGCACCAAGGCTTTCAAAGTTGACTGAATAGTCAGATGTCTTCCTCCTACAGTCTGTACTTCAAAAAAAATCAATCTATAGGTTTTCCTGCTGCCACCCCTTCTTATGATGTTACCTACCACCTATAGCTTAAAAAAAAAAAACAAAACAAAAAAAAAAAAAAAACTGTTCTGCAAGAAGTAAAAAAAATCATCCCAAACAAGTTAGTTTCCCCTCGTCGGGCTACCTTAATACTTTCCCCGAAATGCTACTGGCAGGCTCCAGGCCTTGAAGTTCCCGCTGCTCTTTAATAACTCTGCTTAATAGAAGCCAAATGATGGAGTGTCTCACTGTCTCCAGTCCAATTCCCTTGGGGTTTCAGACCAAGTAACCTAATTTTTCACGAATTCACGCTCACTGTCATCCAGCATGTTACAGAAAAGAAGACTCAATCATTTTCTAAGCATTCTATATGAGCATTCTATATTCTACCCCGCTGAAAAAAATAGTTTTCATAATTTTTGCACTGTTAAATTTAAGATGCAAACATGGCACAGTACCAGAGCTGACAGTTCTTTCATGAGTTTCAGCAGAGTACAGGAATAAAGAGAAACAATACACATGCTTTCATTTCAACTGCTTATACAATCACATTCAAAAATCTACATTTTATTGCCTTAAGACAATCTCACAAACCGAATCTGACAGGCTAGTCATCAGGTTAATTCAACTGCTTTTTAATTAAAGCCACGTTTTCAGTGAAACAAAATGGACTTTGTATTACTGTATTTCTGTCAATTCATAAAGTTTCTTCCTGTGCTATGCAAAAGGCCAGAAAGGGTATTTAGTATTTTGAAACAGTGAACAATGCCCTTCTGTTCCCTCCTCTTTCTTGTTACTGTATGTAGCTATTAAAGAAAAATGTCTGCTTTTAGTCAAGATGGCTACAGGAGAGACTGCAGGCTTCTCTTAAAGCTTTTGAAGTCAACAGCAGCCAGAAGTCTGTGATCCCCTAATTATATCATTATCAGGCACATAGTTTCAGTATCTGCGACTTCACATCACTCAGTCACTCCCTGTTCTGCCCGCTTTGATGGGGCCAGCAGGCTCCCCCCTGCACGCTGCAAGGCTGTTATTTAGGGTTAATTACAGCCTTCCTTCCAAAATAAATAAATACCGTCGCACATCACCACCACGCTAACTTATCCTTTATCCTCCTCCCCGGAGCACGACGATTACCGGCAGCCAGCGGGTCGCCTCTGCCCCCGAGGGCGCTCCCCGGGCGGCCAGACCACAGCCCAGAGCCGCCACAGCCTCCAGAGCCCCCAGAGCCGCCAGAGCCTCGCAGCCCAGAGCCGCCACAGCCTCCAGAACCCCCAGAGCCCCCCAGAGCCGCCACAGCGCCGGGCGCGGCTGCCCCGCCGGGACACCGCGGGGCCGTGACTGCCCGCACCGGCGGCCAGGTGGGAGGCGAGGGACACAGGGGCGGGAGGCACAGGCCCGGCGGCTCCGCCGCCAACACTCGGGGTCCCGAGACAGCGCCGGGCCCGGCCGCCCTCGGGCACCCGCTCCCTCAGGCACGGCCCCGCCGACCACGAGCCCCGCAGGCGCCCTCGGGTGCCCCGCCGCAGCCCCTCACCTCTGGTGAGCAGGACGGCCATGGCGCACAGCTCCAGTTGCAGCCAGATGAAGATGTAGCTGGAATGGCGATCCATTTACCCGGCGCCGCTCGCCACAGCCCGCAGCGCAGGCACGGCCGAGCCGCCGTCGCCCGCCCGCCCCTGCCCCGCCGGAGCGCCGAAGAGCCGCTCGCCCGCGGGCAGAGCCGTGGTGCGGCCACCGCTGCGGCGGCGGGCCAGGAGGACGGCCGCGGCTCTCCGCCCTTCTTTCGCAGCTCCGCCGCGGCCGCAAGAGCAGCACCAGGAGGAGCACCAGGAGCGGCGGCGCGGCGGCGGTGCCCGGCGGGTGCTCTCACTGACACGGCAGCGGCGGCGCCCGCCCCGTAAATACGGCCGGCGCCGGGCGCGACTGGGCCACGCCCCGCCGCCCCTGCCCCGCCCCGCCGCCCCATTGGTCGCGCCTGCACGGACTGGGCGGGGACTCGTTCCGCCCCGCCCCCTCCGGCCCCGCGGCGCGACCCGAGCCCCACCCGCGGCGCCCCCGGGCGGCGGCGGCGCCGGGAGCGGGCCGGGCTCTGGGCTCGGCCGTGGGCTCTGGGCCCGGAGACCCGCCGGGAGAGCGGCCGCTGGCGGCACCGAGCGCCCTCGCTCGCCGCCTTAGGTTCGGGGCTCTCCGGGGAGGGGGAACGGGCTCCGCCGGGTCCCCGAAATAATTCCCTACGGAGGCAGCAGCGCGGGGTTCCATTAAAAAACATCGTGATGTGACTGCGCGTTCGGCGGAGCCGCGATGGATGGATGGATGGATGGATGGATGGATGGATGGATGGATGGATGGATGGATGGATGGATGGATGAGCTGTCCTCAGCCCCAGGTCGCGGTACGGGCAGCGCCGGAGCGGACGGGGCGGCCGCCGAGCGCTCCTGCCGCTGTCCCGGCGCTGCCGCCAGCCCTGCCTGTCCGCTCCCGAGCCGCAGGGCTGCACCAGGGTGCAGGGATGTTGCCCGAGCGGGAACAGCGGCACTTTCACTGCAGCCGGGGCTTTTTTCCCAAGGTTATGGAAATCCTGCGCCTGGGCTTGGCGCGGCGCGGAGCCGGCAGCCGCGGAACCGGCTGGAACCGCGGGGCGGCTGGGCTGTCCGTCCCCGTGTCCCGGCATGGGATGCACCCTGCGGCTCGGGGGCTCCTGAACCTCGCACTCGGCCCCGCAGGGTCTCACTCGCTGCTGTCACATCCACGCAGCAAGGGCAGGCCCGTGGTACAGAGCTATTAGCGAATATACCCTGCAGTAACTATTCTCTTTCCAGTATTTCTTTTCCAAGACCAGCTGTTGGGGATGGACGCACGAGCTGGTGTTCTACCACTGAGCTCTGATACAGCTCCTGTGGGTCCTCTTTAGCTTGGACAGTTTTTCTTCACGTGTTTGCCCTGAAAAAAATGTGCCCCTTAATTAAAATTTCTTTGCTAACTTAATTTTCTTCTTTCTTTGTTCATTACGTTTTATAAGCCTTGATTTCTACAGCACAGACTGTTTCCCATTTATGGGCAAAATACTTTACATATTTGGGACCACTTGTAGTATTAAAGCTGTTGGATAATGTGTAGATAATAATAAAAAATTACTTGAGAATTTTCATTTGAAATTTTTTGTGAGTCTTTAAAGACATTTTCAATAGGGGACATAATATCTCATGTCGGAGACATTCCTCCCTGAAAGAGAAAGGAGGAAATATGAAATCTGAGATTGAGATAACTCCAGTTTACTTTGGCAGAGAGGAACAGACTGGATCTCTGACTAATTACTGCTGATGCCATCACATGCTATAATGGTTTTACTGTGAGTCTTGTGATTTGCATATGTATAAGATAGATACACGTGTGCTGCGCAGTCTTTACACTTATGTTAGACATATTTGTGCTCCACCACAAAGTAATTTGCTAATTCTTGTTTCTCTTTAGAAATTACAAAAACAGCAAGAACAGCCAAGTGATATCTCCCAGTCTGGCACAGGCTATCAGACACTCATTTGCAAACATACGAAATATCATTCATTATAACCCAGAATCATTACAGCAACATGTGCAATTCTGCTTCTCCTGCTCCTATCAACGGTGACAAGCGCGTTTAACAGATCTCATTTGTTACATGCAGTACCGACAGACTGGAAATGGCTTTTATTCATGGAGCCACATTACTGCACTAAGTAACATGAGAGACTCCCTGAGTATTATAAACATCCTGGCCAAGGCAGCACAGACAGACTAACCAGAGGGCAATGTGCTTGAGATCAGTTTTGAACAGAAAATTTCATTGACAGCTGTCAAGTTTGAATTGTGAGGTACAATTTACTGTAAAAAAATTTCTAATTCTGTATGCTACAAGCGTGCATGAAGTACCAAAAGTGAGGGAGGGACAGCAGGGATCACTACCCAGCCTTAGTTCCCCCCCAAAGCAACTAAAGACCCTTTTGTAAACCTGTGGATGGAGTCAGTGTCAGGAGGGTTTGACCGACTTACTGTGTCTCTTCACTCTCTGGAACACTGCTCAGAGAGACATGCAAGGCTTGTGTGGGGTCCTCTGACAGACTATAACATAAACAAGATAATTCAGCTTCTGCAGTGCTAATTTGCTTTTGTTTTAGAGACAAGAGCTAACAGGGCTAGATTGGCCTGGAAAAAAGGGACAGGAGACAGACCCAGCACAAAGCAATAATAACAACATGTTCTGCAACCAGAAGGAATGTGGGATAATGACTACAAGGAACCATCAAGGAAAGCGTCAGGAGCCTGAGGCTGCATTACGTGTCTCCAGCAGCCATGGGAGAGCAGCCTAAAGCCTGCACTTGAACGGACTACAGAGCCTGTAGTCAGAGCCTGCAGAGCACAGGGCTGCTCCCTCCCACCAGATACGTGAAGGCCTTTGAAGCCAACATGAACAGAAGGACCTGGTTGCAAAATCAGCCTCTGGGCACCTCACGGAAAAGGGACTGCTCTGGGCAGCATCTCACAGGAGCACGTTCTCTGCATCAGCTCAGAGCTCTGTCACAGATGCAGAATTTTGTCTTTTAGAAGAAGAAATTGCCAACTAAAACAAGAGATCCATCCAACGAGTCTTCGCAGGCCACACAAATGCTGGTTTGATTCTTTTACTTCATTTCACAAGTCAATAGTTGCAGTGCCAAGTTTCTGGCAGGAGGACTTTAGAACTGACAAGTCCTTCTAAAAGACCAATTCAGATGAGCACCCAGTGTCCTGAACTATTCCAGACCAGGACTTCTCCTATCAGGCAAGCAACAGCTCAGGACAGTACCTGATCTCCTCTACAATCTCATTCCAGAAGAGGCTCACTATTTTCCTCCAGGAGCATGTGGGCAGTGCAGCCGTGCAAGAGTCTCCTTCCAAATGTCAGGGTGCAGTCCCTCCAGTGAAATGCCAAATCACATCCACCACCTTCTCCAGAATCTCCGTGTGCCTGAGAGTCCCAGCACAGGCATGAGAGGATGGATGCCATGAGAGGTTTAGGTCTTTCCTGCATCAAGGAGGAAAATGAAACAAGCCAAGACAGAGGTCAGCCTGGCAGAATTTTCTAAGTACAGAACTCTGAACAAGAGAAAAGCTCTTTGGCTGTGGGTACCCAGCTTTAGAAAATTCAACTTCCTCTCATTGTTTTGCTTCTTTCATATATTCTCTTTCTCTTTTTCACATGAATTGGCATTAATGCCTGTCCCTGCTGCTACTGCCTACTGCTTATGTGCAGCAGCCTGTCTGCAAAACAAAGTTACAACTTCAGCCTGCAGGTGTGATTACCTGATTTAGGTAATTCACCCCAGAAAAACAGTTTGGAATCAAAGATAATTCTTTCATCTGACAGCTTTGAACATTATCATGAATTCCTCACCCCTCTATAAACTTTCATGGCATGCTGGCAACTCACCACCATTTTTCCCAAATGATTGGATGTAACCCTTCTGTCGATTTCTAGCAAAAAAAACCCCCGTGTTTTCACAGTATTATTCATTTGTTTGAACATTTCAACAACAAATGCATACCCCCCACCCCCCAAAAAAAAGGCAAAAATAAAAATTTATTAGAGCTGCAATTTGGAAATCCTTTCATTCATTGGAAATCCAATCACCTCTCTAGTCAAGGCATTGCTGCAGCCCTGTCCTGGGGAGACTCACATTCCTCAGGGAGATGAGGATTTGCATTCTCCTGGATGTGCATGCACACACCAGCACTTGTCAGTACTGCCACATCGGATGCTCACTGCACTAGCAAGGAAAGGTTAGCACTGCTGCTTTGGACTAATTTCAAATTGGTGTCAAAAGCAACATTTGCACACCATATCCATTTGTTTTTGCACCTTGCAATTATGATTCAGCTGGGAATTTTTCATTTGGAAATGATGTGAAGTTAAAAGCGTTGGGACTGTTTAAAGCATCTTTGGAGCAACATTAATCATAGTAGTTTGGGGCTTTTTGTTAACTCCTTAACACTAGCCAACAAACATCCTTTTTTTTTTTTTTTTTTTTGAGTTGCTTTGCTAGCACTTGGGATATGATACACAAAAGCTAATTCTACTGAATTACATTTATTTATGCTGATTATTGCCTTGAAAGAAATAATTAAGGCTTAAGCTAGCTTAGCTTGGCATAAAGGCCAGGGGGCAGGGAACATAATGTGACTGTGCATTTCTTTTGGCTTCCCACTTCAGGGTCTGGCCATGGATTTCCTGAAGCAAGTAGCCATTTCAGGATCTAAGGCTATGCAGATCCCAAAGGCTGGCTCCTCCAGCCGCTCCCCTGTGACAAACAGGCTGCTGAGCAGGTTCCCTCAAGGTTAATAACTCCCAAGAGCTTTAAACCTGTAACTGGGGCAGTTCAAGGAGGTGGAGAGAGGCCTGCACGAGTCCCTGCTCATTTTCAGCAGCAATTAGCGTGTCCCCAGTGAAACTCAGTTATCTCCAAACTGTGAGGAGGGGAGCTGCGTTCCAGAGACAATCAGTGATACACGTTCACCCAAAATAAGTAGGACACCAGACTAGTGTCTATGTCGCAGGATCCACTTCCCCATGCACGTGATATATTATCCAGATGGCACCAATCTGCATCCCCCTCAGACACAGGACATGATAAAGAGACACTACTTAAGAGGCCCAGAAAGTGAAGCATTTCCTGCCATGCTCATCACTTTACTTTTCATTTAAAACTAACCCTCCCTCCCCCAAGCAAGCTGCACTCCTACTCCTCCCAATCAATAGGGCGATTTGCATTTATCCTCCTGGAGGCATCGCTCCTAGAATCGGGGCCAGAGCGATCCAATCGATAGGAGAAAGCTGGAGCAAGACTGGAAAAGAAGCAGCAGAGAGATTTCCCCCAGGGAGAAATGCAAAACACTGGAGAGAGGCAACAATTATTGTAATTGAAGGTAATGAGGCCGAGGCGCCAGCTCCAGCCCTGCTTAACATCATTCAATACAAAGTGAGACACACATGAAGGAGACGGCCCGAGCCCGGCCGGCCCAGCCCGGCTCCCGCACCCGCACCCGCACCCGCCCCGCAGCCGCCGCCCGGAGACAGGCCTGTCGCCTGTGCTGCTGCGTCTGGGAGTCACTCCGGGCATGACTGCTGCCAGGGTCCCAGAGGCCTCCTTTCCATTGGCCTAGGATTCTCCCCTGTCTGTATTCTCGGTGTGTTTATTGTCGCTGCGCGGTGAAAGTCACGCGCTGAGCCCCAAATCCTTCGGCCAGGGCCAAACGCCGTCCAGTCCTGAGGCAGGACAGGCTCAGCCCCAGCCCCTTACCCTTCAGCCCTTCCCCGCAGACACCCCCTCTGCCACGGCAGCCTCGTCCCCGCAGCTCCCCGGTGCGGGGTGCGACTCCCCGGGAGCAGAGAGGGGCTGCTGGAGAGGAGCTCCGCCTGCCCTGCGGCTCTGCCGGGGCACGGTGCAGGTGCCTCGGTGTCTGTCCCTGTGCCCGGCCGGCACGGTCGCTGATCTCGGAGCAGAGCTCACACCGGCGTGAGGCGAGGGGTCTGCACTGGACGCGCTCAGCTGCGCCTTCGCCTTGGATTCCGTGGGCACAGAGCCTCGGCCGCCGGGGGTCAGGGAGCCACCAGCACCGGGGCAGGCTTATTGAACTCTCATCGAGACTAAGGCAGCCGGGGCCGGCACGGGGTGAGAGCCCTCCGGCAGAGGGGCCGGAGCGCCGGCGGGGCGCGGCGCTCCCGGGCCGGCTGAGCGCGGGCACCTCTTGCCCTCTGCCGGCAGAGCCGGCCCCAGCAGCGACAGCCGGGGCCTCTCCCCTGCCAGGAGCCTCTCCCCAGCCAGGACAGGGCGCAAGAGCGCCGGGTGGGGAAGTACCGGACGATGCGGCTGCCTGCAGGCGTGGAGATGAGTGATCCCATTGCCAGAAGAGTAGGAGCAGCGCGGGTACACCGGGGATCGCATCAGCAGCTACCCCCAGACACATCCTGCACGCAGGAGTTAACATCCAGTGTTCAGCCATCACCTTCTGAAACGTCCATGTAAAGGTGTTACATGTCAGGATTTATAAACGGTACCTAAAAAGTCAAGCACCACCTATCAGATCTGAGTTATCAGGTGTCTAGAGATAAGGTATGGCAAATATTAGGAATTTGCTTTAGATCCCAAGCATGAGAAACCATTAGTTACGTCCTGTCACAGCATAATGTGTGCATGGGGGAGGAGAGCTGACACTGGGCATGGCCAAAAAACCCTGGAAATCGAGTGTCACTGTAGCAGAACAGAGCATCCAGTTCAAGTAACATTTCTTACAGAAAGCCATAGTTTGGATATAGGACATGCAGCGAAACAGGCATGTTTGCCAGTGAAACCAGAGCCTCTTTTGAATAAGAGCTTATTGCCTAAGCAAGAGTCTCAGGCTTATATTTGCACATGCAAGAGAGACTGTCCATGGGTCTGAACACAAACACAAGTCCTTGGAGGACTTGTCCTAACCCTTGGAAGACTTACACCCAGCAGTCAAACCCTGCGTGCTCGGCAGGGCTACGTGAGACTGTTCTACACTCTTGCAAATCTATTGTCAGCAGCCCCTTCACAACAGCAGCTCTAAAAGCTTTTGATGCAGATAAAGAAACTCTCCAGAGATACATTACTTTGTATTAGTCAATATTTATTGCTCCAGCTCTATTTTCTGAATCGCATATTTCAGATCCAAATGCCAGAGCCAAGGCAGTCAGTTCAAGTCAGGAAAGCCTATATACATCGTAACAGACTGGAGTCTCAGCTACTTAAATAGGCAGCACTCTGCCAGATTACACCGAGCTCCAGGTCTGACAGACATTTGTAAATACAGTAGAAAAAACTGAAGGCAGAGCTAGATCTCAGAGCAAGGGCCACAGCTTCAAGAAGATGGATATGTATCTTAATTGTATCTTAATAAGATTTTAATAGTTCAGCCCCACAAAACTGCTGTTTGAAAAATGAGGCAGCAGGACATCTAAGCATAGATGTGCAATTAAAACAAAACCTTAATTCTCACTTTATCATGAAAAGGAGAAAGAAAAAAAGTATTTGTGAGAGAGGACATGAAGAGTGAAGTCAGTGAAGGCTGTGGACCCAGTTAAATTCTAGCAGCATGTGTGCTCCAAAGGGAGAGTGTGGACAATTCCCTGCCTTGGCTCTAGGGCAGGATCAGTAAATACATCAGAGACAGCTTGTAATTCTGATAACTCTGAGTCAGAATAATTGTAAAAAGGACAAATAACAGGGCAAGGGGAGCTGCAGTGAGCTTTGGCAAATATGTAAGAAGCTGAAGGCATTCAATATCCAGGATGCCAGGCAGGGCAGCATCTGAAGACCCAAGCCCACCACGTCTGGTGGGTTTAACCAGGGAGGGTGAAGGTAGTGATACCCTCAGGTTTCTGCTAGCCTTCCTTGAGGGACTCCCACCCCTGTGACAGGGACTGCAGATGGGATCACCCATCCCTATCACCTGCAGCCTGGCGCTGAAGCACCCAAGGAACAGGTTTGAGCACCCTCTGACTGAGAGGATAATCTCAGGCAGAGGAGGAGGATTCACAGCTTGCTGCCAGGAACACCTCAAGAAGCCACAAGGGTTCATCTGTAGGAGCACTGTGAGATCAAAGGCAGATCAGGCAGAGGAAAGGATGGGTGGAGAGAGAGCAGTGTTGGCAGAAAGTGATACCAAGTGCAACAGAAATTCAGATTCCTCACAGTCCAGACCTCGAGGCAGCAAGGAGGCAAGAGGGATGAGCTCTCAGAGAGCTGAGAGTCCTGGAAGGGGGGAAAAGTGTGGCCCCTCTCTTTTCATAACCACGAGTGCAAGACATTAAACTTACACAGGACTAAAACAAAATTAAGAAGCCTCAGAGAGAGAAAGCAGTCCTGATTATTCTTAAAACACTTTTTGTAATGAGGAATATTATATAGCAGAGTAGGATATTAAACCAAGGTCTTCTCCACAGGTTGCAAGGCAGCAGTGAAACGTGAGAGTTGAACACACTGGAGGTGGGGAGCAGGAGAGTGCTGCCCAGAGCCCCAGAGCCAGAGCTGCTGGGCAGCCAGAGCTGTTTGCCCCCAGCCCCCAGATTCACACCTCTGCCCTGCAGAACTGAACTGGTTCTGCCTCCACCAGGCTGCTGTCCTCTTCCTCTGCCATATCTCCAACATGCTGCTCTTCTGCTTTGGTGTTCAATACTGTCACATGCTTATGGACAAATATTTTTCCTTCATTTGACAGAAAGAAGTGAAAAAAGGAGGTAGTGATTGTTGCCATCTGAAACCCAAAGGGAGCTTCAGAGTTCCAATGTACCAAAAGTAATGAAGAGACCAAATTATGGCCTTCAGCAAATACACCAGTCTGCCATAGACTGTGAACAGGCTGGCCAACTGCTTTGTCTTCTTTGTTGCCTTTGATGCTCATGGCAGCTGCCTGTGTCTGCTGCAGCCCTGTCTGGCACACCCCCCTCTCACAGCAGCCCATCTATGACCACCTTGTTTTTTAATCAATTCAATAATAACGTAGTTTTCACTTTAATCTTCACTATCGAGTCCTAATGAAACAAAATTCTATCAATCTCTCTAAAGACACATTCAGACTAATATTAAGTGTGCCTCTTTAGGTCCCCATGGAGATTCTGGCAGGAAGGTTGATAAAGCACAGAGTGTCCTTTTCCCTCCTAAGGGCAGATTTTAAACTTATCTGTTTTAACCATGAGAGTAACATAAGGCTGATATTAGGAGCCCAATTATGGGAAACTGCTGCTGAGCACTTAGCAACTGAATGGCTATTAGCATGATAGAAATCAGACACAACAATCTGCATTAATTAGTATCCCTGTTGTTAACACTAGATACATGCAATTCTAAATAAATACATGTAATATTCATCTGAATTGCATTCCCATGAATAAAGCTGGACTCAAGCTCTGTGCCAAAGGAAGGAGGACCCTGTGGGTTGCTGTTTTCAGAGCAGCCCTGGCAGAGGGGGACACTGGCAGCAGCTCTGCCCCCGTGCTGTGTCCAGCCAGGACCATTTAATTTAACCAAATCTCTTTGCCTTTCCCAGAACTCTCAGGTTAAAACAACATTGGCTAATTCATGACACAAATGCCAGCTGAAACACATCTATTTCCAGTAGCAGGAGGTAATACTTGATTCAGCTCTGAGGAGGCTGTGCAGGGCTTCTCTGCCTGTCCAAATGGCAAGGGCTGAGAATAACTACCCACCAGCTTTGTTGGGCTGCTGGGCACCCATGTACATCTCTGCTCTTCATGTGTGGTCAGAGCCAAAGTTGCTCAAGATCACCCCTACTGACATGCTCTTCAAGCCTCTCCCCAAAAACCTGGATTCCCTTTACCCCTGTCACTCACACTTTTTTTTACTGTATTTACACATGAAACTAGAAAGCAGCAACAGCAAGAACTGAGCTGTTGAAAAAAAATGGAGAGAAAACTGGCCAAAATGGAGAGGAGTCCAAAAAGCTAGCAGGGAAGAAGGATGAGGAATGAGCCACCCAAGTGAAAAGCAGTGAGCGGATCTGAGCACAAACCCCACAGTGAGAAAAGCTGGTCCTGGCACTCTGCTGAGGGAACAAGGGTGATGTGCCAGGAAAAAGAGATGTGGTAATGAAGGCTAAGGACAGAGTGACTGACAGGCACTGGCACTGCCAAACACCAACGTGTGAAAAATTGTCCTCACCATCACCTCTACTGGTTTGCAACTTGACAAACCTGTGCCCAGCTGGCTCGGAGGAGGTGCTTGGAAGGACTGGGGACAAGGAGTAGGTACAGGGAGAGCACAAAGATGAGGTGCACCTGAAATCTGAGGAGCAGATATTTGGCAGGAGGACAGAGGCATTCAGGGACACTGTGCTGTCAGGACAGTGCTGTCAGGATTCCTCTCCATCCATCTTGGCAAATCTGCAACAGAGCTTACTTATACTTTCATTCCTAAAATCTAGTACCATGCTCCAGGAACAGATCATTATTTCCAGCATGCCAAGCTCAGAGTTTTTCACTGTGCCCAGAAAACAAGCCTCCCCACGGCCTGCTCCATCCCTGACGGTCCTGCAGGAACACTTGGGTGAGGAATATCTCACTGTGGCTGACTAAGTTTTTCCTTTCTGATTTCAGTGACATAATTAGGAAAGCACAAATGATGAGGCTTTTTGAGAAGGCATGCTCCTTCCCTCTTTACTGGCACATCTGTAGCAGTCCTTCACACTACATTTGTGTCATAGATTTACTTCATTTTTGTTGAAAGAAGGGGTTGTCAGAAATTTGAAAATGGAAACTGAGCCAGGGTCCTACCTTAATCCTTAAAACTACACAGCTGACTCAGACTCCCTCACACAGATTGCTTAAAAATGTGGTGGTATGCAATAACTTACCATCATCAACTGGCAGGGAATGGCAGATAGCGTGTCAGGAGATACCTTCAGATTATAAAGCATGTTCCTTCTAGAATGTTCCTGAAGTCCAGAATTAAAAACAGTCAGCAAAAATTATTAATTCTCATTATGCTTGATTAAAAGACCTGCACTTTCTCAACTGTGGTACAAGTGATGACCCTAAATAAAAATGCACATGCCAATTCTGAAGCAAGAGAAATAAATGTTAATTGATTCTCTATAAATTGGAAACACATAATTCTGTTACCAGCCCCATGGCTCTTATCACAATATCAAACTTCACTGGACCATTACCAAAAACAATCCTACAGCTGATTCAGAAAGCACAATAACTCATTCACGAGCTTCTTATTTCCTCCAGACTCAGTGATTAAGAGTGGGATCCTTCAGGGGAATTTAGTGGTGCTAAGTTCCCATTTGCCAGAGGAACAGTCATACATTGCCACAGGTGATGGTTACAAACCAGGCCTGAACGTGGTGGGCACGGGAAGCAGAGCAAGTTGTCAGTAAGAGCCGTGTATCACCTACAGCCAGAATGAGTTGGTGAACTTGCACACCCAGCAGTAAACACCCATTCAAGTATCCCCACTGGAAAACATCACATTTACTTCAACAGGTGGTTTTCCCTCAGCAGAGACAGTGTTCTGTGGACAGTGCTCCACTGCAGGGGTCTGGCTGACCTCCATACAAAAGACCTTCACCTGGCTTTCCCTTGAACAGTGCCTCCATAGAAAACCTTTAGGAAATACTAGGCATATCCCTGCAGAAATCATCAGACTATCCTGTTTGACCCTTTAAGAATAGATGAAAGGAACAGAAATGAACCATATTTCTCAATCGTTCTGCAGAAATAATTCAATTATTCAAAGTGCTGCCCTATCCCATGCTAGACTCTTGCTCCAGTACATAAAATAATGTGTGAGACTTGTTCAGCATCCAAAATTGAAGTCATCAAGTTCTACAGATGTTGAAAGTTCATATACAGTCATGCAGAAATGACAAGGAAAGAGCTGCAGGCAGCTATAAAGTATCATGGCATCCATAATCACTTTAGAACCAAAGAAAAATAAAAGCAACAGTTGACTAAAAAAATCCCCAACATACTGCAGTCAGAGTGCTTATTCCTTGTCCTACCTGCCAAGGACACAGAAAAACTTATGCTTCTTGCAACAACCCTCTATATATTTGAAGATTTGAATATTGCATGTTTGTCTCTTTCACAGGCTGCCCCAGGCTAAGCTCCCCCCGTTTTTTCAGCCCTTCTGTCACATCATGTTTTGGAGATCATTGTCCTCATTCTCGTCCAGGTTCTTTCCAAAGTGCAGTCTACAAATGCAGACTCCACCCTCCACCTCAGACCTTCCTTGCCTGATTTTGCAGACAGGAACATAGCATGTACCTCTGAACTTGCTGCTTTCCTGCAACAGCAACACACTGAGACATATCCTCAACTGATCTCCAAAAATAAGAAGTTAATCTCCCTGTTGCAAATTTTAAGGCTACTCCAGAGGATATTCTTGAAGAGTTGTCTGGCTAAGGCAGTCCAAATTTCAGTGTAGGAGGTAACTGCTGGCTGGGAAGGGAGTCTGGGAAAGCTGGCATCAGCAAGGTGTGTCTGAGATGCACAGCCAGTACCACATTCAGCTTGTGAGACACAGATGGGATCTCAGACACCTTCCAAAGCTCTGCTCCCCAGCCGTGTTCCTGCGATGGGCTCTCCTCTGTGCACAGTTGTTCTTTTCACCAAGGAGTTTCATCTCATGTTTTTTTCAGAAAAAATACTTTTCACTTACTGTGCACCCCTACCTTGTGAAAGAAGAGATCACATTGTAGCCAGAATCACCTCTTACTGCTTTTACTTTCCTTGGTCCATGCTGGAACAACTTTTTTTGGCATTCTTGGGACTCACACTTTATTTATTATTTAAAGGAATTGCCAATTCTGCTTAACTACTTTTTCCTTCAGGCTTCCTCCCTGAAATTATGTACTAATTCTGGTTTTACTCCAGACTTTTGTCTATAGTTTGTTCTTCTCTCACTTTGTATTCCTGAACAGCAAATACATTACCTTTTATCTTCATAGTCAACCCATTTTGTTTTACTGGTTAGACTCAAACCTAGAATTTACCATTTTAAATTACATTTTATATCTATAAAGAAAGTGAAAAAAATCACTTTCCATCTCATTCATATAGGTAGGAATAGGCACATATATTTATGAAACACATTATAGCGACAAGTGCTGGAATTTCTCGCCAGTCTGCATCCCACTCATCCCTTCCCAGCAGATGTGCAGATGATTACAGCCCTCCGTGACCGCCTGCCACGCTGTGTGCTTTGGATGACACTGCTGGATGCTGAAAGGCAGCCTGGTCCACCTGATTTTCCTACTACAGAAGCCTGCAGGAACATGTGCAGCCACAGTGTTCCTTCTGACAGAGCCAGTACCTCCTGTGAAAGCCTTCCCCTCCTCGTGGGTGCAGCACCGCAGAGCACGCAGCCATGGGGGCCTGTGGAGTTTCCTTCTGCACTGATGGGGTTCAGTCCCCACTGCGTGTTTGGGCAAGGAACCAGCCAATCTTTCTTCTAAGGAGCAGGTTCTGACTTCCTTTGCAGCATTCTCTCTCTCATTAGCAAAGCTGCTGCAAACCCTCAACCTCCCAGCTTTTGCATTTTCAGCATCCACTCCATCTGGACCCCTGGAATGACAATCCTTTCTGTACCTGACTTTTCCTCACCCAGCTCTTGCAGTCTGCTTCCCCAGAAGTTTCCCCAGAACTATTCTCCACACTGGAGAGTGGTGGTCTCCTCACCTTCACCAAGAGAAGGATAACCTTGGTAACAGCCCAGGATCCAGGCTGAAACACAGTGTGTTTGTGGTCACCATGGGGCCTGGCCCTCAGAGAGGCAGGCCAAGGCAGGTCTGGGCTCTGCAGCACTGTGCTCCACCATTCCTGCCTCTCAGGCTGTGTCCCAGCCCAGCTGTCAGCCATGTGAAATCCTCCTTGGTACCCTGTTCACTCACAGGTGCAGGGGCTGGGTGTTCACAGGCTCTCTCCCAGCCCAGCTGCCTCCTGCTTTTTTATTAGATAACAAAAAGAGGGCAGAGATGCTACTTCTCATTAAACTGATGTAGCTGGGGAAGCTGCAGCAGATGGCTCTGGCTGGAGGGATTATGTGGCTGTGCTGGGATTCTCCATAAAGTCATCTCAGACAGAACCACTTTTCTCATAATCTGAAAAGGCCAAATGAGAAAGTCTCTTAAAGCAGCTGAGGAGTAGGAGCAGCATTAAAACCACAACAAATCCCCTTCATTAGCTTCTGAACAAAGGTATTGCTTCTGTCTGCCAGTGCAGCTTGTCCCACAGCAGCAGAAATGGGGCTGGCTGCACCAATTCTAGACATCAGCTCTTTTCATTACAGGATTCCCCTGTGAGAAGGAGAGCCAAGATTCACCTAGGTGAGCTGATGTCTCGTCTAAGGAGGCACCTGCATCGTGTAAGAGAAGCCCAGCATTTGAGAGACCTGTTTTTACCTCAGTGTGCACAGGTACCATTGGCTTTGTTAGCAGTTACTATGTGTGTCAGGCATTAAAACCCCCAATATTCAATAGGAGTCAGGTAGAAGTTTTCAGCTGTGTCATTTTAGCTATTTTTCTCACCATTTGTGTTCAATATCTCTGAAAATATTATGAGGTTAGCTTTTTCTGTGTTGAACATTATGAAAGAGATGGTAACTCTGTCCCCCTACTTTTTTACATACAGGTTATGTCTTAACCTACTACAGATCACCAAGTTTCTCCAGTCTCAGGACTGTGTTAAGATCAAATATGGGCAGGTGGCTAATAAAACAGGGCCATTTCCAAACTGTTTATGAGCTGATGCCTTAAATTATTTTCCAAAGAATCAGGAATAAATAACTCAAGTTTGTGTGTCCTCTCAACATTGAAAGAAGTGTTTCTGTGTATTTAAATAAAGAGATTTCTGCAAGCCTACATATTTTTTGACATCTCCAGAAACACTTAGGGGTTTGGATTTTTGTTTAGAGTTTGTGGGTTTTTTTTGGTTGTTTTTTTTTTTTTTTTTGGGGGGGGGGGGTGGGGTTTTTTTTTTTCCCCCCCCCCCCCCCAGTTTTTTTTTCTGTTTGTTTGTTTGTTTGTTTTTTAACTTGTAACTTTTTGAAGTTGACATCTGCAGCATGGTACCTCAACTACAGGACCTGGGAAAGGCTGAGCTCTCAGAGGCAGGGACTGCTGGGGAGTGGGAGTGTGATAGCAAAGTAGCAAAGGGAAGCAAGCTTGTAGAGTTGTCACTGATGGTTAACTTACATAAAGTAGAGTAGGCATGGGGGAATAATCATGCTTAGGTCAGAAAATCTATTCCAAAATTCATTACTTATATGCATGCAAATGTTAGAGGGAATTTTAGACAAGCTAATTCACCTAATATACAAAATTATTGCTGATATGAGTTCAAACTGATTAATAATCAAGCCAAGATACCCAGTTTCCTCTTTCTTTTCTCAGTACTTTTAGTGGTTGTCATTGCATTTTGTTTTGAAACATACTGGCTGTGCAGTGTGAGAGTTATTTCCTAGTTTCTGAAATGCTCCAAATCCTTTTTGGGACTGAGAAGCAACTATTTCCTATCCTCAACTAAAATTATGAGGGCCATTCCCATAATTTCTCCCAAATCCAGGCAAGTTTTCACTCAGCCTGAGCACTGATCTACTGCTGGCACAACCCAAACCCACAGAAGACACTGTGACCCTTTCAGCTGCCTTTCACCCATGAATGAGCAAGTAAGGAACAGGATCTCCACCCAGGTCACTCCCAGGGAAATATATTCTTAATTCAAGATATGGGATTGTGGCACAGAGGAGGTATTTTTGCTGAGAAACCAGCCTGTGTCCAAGCATATTTGGGAAGTCAAATATACAGAAGCCAAGTTTCAGTTCTCACATTAAAATCACTCAGTTAGGTTCTTAATCATCTCATTGCAACATTCTGTTTATGCTGCCAAGCTAGGCTGGTCAACAGAATTTGTTTTGTCTCCAGTATACCCCAGGATGAGCACAACAGGCTAGAATATCCCACATCTTGTGGGAGCTGCCAGGACCTCCTCCTTTGTGAAGACAGAAAGATGACAAATCAGGGCAGAGAGCAGAGCAAAGAGAATGGGCAATCACAGCATTCCCAGTCTCTCGTCCAAATTGTCTACCTCCCAGATTGCAAAAGCCAGAAATAAAAGGAAGTTACGCAGCCCTGTAAGAAGCAAGGGACACGTAGACAGAAATACAGAGGACAGCTGGTGTCACGCAGCAACAAGTTGTTCTAGAAGAGAAGATGCAACCAGGAAAACAAAGCTGACTGGCAAGGTCCAAGGGGATTTTCTTGCTTTGCACCAGTACGGATACTAATCAAAAGCACTTCCAAAAGCACATATTAACCTTCCTTCAAGAAACAAGAATTCCCCACAGAACTGCTCTCCTCCATGAATAGAAGCACCTTGTGAAAATGTCTCTGGGAGTCACAGCCTGCAGTGCCCCTCTCTCAGCAGACTTGCACTGGGAATGCACCTCCAGCAAGTGCCAGCAGGAGCCAGAGCCTCCCCACAGAGGCTGAGCACTGCCACACTGCCTCCAAGTTCTAGGTTCTGAGCTCCTAAGAATTCAAGTTCTCAATGTGCAGAAGGTTTATGGCTTTTGTCAAGCCATAGCCTTAGAAAATGGAACTTTGGTCAAAATCTATTCCTCTGTCTCTAGATACCCTCAACCCCCTGGTATATTCTCTCTTGGTCAGAAACTATTAGCTTTACATCACAGTTTTTTGGCATGGCACCTCTGTAAAGAAACAGGTTGCAGCTGTAGCCAAGCATTTGGCTTAGCTCAGCACAGCAGGAGATGCTGGAAGCAGGGGGTTAAACATGTTGGAGTAACCACAGCCCTTCAACTTCCCCTTGCAGCCAAACTCAGAACCTGCCAAGTGCTGCGTTCCAATAAAATGCAACTCACACAATCTGTAAGTGCAATAAAATAGCTGTTAACAATTCTGTAACTCTCCCTGTTTTAGCTTATAAAAGCCTGAAGGTCAGCTGGAAGTCAAGCTGCATTTCTTTGGAAAGAGGGCAGGCCAATCCCGGGTGACCTGTTCCTGTCCTTTTGCCTCCTCTGCTGAGGTTTCTGAAGGGCAAGCACTGTGCCTCGAGGGGGTCTTCTGCCTTATTCCCACCACAGGGGAGCCAGCAGAGCACAAGGGTGTGTGCCCAAAGGGGAGTAGGTACCAAAGGACCTTGCCCATTCCAGGGCAGCTCAGCTCCGCCTTTCATCAGCAGTGACACTGAGTGAACATCTCAGTTGTTGTTCCCCCTTCTCTGGACTTGACATTGCAGATGCTCAGGACCGTGGAGTGAAAAGAAAAGCAATTTCAAACCTTGTCCCCCTAGGAATGAGCAAGTCTTAAAATCACCTGGTGACCTCCAGGTTGGCTGAGGTTTGGGGCTAGGTATGCACACCAACACAGTGCTCCTGCAGTCATGTAGGTTGAAATTTAGGGTCAGGGGGCTCATCAGGGGGCTGAAGCAGCTCTGCCTCGCATGAGAGTGAGGAAGCAGGATGGTGAAGAGAGGAAGAACAAGGGTAACTGAGGCAGAAAAAAATCATCACAACCCCTCATCACAAGACACTTCATTTCTAGTTTGGCAAATCAAGTGAATTTACTTGTCATCTCCAGGGTCAAAAGCCTCCTCACGTAATCACTGAGATTTGGAGGGATAGAATGTGCCAACACTAAGAGTGAAAAGAACGAGGGTGAAAGCAATGTTTTCCCCAGTAATTTCCCAGTTGTGTTCCCAAGTATAAAAAATTCTTGAAAGAAAGAACATCCAGACAGGCCAGACAGAGGGCTGAGCCACACCACTGGAGCAGCCCTGGTGAAAGCTGCAGTCGTTGCAAAATGGCATAATCCACTTCAGTTAATTACCAGTTGAGAGAGCAAAGCCTTCATGGCTGGATCCTTTTATTGCTTTAGTAAATGTAATGTTATTATATTTTACATTTAAACTCTGATTATTTCAGCTGAGAAAGGAGGGACTCAAAAGGGCAAACAAAGAAGTGCACTGACCTGCAAAACCAGTTCAAACATAGGCTTTGAAATCAAGCATTTTTTCCAGGATGACATAGGAACACTCAAAACCCTGCTCTTCCTAACAGGCTTTTGCTCACCATTACTTTATTGTAGTTGAGGCCAGGGCCTTCAGGGGGAGATTTGGATGAGCACTGCAAGGAAGTGCTCATCCAAAGGTGAGGCTGAACACCACCAGCAGGCTGAGTACTGCCCTCCCCTCCAGGTGCAGCAAGCCCACGTGAACAGAGGAGATTCTAAAGTTTAGACAGATCTGCAACACTCACACAGATCAAGGGCTGACCTTTTAATTTTTTTTTTTTTTATTTTAAGAAGTGCCCTTTAGAAATTTCATTTGCCATAACACCATTGGCAGAAGGATACAATGGCAGCATAAGTAACAGCAATATGCACTAAAATAATGATGAAACACATTCTGTTTTTCACCCAGCTTTGTGTATATCTTTAATCAGGGAAAAATCTGGGTCCCTTGGGGGTTTGATTACAGGAAACCAGCTGTAGTGCTGGAAGAAGACAGAGCCTTTCCAGAGGGAGCTGGTGGGGTTTGTGTCTGATGTACTACAAAAGTTCAGATTGGCCTCAAATCAACTCTGTTCTGCACCCTCTTCTGGGAAGCACCATGGAGATATGGTTAAGGTGTGGGTGGTAAAGAGCTGGGGAAACAGCAGATGAGTACAGAAAACAGCCCTGGGATGTGTCACGCAAGGCTGGCATCCTGTCACCTTCACCCGCCAGTGCGTGCCTCCCCTCCGTGCTGCTGCTGCCGCCACTTTGGGGAAAACAGTCGGATGAGGCCAGTTTTGTCCCGAGCCCGGCGGGTCCCTGTGGCCTGATCTCACCGTGCTGGGCCGATGGGGGGCGGCGGGGGCGATGGAGGCAGTGGATGCAGTGGAAGGCGGTGGAGGCAGGGGGAAGTGATGGCTGAGGCGGATGCGATGGAAGCGGTGGATGCGGTGGATGGCGTGGAGGAAGATGAATGGATACAATAGATATGATGGATTCGATGGATACGGATACAGTGGATTCGGTGGATACAATGGATACGGATACGGTAGATGCAGTAGATGCGGTGGATGCGGTGGATGCGGTGGAGGCAGAGGGATACGATGGATACGATGGATACGGTGGATACGGCGGAGCCGCCGCTGCCCCGGCCGGGCGCGGACAGAGCCCGCGCGCGCAGCGCCACCTAGCGGCGGCCGCCGAACGAGGATGTCCCGGGAGCGGGAGCACTCCTGGGACATCGACTCACATCAGCGACAAAAGGAACTCCCTGACCTCCGCTGGACGCGGGGTGAAACACAAGGGATGAGGAAAAGGCTGAGGTACTTAACGCCTTACAGGCGCAGGTTTCCACAGAGCAGCTGTTCTCTGGGTACTCAGCCCCTAGGACGGAAAATGAAGATGGGGAGCAGAATAAAACCCTCATAATCCAAGAGGAAATGCCCAGCGACATGTTACACTATTTGGCCAAGAAGGCCAATGGCATTTTGGCTTGTACCAGCAATAGCGTGGCCAGCAGGGCCGGGCAGTGATTGTCCCCCTGCACTCAGCACCGGTGAGGTTGCACTGGGCTCAGTTTTGGGCTCCTCAGCACAAGAAGGACAGGGCTGGAACAGGTCCAGAGAAGGACAGTGAAGCTGGGGAAGGGACCAGAGCACAAGTCTGATGAGAAATGGCTGAAGGAGCTGGGTTGTTCAGCCTGGAGTAAAGTAGGCTCAGGGGAGACCTTACCACGCTCTGTAACTGCCTGACTGAAGGCTGTAGCAAGGTGGGGCTCAGTCTCTTCTCACACACAGGGAGTGACAGGAAATCATCTCAAGATGCACCAGGAGAGGTTTAGACTGGATATTAGGAAAAATTTTTTCATGAGAAGGGTGGTCAAGCACTGGAAGAGACTGCCCAGTGAAATCACCATCCTGAAAGTGTTCAAAAGATGTGTAGATGGGGCACTTGGGGACATGGTTTAGTGGCAAATATGGCAGTGCCAAGTTAACAGTTGGATACAGTGATCTTGGAAGACTTTTCCCTTATGATTCTGTATTTCTACATGTGCTGCCCACTGAAAACTCTGTCAGGGGGGATAAGGGAATTGCCCTTTTACAGCCGAAGGAGACTGACAAAAGGAGGTGAAGAACAGCAGGAAGACAAAACTAGGCAAAGGAAGATGAGGCCATGAATGTCAAAACTTCATCACCAAGATCATAAAAATGCAATAGATGATAAAATCCTACCTAGAAAAAGAGAAATTGCATGACTGAAATATCCCAGCAAGACACTTTGGTACACAAATGAAGAGGGGACACAATCCCTGACCAAAGATTAAGATCACTGACAGGACATAGCAAGCAATTTAAGAGACATAGAAATGTGCTGAGAAGAAAAACAAGCCTCAAATAATTAAAAGGAAGAGTAACATTTCTAATAAAATGGCCCCGATGGCTCAAAATGGAAGAAGTAATCAGGCTGATTTCTCAGTTCTGTGAAGTCTCTAAAGCCACTATAGCCTACTTCTGCATTGACTAAAATGCATTAATAATCTCTGAGTTTTAGATTAATATTGAAAAGCAGATTCAGTTAAAAATATTTCCCATAGTTCATGGAAGTCCTGTCACTCATCCCAGGAAATTCCACAAAATGTAAAAGCACATAGAAAAGACAGCATTTAATGATATTGAATACAACTTCACTTCAAAATTTCCTATCTGTGCAGAACTCAAGTGTGTAACAAAATGAACAGGCATTTCTGATTTAACTTTTACCTTTTTCCTCCCTTCAGCAAAGTACTAGACACCCATAGCTTTTTTTGAATTCAGGGGTTTTAGGGTACACTCTTTCTGACAACACTTCTCATTTATGTAGAATTTGCTTGAAAAAAAAAAAGATGACAGTATTAAAAAGGCACATCAAAAGAATCACAACTCTGCTAGATCCCCAGGTAGAAATTCTATTTCTTGAATAACTTTGTGTAAAATGAATTAAGCATTCCAGTTTTAAAAAGAAAATCTTATAAACTCTATTATGAAGAGGTACAAAATATAAGGTTATTTCAATATTTCTACTTGTCAGCCTGGGATGCCATTGCTGAAAAAATGTGATTAACAAAATTTCCTTGTGAAAAAAATATTGCAATAATCCAAATCCCACTGGAGTTGAACAAAGCAGTAAAAAGAACAGAACAGATGTCATTAGATAGATTTTTTTTCTAAACAACAATGTAAAAGTTAACAGCAGGTTTCTTTTAGGTGGTCCCATCTAAAACTATACATCACCACAAAAGCCTGAGGCATTTCAATGTTTTCACACTACATCTGACAAAATCTCGTGCCCATGGGTCAGCACACAGGATGTGAGCAGAAGTTAATCTTGTGATATGAGCAGCTTACCTAAAAATAGTAGCAGCTATTTGGGTCAATGCATGATAATGAAAACTCCTTTTCAGACTACTAAACGCTGAATAATCAATCTATAGCATGCCTGAAGTAAAGTCTCCTACTACGTTCTATCCAGGGATGATGTGTGCCACTCCCAGCTGCAAAAGGCAGATTCGTGTGAAACTCAGACCACTGTCAGTTTTTACCAATGCCATGAAGGGCAGTCATGTGAAACTGCAAAAGCATGGAACAAACTCCCATGAGCCACCTATCAAAATGCTGTCTTCTGATCAATAAACTATTCTAAACTGAGCCTTTAATCTCAAGTAGCTTGAAACAATTGCTGACATTTCAAATTAAAACAAGTCAGTCACAAAACTACACCTAACATATAAACTCCACTTAATCTTATACTGATCAAGGACCATCAGTACTGACTCTGGGTACTAGAGAATGTAAACAAATTCAAATATATTAACAATTAGAAGAGAAAGCCATGAATGTTACCTAGGAGAGAAACACAGAGATTTAGGGGCTTATACCAAAGTTTATTCTGGGTGGAGTATGAGAGCCCCAAAATTGGTGACATTGCTTTTTAAGCAAAAGGAAACCAATATCCAGAGGAACAGGGGTCTGGCCTAGCATTACCAAAATTAGATTTGAGTTGGCCATAATAGCAGTGCTCAATGCAGTTCAGGTGAGTGCTGACACTGATGTGGTTTTCTGAACCCTCCTTTTGGTGGTTCTCTTGCTCTGGCTCTCCAGATTTGGATGCCTTGCATGTACCAGAGAGATTCCTGCATTATGGAGCTGCCTCAGCTACTTTAGCACTAAGAACTCCAACTGGGTAAAGAAGTGCCAGCCTAAGCAGAGGCTTTTTATCAGGCCATGCAGTAGGTCTGTCTCTGCTGAGCCAGGGGCAGCACTGGACCAGCTCAGATACCACATTCTGCACCCCCTCACACCCAACCCGGCACCAAACAGTTTCAGCTGCCACAGAAGTGAGGCAGATTGTCTGGAGAGGAAGAGAAAACACATACAGAGAAAGAGCCTGTGCCTCTCTGTACCAGCACAAGGGCAGAGCTCTGCTGAGCACCTGAGCTGGCCCAGGAGCTGTGGCAGATCCCCAGCCTGGCTGGCTGCTCAGGACCTGCAGCCAGGGCACATGCTTGCTCACAAGGCTCCCGCAGGGGAGTCTGCAAGATCCTCACACAACAACCAAGGAGTTCAGGAAATGCTCCAAACCCATCAGATGGCAGATGAGGACAGCCAAGCAGATTTTCTCTCTCTTGAGAGAGGTTTGGTTCTGATGAGACAATCCAGCACCAGAATAGCAGTTCAGTGTTAGTTTAACAAGGAGTAGTAGTAGAAGAGGAATAGCATTTCCTTGGAGACAGTGCTTCCTTTATATACCACACCAATCAAAGATGCACAGTTTACTTTGGGATGGAGGCTTTGTTTAAAATATATTAAGAACATGCTTGATAAATAGACCTTGATTTATGCTTACCTGAAAGCTCATGTTAATAGAGCAGTTTGATTGTTAGAATTTTGTTCAGATGCACAGAAGGTACAAATTCAGAGATTAAATTTTCAGATGAAAGCATACATGCATCCAAACATGCTTAACTTGGAGCAGTCTCTGTGTCCCAAGTCCCTGCTCTCTGCATATGTAGCTCAGAATTTTAAGAGCATTTGCCATTTGAGCTTACAGCTAATCCAAGTGTTACTCTGACCTGCCCTTCAATGTCAGAAGGTGTCAGCCCTGCCCGTGCTTGGCTCCTTGGTGTGAGCCCTGTCAGCCTCTGAAGTCAGTGACATATTCACCAGGCAGGTTTCTGCTGGGGCTTTACTCCCTGGAACACTTCAGGGCTGGCAAAAAGGCCTCAGCAGGAGCACATGACCAGGAGCAGGGAAGCAGTAAGCAAGGGTCTGTTCTTTCTGCAGGAAGCTGGGTGTCAGATAAGCTGAGTGAAGCCTCACCCTCACCGAGCAATTCCTTCAGTTGAACAACCTGTAAGGCAAACCAGAGTGCTGGAAAGGTCTTGCCCTATCAATGCGATACATATATTCCACCCTACACACATCCACACCCCTGTCTCTAATTGTTCAGGTGAGGAGGTGCTGGGGGATGTAAGAATAAAATACACAACAAATTAATCGTCTTCTTTTAATGAAATGAAATTCAGATGCCACCCTAGGTCAAAGTGAACTCTGGGAGTTTTTACCCTAAAACCAGAGCAGTATCAAGAGGTTCAGTTATCCATGATAACTGAACTGAAATGTTACTGCAAGCAGAAAGGCAGTTTTATTTAGCAAGTGAAGACAGGGACATGTCAGTGGTTTAATAGCTTTTCCACTTAAAAAAAAAGTAGAAGACTTACTGTGAAATTGAATCTCCAACACGAACAAGTTTCATAAACCTTCCAAACTGGGCAAGAAAAAATCCTTTGCTCTGAGGATGGAGAGCAGCAGCTAAAGAAACCTGGGTGGAATGATGGACATCCAAGTTCCTTGGCACCATCACGTAGTCCAGGCTTGCTGACAACACATTCACAATCTGTAGCACCATCTGCCATGGGCTTTGGTCATTTTACCAAATAACTCTTCCCAGGGTAAGTTTTCTGCTACTAATGAGGATGCATCCAGCAGAACACAAACCTCAGTCAAATTCTCACAGCATCCCAATTACACTGAAAAAAGATGCAACCACAGAATTTTGCCCAGAGAAGTAAGTAAGACCTTGTCAGCAAATCTGCCTGGCCAGGCAATAGAACTGTCCAGGCTGTTCAGAACTCTAAGGCAACACTGATCTCCACGGGCCAACTTCAGATTTGGGAGAATGAGGAGAATCAATTTGTGACTTGCACTTAAATTCTAGAAATTCTAGCTGCTGATACAGAGGACTGTGACAGTATTTTCCATGAGTGATTTTTTTTGTAATAGACAGCGAAAAGGAAGATGAGGTTGAATTAACATTCTGAGCATCACTGTATTAACACACTTTTACACAGCCCAGATTCTGAGATTTCAAACTGGAGCACAGGGATCAGTCTTTGAGCATGGTGCTGCATGCAGGAGTAGGTAGCATCCCTTTGCAAATGCTCTCTGGCACATGCGACTAACAGAAGGTGACAAAATACTGTCACACATACTGAGTAACTGCTGGAAAGATCAGGTCATTCAAGCTGTGTTTGCAAGCCTGCTGTGCTAACTCTGGTAAGTGAAGCTGCGTAGTTCAGCTGCACACAGCCCATCAGCTCCAGGGAGGACCGTCCAGGATGCAACATCCTTCCTAGGATGTTCCTAGTTCCCATGGGAGACAGAACCTGACAGCTCATTCTCTAGAAAGTCCTAGTTCAGGTGGGTTAGTGCCTTTATTAGGGAGGAGAAAAGTGCTTTGTGACTTTCAGATTCTCAGCTACCTGGAGCCCTGAGTGGTAGAGAGTCTACATCAGTCCTTTCCCTCAGAGAGGTTCCCCAAACAAAAAAGCCATAGTTGGAAAATACGGAAGTCTGTATCAAGGAGCATCTAGGAAACAGTTCCACATGGGTTAGTATAGCAGCAGCAACACAGGCATCTGTGGAGGTTAGGAGGATAAAGCTGATGCCTACAGCTATGAAAGACAATATTTTCGAGCATCTGCTGTAGACCAGAGACAGAAGATAAACTTAACAGATATCTAAAAAGAGTGATGCGTAACTGGAATCCAAAACTAAGAATGCTGAAAATATTTTTTTGCAGAAGTCACCGTCTATATGGATCTCAATTGCAAATGAAAGCTTTTGCTTGACTGACTACAGGACAACAACTGTCAAAAAAAAGGATATTTTTCCTTTTGCTAGGCAACAAAACATATTCCTCCCATATCAAAAGCTCCAATTCTTAAGAAATAATATAAAACAAATAAGAAAACCAAAACAAAAGAAACCTCCACATATCATTAATCAGCAATGATGGGCAGAAGAGTAGTGCTGATGTCACTGTGATAGCACTTCAGCTCAGAACATTCCTCTGCTGCAAACTTCCAAAAGTTGAGGCATTATTTTTAAAACATTCAGATTTGCCTCATTATAATCTTGTTTCTAATCTTGTAATCATGTAAATGAGATTGATTTGGTCAGGACAAAATATTATTCCAGGATCAGCATGACATATTCACAGAAACATCCAGCTAATTCCAAGAATGGACTTGATATTTAACTATATATAGAACAGCTGTGTGCTGATACAGAGGTGAAGTGATTGCCCCTTACACACAGTGGACTCACGAGTCCCTGAGGCACCATGGCAGTGATGCTCAGGGTACATCAATCTTTCCTTCCTTGCAGCAGAACATACCGTACTGCCCATGGCAGCCAAACTCACAGCAACAAAGGACTCTGCTTTGCTAAGTCCTCAGGTTGTCACCACAGGCAAGATGACACTGGAATGAAAGGGTGACGGTAAGACATGGCCTTCTTTGACCCACTGACTTAGGAGGCATGGCACAACTACCCAGTATTTCTCATGTATCTTTGGGGATAGTCCTGCAATGAGGCTGCTCCAAAAAAGAATGGATATTTTAAAAATTCTTCCCGGCCTCAATTATACACTCTTTCTGAACATATTTTTAATTGCAACAGTAAAGACAGCACCAGCATCCACCAAAAGATAAGATGCTCCTGCCAAAGAGATGCAATTAATGAAACGAGTCTGAAAAGAAAATTGCATTGCTACAGAAGATCAGTGTAGGCAGGGAAAGTTGATGCAAATTGAGCAGTTGACCACGGCACCTTCAGATCAGGGTCAGTGAAAAGAATAATTCACCTGCAGAAGAATTAGAGTGCCTCAACAATGAAGTAGAAACAGGAATTCCTTGATCAGTCATGTCATTTTATAATCATATTAAGCTGCTCCTGCTGTAGTCCTTGAGCATGCCACAACATGTGACAAATTACTAGCCCAATGGCACTGCCTGCAGTATGATGTACCAGCTCAGACCACCTCCTCAGTTATTCTGAAGGCTGTTTTTCTATTATACTAAACAGGTGCTTAGCAAATGCATAATAAGAAAATCAAAAGCAACGTATGCAACAACAGTTCTTTCCCCAGTTTGTCATCACTTTTCCATGACCATCTCTATGAAGTAATTAATACAGAAAACACATCCCACAGCTCCAATAAACACCTTGTGAACACCTGCCTAGGAAAAATACAAGGTTTGATTCAGGGGAATTTCACTTGATTTGACTTACAGGTGCAGAGCAATTCAATAAAACCCCTTTAATTAACCAATATGAGGGATAGCATCAGCTTCAGGATGGATAATTAATGAAAAGCTGGTAATCTTGTAATAGGTCTCAGCACACCTGCTCATTTTTGTCCAGCTTCATATACAAGATTTGATAGGGAGGAGAAAAATCCATGTTTTTTTCCCCAAGGAGTTTACAGAATGCTGGCTTTGGCACACTACAGAAGCCAAAGAGGGTCTCCAGATCACACAGTAAGGCCAGGAGGACTGTATTTGCATCTTACTGAAGCCATTTTGAAGGACCTTAACCTAACCTACACGCTCTAATTAATGCTGACTTTAAAGCAGTGCCTGCAATTCTCTTCCCTAACTTGTCTAGTACTAGACAAGTCTGTCAGGCTGTCCCTCCTCAGCTAACAACAGTTCCAGGCGTTGGAAGGGTATGGGGGATGGGGAGGAAAGCTATTGCATGGGGAGCAAATACAGAACCCAACAAGGTGTGGACATGTCACCAGATGGTGACAAAGCAGCCACCTTTACTGCAGTTAGGGAGGGCATCACCTGAAGAAAGAGCAAGTCTCTGTGTGATGGGTATTTATGCAGGTGGTTTGAGAGGGTTAAAGTGGCACATTAATCCTTGTGACTCCCAAATTATCTGTGACCACTTGTACTTTATGAAAGTTTTCAAGTGATAAACAGACTAGCATTTTTTAGGCTGGAAAGGACACTCTTCTGCAAAACTGCAAGATCAACAGGCAGTAGTTAAACATAAGAAAATTAATTCAAAATAGAAAATTAAAAAAAATAATCCAAAATACTTTTCTAAAAATAAAATTAACTTCTGAGGCTCATTGATACAGGATGTTATAGAGGGCAGTATAACAAGCAAAAGGAAACAAAATAAGCTCATGGAAAACAGACCCTGCACATCTGTTAAGATAGAAACCGCCAAGTAACAAAACAGCAAAATACCTAAACTAAGGACAGCTACTGGTGAGAGATCCCTTGCACACTCCCATGCACTTCACATGCTATCTCCCTACACTTGGGCAACTTCCAAAAATAGGATGCAAGGCAAATATGAAAGTCTCAGGAAGAATTTTGTCACTCCGCCTTGGGTCTCTAGAAACGCAGAAACAATGTATGCTCCAATTAATTCATTCAAGATTACTCCCATCTTCTGAGAAAAATGAAACATCTGCATGATACGAAACACAACAGAACATACTGGGTTAAAAAGTGAGTAAAATTTACAAGTTCATCTGTCCCAACTTCCCATTGTTGTTGTTAGTTAGGTATTTCAACTTGCTCCATTTGCAATGTTTTGTTAAATCAGAGCATTTAGCTTCTACTGATTTTAAAAACCTGATTTTAAAAATCTCCTCTTTCCCCCTCAACACAAAAATTGAGTACCATTTCTGGTGCTGAAATTATTTTTTAGGAACAAAACACAAAATATCACATGTTCACATGTCAACATTTGTATCATTAAGTTCTTTTTTTTTTAATCCATCTCCTATTATCTTTCCTACTTAACAGACTGCCGTGACATATACACCTCTACAAGTATTAAACCAGTACTGCCATCACGATTTCTGTCATTTTTAAGCAAAGAAAAAGTCACGTTTATTTTGTAGTAGCAATAGTTTCTTTTTTATTTTTAATATACTTTAGGAAACAATATACAAAGCTGAGCTTTTCCACCATTTTCAAATGGTGAGTTGCTCCAATTACACAAATTCAGCGTCTTGTGATGGTTAAGAACAGCAGTCAGCACCAGACTTAAACAGTTAGCTACAACACAAACATCCTTCGAAATGAAATGTCATAATATCAAGACAGGTAAACCAGGAGTTAACATATGACAACTGTTGGGGAGGTGTCTTAAATCATCCTTGTTGAATTTTATATTTCCTTAAATATTTTATACATATTTTCTTGTTTACAAGTTTTAAACAAAACCTTCCTTGAGGAATTATTTAAGTACAAAAATGTTCAACAAGAACAGTTCTAATAAAGAATCCCCAAAAAGACCAAATTTTAATGTGTTGACCAAAGGAAATGAAAACCAGTGTTTCTTTGCTTTAACATGTTTATTACAACAGATACAATTCACATCTGACTAGCTTTTTTTTTTCCTCTTTCCCCTCCCACAACCATGTTAACATGTTCATTGGGCTATTTCCTTATATTTGAGCAAGTAATGTACTTTCAGCACACATGCCCAGCAGTACTCTAAGTCCATTCTTACAGGGTGCAAATGGAAATACGTTTCAATAATTTATACAAACAAGTGGGTTATGCTCAATCACTGCAATTTTAAGCTACTGTACACAGGAATGAAAAGATTATAGAAAAAGTGCCATAGCAACAGTGCCTTAAGAAAAGAGAAAATTAGAAGCATTAAAAAGCTGATAAAATCAGATTTAGGATTTCACGGGGAAATGGAACACAGAAGATGAAAAACATTTCTCTGTAAAACAGAAATGGAGAAGCACTGCTCTCGACTCGGTGCAAGTGTGGAAACAGTTGTTTCGTGGTATTTTGTACATTGCCCAAACTGTTGCAGCCTTAGACACAAATCGCCTGGCGCTTGCATTGAATTTTAGGAAATGAAAAATTTCTGAATGATAAATTAACTAAAAAAAAAAAAAAAAAAAGAAAAAAGAAAAAGAAAAAAGAAAGAAAAAAAAAAAAGAAAGCTAATTTTGCAGACAGGTTTACATGTAAGAGGCTAGGTATTTAGCCACCTCAGCATTGATTAGTTTTGGATGTCTAAGCTCTGATACACATGGCTTCCCATGGCTTCACTCTACAAAATATATTTACAACGTGAAGAATACATCTACAAGAAATCTACATTTCAAGGGTTTTACAAATCATTCTTGTATCTTTCCCCTGAATTTGACTCCCTCCTGTCCCCTTCCCCATGTCAACTTTTTTTTCTGCCCAGCTCAACGGTCCAAAGTCTACTCAAATGCAGCTCAAAAGTGTTAAGACTGGGCATCAGTTTAATAGTTCCTGTACTCAAAACCATGTGCAATTGTTTACAATTTTTCACACCATGAAGGAATTCTGATTCTTTAGCTTTTCAAGTTCTTTAATTTGTTGCCTCAAAAATAGTATCCTGCAAGAGAAAAGAAATTAATTAGTATAAACTTTTCCACTATACAGATGTATTAAATAAGCATCTACACAAGTATTTTTACAATTTCAGTGAAATTTCCTTAGCCCATTAAAAAATTCAGATATCAAGTTAATTCCCAATCTATTCAATAACCTACAACCATGTGCAGATGCACAAAGGCTTGGTATGTTTGACACTTTAGTAAGTTGCTGTATTTCTACTATGACTGATACACAGTTGTGTTTAGGTCTGCTTTTCACTTGAATGTAGCTTCCAGAAAAAGCAGGACACTGGCAAGTAAGCCAAGGTAACTGAATAATCTGGAGAACAACGTTATGCCTTTGTCATGCAGTTTTCCAGATTGTAAAAAAATCTAAAGTGCTCTTTTTAAAAAAAAAAAAAAAAATTGAGTCTTCTCACTTGCTTTTTAAAAATATTTGCCTCTGTGGCTAACAGTAGTCTCTACTTATGGTAAGCTCCAACCTCAAAAACATTTGAGGCATCATTAAAAGGCATGCAAGATAAAAAGTTAAAACTACACCTTGCTTAAAAATAAATTATATTGCTCACAACTTCTTATACCTTTTTTCTCTTCTTCTGAACTGACATAAAACAATTACCATGACTATCAAACATCTGGTTCACAGGACTCTCTCCCAGAATTTTGAATTAACATTTTGAAACCACTTTTCATGATGCTGAAGTGTAATGCTAACATGTCAGTGAAATAAGAAAATACTCAGGGAGAATTTAGGTTTTATATAAATATTCTATGAAGGCTGAATAACTTTAATAAATGCAGAAAAAGGAACAATTCAGCACTTTTGTGGAACACTTTACAAATATGTGCCCAGTTCATTAAAAATTAATTTTCTACTGAAAAGTAGGTGGAAAATAATATATTAATATAGAGACACCGAAAAGGTAGTATTTAGCTTCAAGGCATGGGGATATAAAATATACCAGTCAATGAAAAGTGCCTTTTCACATGCTGTCAGTTAAGATTCAAACAATGTATGTGCTTTATCTAGAGATGAAGTTCCTTCTTGGAAGAAATTTAAGTAGCACTCTTCTGTGCAGAAGTACAGAAATAGTAACATCATTTAAATGTACTGATTTTGATAATCCCACCCTCTGCGAAAGCCTCCCCCATCAACTTGGTTACTTATGCCTTGTATTCCACATCTTTGGGATTGCAGCAAAAATAAAAGATACATGTTACTATAGGCTCAAAGTCATAATAATAATTATCCATTGACAGCTTAAGGATACAAAGTGAATAAGAAAGAAGGTGCTATTTAATGAGCTGAACAGTGACATTTGACACATTACTTCAGATCAAATGTGCAGAGACAAATGACACCTTAGGAAATTAAAACTGTAAGAAACCAAGCCATTCACTAAATATACTACAGAAATCATAATTCATGTAGTGAAGTTATGAAATAAAGCTTCAGAAAGAATGGGTATTTTCAATTCTTTATCAGGAAAGGTTTACAAATATACTATAGCCTGCTTCTAAAGGATTGTTTCGCTATCTCCCAAAATGCAAGAGCTTCTAGAATAAATGCAGCTATTTTAACAGCATGCAACACAATTAAGGTGGCTTCAAATAGTAGGTCAGAAGCACTGTATTCAAACTGTAGTGTGACTTAATAGTTGGGATAACATCATTGAAAGAGGAAACTGAGTATGGAAGCAGAAACAAAATCATGACTACTGGTGAATATTCTGAGCATGTATTTTATGAATACAGCTTCCAATCTTGCACAAAAGTCTTCAAAAGCCTGGCTGTGTATCACTGAAATGATACACAGGACACCTGCTATCACTGACTTCAGAAGCCAAATCTACTTTGCTATAAGCAAGCATTAATTTCTCCTTCACTTGTGATGTAAATTACACCTGTTCAAACTTTCTCTGGCTTTAGATCTATTGAATCTCTCATATGAACTGTAGTGTTTCAGATCAGAATAAACTGTGCAGACGTGCATCTATGCATTATGTATGGACTGATACTCTAGAAGCATGCTGAAATACTGTGAGCTCACCAGTTCTTTGTAATGCACTAAGGTTTCTGCAAAGATACTTCTTTTCTATCCAAGTAAAAGCAGATACAGAAATTGCGTATCTGCTTCTGTTTAGTGGAGAGAAACAGGCAGAATGTACACACGGAAGACAGCTTGCAAACATGGCAAGTACTGGTGTACTTACAGTCATCAGTAAAGAGAACTCATGCAAAATAATGCAAGAATGGAAGTCCTAGTAACACCCTAAAAACTGAAGATAAGCACAGAGCACACACTTACCTTTGCTCACGCAAAGTTGCTTGAATTTCACATACTCGAACTAAAGACCTTAAATTCTTTAATTCAGTACAAATTTCTGACATATGCACACTTCCCATGTTATGGGCTTCCTCACGTAATCTTGATGCCTGCAGTGGTTAAACAAAGGTTAGGATTTTGAATCATGCATTGGAAACAACTGGCAGCAGCCAAAGAATTGCTGGATCAGTGTCTCTTGAAACAGCAAAGCACTCTAATTTCAAAAGGCAGTATTAAATCAGAAGCACATTAAGTTCTCTACAAAAGCCCATTCTGAATCACAAATAAACAACACTGCTGCCCAGAAACTGTCTAACCTACGCCTATGCTAAGGCAGGGCTAGTTTAAACTTTCTGGATCCTAAATGTTTACCCAACCATCTTGAAACATAATACGTGACAGGGCTTGGAGTTTCTGAAATAATTTTTTCAAGTAGTTCAAAGTCTCCAACCATTATTCCAACGGCAGACTTAAATTTCCCATTAATCCTTACTGACAAAAATAAGTGAATGCCATCTTCTTTCTAGCTAACTTCTACCTGACAAAAAAAAGCTTTGCAACGCTTTTCAGGTGTTCTCTAACAGACCAACTCCATTACTTTAATATTCCCACTTAGTCAGCTGAAGATAAGCAGAAGTGTAAATTTAAAGAGCATGACCTATCCAATTCCCAATTTGTGCATTTCTTGCAGGGTCATCACTGTACTGCATATGACTCCAGGGAGCTCCTCAACAGCACCAAGGATACCAGTATAATTACCTGAGGCTCCGTGCATTACACTGCAATAGGGAACAGGACTTCTTTCAAGTGGCACATGGAAAAATTGTTTCAAAATACAGCCTTCCCTACAGCATTACTGTTTAGCAATGTTATCCTCTGCTACACTGGGTCTGGCTGGGATGGAATTAATCCTCTTCACAGAGAAGAGAATGGTGCCATGTTTTGAAGCTGTGACCAAGCCAGTGCTGACAACACAGCATCAGGGGTTTCTCCCTTTCTCTCTGACCTGCTCTCCACCTAGCAAATTCATTGTGGGTGGACAACAGGCAGGGAGGGAACAAAACTGGGACAGCTGACCCAAACTGACCTCAGGGATATTCCACACCATACATGTGCCATGCTCAGCAGTAAAACTGAGGGGGCAGTGTTCCAGGGTTGCCATGGCTCAGGGACTGGCACTGCATTCGCTGGCTGGTAGTGACTGCTTCTGCATCACTTTCCCCCACCCTCTTTTACTCTTTGACCTGCTTTTACCTCAACTCAACTTTTCTCACTTTTGCCTAACTGTTTCCCCTATCCAGCTGGAGCAGAGTGAGCAAGTGGCTGTGTGGTGCTTAGCTGCCTACTGGGATTCATCCACATCTGCTTAGGTACTTGTACACTTAATTTTCCTTCCCAAAAAGAATGTTACTTAGCACAGGTCTTCATCAACTTTTGGCATTTCTCCAGTTCAAAGCAGCATTTTGTGTTCTAATTCCTACATTAAAAGTTTTTGTTTCTGGAGTTTATTAACATCCAGGAGTAACCTGGTCTCCAGGAGGATAAAACTGCCCATGTCTTCTCTGCACAACTCCAGTTACTGAGTTTTTTTCAGTGTCCCATGTTAAGTGCTTTTTATTAGTTCTGTGAGCTAATTGCTATAATTCAAGAATGTTTTTGCTATTAACTACTGCACAGCACATTTCAAGTCCAACTGCTTTAGCACATACCTGTCCTGACTCTTCTAATTTCTTTATTTATTTTTCAGTTTACTCCGGCATGTACTCTTTTGCCTAAAGTTCAAATTACACTATATATCTGGCAGTGATCTGAAGAAACCAAGGCACTGGATTTTTAGTCTCTCCACTTTGATCTATCTTATCTTCTTCACTATGTACTGCACCTATACTTTCATTCACTTTTATATCAAATATCTCACTTAAGTGCCTCAAGTGCTACTATTCAAAACTGGTTTATAAACAAGACCACCATGTGAAATCATCTGAAATAGCAGGCAGGGCAATACAGCACAAAGGGAGAAGTACCCAACTGAGTAATCACTGCTAGCAACTAGTTGAGTTTTTTTGATCTCTTTATTACCAGCAAGGGAAAAAGACCCCAAAGCCTATGCACTGCATAAATCTGCTTTCTATATTAAGATACTTGTGAATTCAGTACACCGTGAAAATAATACTTTCAAAACTACAGACCATGGCCACAGGTAAGTGCCTGTGCTACACTATTTCCAAAACACTCTGCAGCAATGCCTCAATGTTTGACTCAGTACAGGTTGGTAATGTCTTAAAACCAACTTTAACAAATCAGTGAACAGAAGAAAGAATCCTAACAGGGTCTCAGTTTAGACTGTGCTTGTGAGAGTCATCTCACAAGTTACTATCTGAAAGTCTCCAGTGTAGAATTGTGCCAGCATGCAACAACTCTTCAGAAGACCAAATTAAACTGGGCTAGGTAAGATTATTACCCCAAACAGACTGCACCAGATATGGCTGCCTGTGGAAATAACTAGATTCAATAACCAATATGGTTCCTTTGAGTAATACATTCCAAGCAGCTGACATGCATCCAGTTTCCTTGTATTACTACAACAGAACAGGTTTCATGCAATTAGCTATAATATATGGATGGCAGTTTGACTGGATTTCCCATTATGTAAAAATAGCCCAAATTCAGTCTGAGTATTCTACAATAATTTACAAACAAGGCAGTTTCTTTTTCACTGTGTAGAACTAACATGTCAGTAACTAAAATAATGGAATATTCTCAAGTAGTTTAATTCTGTACCTACTTTATAATGTTTTCCACATAACCAAAATATCATTATGAAAAAGTCTTGAACTCTATGTTCTCCATAAATTTCAACAGAACTTTAGCAGTATGAAAATAGTTATGAGGATAGCTATTCATCTGAAGGAGTTTCAAAAGCATTGACACATCAAGTGAGACTGAAAATACCCAAGCACTGGAAGGCAAACACATGTAAAACCTGCAGGTCTGGCCTAATCTCTCTCTCCTCTCTTTTGGCTGAGGACAAGAATAAGGGTTTTAATACTTTTAATTCCTAGAATAAGCAACATGAGTAACAAAGCTGAATTTTAAGCTACATATTATGCACTCTGACAGGTAACAAAGCAAAGGAGCACTCACCTGCTTTTCTGCGTGATCTGCAGGCCAGCCTTGAACATGCTTTATAAGGTTTTCATTGAAGTGTGCTGCTAGCGTAGGTGTTAATGAACATGTGGGTCGTACAGATGTGTTCTGTGGTGCAGGTGTTGAGTTTGATGCACTACTGCTAGAGGTATGATTTGGACCTGGTGATGGACTTCTTTGACTACTAGAAGAAAGAATTTAAAAAAGCAAGTGAGCGTTTAAAAACATATCTGAATCTATAGGGAAATGAACAATGAAAATTTCATTGCTTCCAGGCACAAAAATACATAAAGTGTTCAAACCACAAGTAAATACTTCTGGTAGACCAAACATGTGCCACCCTTCTACAAACCTCTAACTTTAATTGGAAATGAGTGCTACAATGTAACAAGAGGATTTTGTTGTTTGGTAGGGTTCTGTGTTTGTCTGGTTTTTAACTCTGGGAGCTGTTCAAGAGATGTAAGCTGTGCCTAAATGGTGTTAGATAGAAAATATATGTATGTTCTTCCTTAGAACAGCTGCAAACCTAAGATTTTCAGTAATGATGTATCAGATGGGAGGCAAACAGGTTTATTCAAAAGAAGTGTGCCAGAATAATCATTAAGAACAATGTCTGATGTCCTGATCTCAAAATACAGTCATATGGGATTTGAGGAGTTTACTACTCATGTCAGAACACAATCTACATGGTTTTGTGACACTGTACATCTTTACTGAATGCACTCAGGAGAACAGAAGTACCACAGGAGCAGTGTGTTTGTAGCCAGCAAACCTGACTGCTTTACTGAAACATACTCAGCATAACAGTGATGGTACCTCACAGTTAAATGTTCTTTGGCGCTACCTGTACTGAGACATAGTAAATAATTTTTAAAGTGCAAAATTGTGTAAGTGCAACTCTCCCACTGGCAGAAGCTTTTCAACACAGGCCATAAATTGAGTCTATTTCTTAAAACTTTGTATCACTTGCAGGCAAGAAGAAAGTATTATGAAGGAGAACCAAATTTTAAAGGACTTCTGATTCACCACCTAACCTGCCAGTCCCTTTGAAGACTGAAAAGCTCCTTACATAATGCAAATATCTCTCTAGTCCAAGGCCCAGACACTTACCCTAATCAACTCACACTTGCAAAGAATTACAGCATTAAGAATTACAGCCAACAAATTGGATGTCTGACTGGACCTGCTGGAACAAAGCCAGAGAGTCACCAAGCCAACAAGAGGGATGAAGCACTTCTCCTATAAAAAAGGCAATTCCTCCCCTCTTTTCAGAGCTTATGAGATTCACCGTATCCAGAGCACTGTGTAGTGGGAAACCTAAAACCGGACAAGAACTAAACTGCTATAGCAAAAGAATGGGGCAGAGGATCACACAGGCAACTAAGGGGCTGAAGTACCTGCTGTATCAGAAGAAGCTTGAAGTTTATTTAGTCTGGAAACCAGAAGACTGAGGGAAAGGGGATTGAGGGATCTTTTGGCAGATTTTTACTACTTCTGGGGAGAACAGACTTTTCAGAGATGCACAGTGATAGCACAAGAGGCAGAGACAAGTTGCAATAAGGGAAATTCTAAGCAGACATGAGAAAAAAAGAATCATCATAAGGGCAGTGAAGCATCAGAAGACATTCTGAGATATTTAAAAAAAAAAATCACCTAAAAATGCCCTTAGCAATTCAAACTTGCCAGTCCTACTCTAAGTTTGGACCAAAGTAGACTGCAGCTAGAATTCCATTCCAAAATAAATTATTCTAAGTTTCAATATATTTATTTAGCGTCATTTAGCAATACATTCATTTAGCATAGTGATAGTGCTGAGACAGGCTTTTATTAATTAAGTAGAATTCAGGCATAACCTTATCTACTCCTTAGCTCTACTAGAATTAAATTTCCCCCTCTGACTTGCCTCCTCTTCATTTATCAGCCTGTCTTCTCCTACTCCTACTTCATTAGTAAACATCTTCATTAATAAACTCTAACATCAGAAATGTTTCAAGAAAATGAATAAAATCTGTGGGCTTCTCAAAAATGAAGTTGTATATTAATTATGACTAAAGCATACTGTCACAAAATATCATAAGCACTGCTGTGTCAGCAGCAGGGGGAGCTACGAATGCAGCAATGACTGTTCCAAACTACCACAGTATTTTTAAATGCTTCACTAAAGAGAAATACTTGCCCTAGCTGAGTTAAAGACTGACTATGCCACAAGTAACAGAATGCCTCCAGAGAGGCAAAAATATCTGTATCAAGGGTATTAAAACACGATGATTCTAAAATATACTACTACAAATGGCAGAATTTTATAACCTACAAAAAATGCAACGAAATACCTCCCTTCACAGCACCTTCCCAAGGTAAAGGAAAATTTCTCTCAGTCCTTTCTGAAAACAGAAAGAAACTACCAACCTGATGAAACTGTTAATTATGGAAGCACTAATTTAGTTTCATATTTAAAACAGCCATAATTGATTGTGTGTCTTTGGAATCATCTCTAACAGACAGACTCAATGTATGCCTGCATTGTGTTAATTTCCCAACTTAAACGGCTGAAATGTTTACTTCTTGAAAGTTAACAATAGCTACTCACGTTTTCTCACACTGTGTTTCCACCCCAACAAGTCAAAAATAATTTCACCTCCATTTACTTAAAACTTTTAATGAGCCAAGGAAATGCAGCTGTGATGAACTTCTGCTCAATTAATCAGTATTTAAGCTGGAGAAAACCTGCACCCTTAATTCACAGAGCTAAAAAGATTCTGGACCATCTGTCCACAGTTCAGTTTGCTAAATTCTTGTTCACTCCTATAAAAGTAAAAATTGCTTCCAAGAGCAATTCCCAATCCAACCAACTGCTTTCACCTACAAAGGAATCATCTGTTCCCTATCAATTCATTCAACTCCACTGCAATCAACAGAAGAAAATACCAGTCACACAGGTTTTTCCAATTCACCTATTCCTTAATCTTCCACTTGTTGCAAACGAGACACTTCCAAAGCAAACTGAACTGAACACGAACTCACGATGAACTCACATGAACTCACGATGCACAATACAGCAGAGTCACAAACATGTATTAATTTGAGAGACACAGGATACTGAACAATACTAGCACTGTCTCAGTATCTTTCACCCTGGCCTGCCACTGTCTCCTGTCCTCAGCCACGAGAGTGTGCTACCTGCACATCGTCCCTGCTCCAGCAGTGCTGGGGCAAACTCAGCTTCCTCCACCAAAACGCTGATGTCAAATGGAGCAAAGGTTTGCAGAGGGACAGCAGATCCCTCAACCCACTGTAGGTAAGGATCATGCTGGAGTACAAACTCTTGTAACCCAAAGGAAGGGTGAGGTATGGACTAGCAGGCCAAACGCCCACCAGCATCAACTCACAGACTCTAACCCATGGTAAAGGTCTCCAAGATGAAGACTATCTTTCTTAAGAAGATTTCCTGTGCAGAGAGAGTGATGAGCAAAGAACAAACAGGCCTGTGACTGAGAGCTGTCCCCCAAAACCTGACCACTCCTTATAAAAAAGCTTAGCTTGCTGCAAAGTGTAACTTTATCTTTGGTACTAGAATTCAGAAAAATTTAAATGGCGCCATTCATAATTGCTAGGGACTGGAGTTGGAAACTTTGCCTTTATTCTCCTAAAAGAGATAAATGAGTTATAGACTTGTAATCCAACCAAGCTTAGAATCAAGTGTCTGTAAAACAGCCTACATTAAAACCTCAAAAACTTCTGACTTGCTTGTGTCTGTACCCTCAAAATGGTCAATACTCCACGGTCGCCAGTAAAGCCAGCTTCTGGGACAGGACTGCCAAGCACACAACAGATAACCCAGTTCCCCAAAACACCTCAAAACACACATCTCTTCTCCCCACAAAAACAGCCAAAACCAACAAAAAAACCCCAAATAAACAAACAAACAAAAAACCACAAAAACACCCCAAACAAAAACAAAAAAACCCCACCAAAACAAACAAACAAAAAACCAAAAAAAAACCCAAAAAAAACCCCCCAAAAACACCCACCAAAAAAACCCAGAAGTTCCCTTTGTTATTAGTCCCAGAAGGGCAGATAAAAGGATCTCACTATTTGATTATCTGGAAAGCACCACCATGTGTAGCTTCAGGTATGCTGACAATGCAAGAGTATTGGGTTTTGGTTTTTTGTTTGTTTTTTAATACCATACCACACCACACACCTTATTCAACCACTCTAAAAGTACAGCTATTAAGAACTGCTCATTTACAGAACCTCTAAAAAAGTCAACTTCTTCCTACTACAGTTCTACACCATGACTCCATGACACATCTGACATGACTCATGACACATCTTTGGTTACAGCCCCTGGAACCAATATGACAAAAAACAGAGCATCTGACACTACGAAGAGTCCATCTTCCCAAAAGAAAACTTTCAAAGATACAGATTCTAAACCCACCTGGTAAATCAATGGTTAAATATTGTTACCATGCAACATCTTAATAAGTTGCAATGTTGACAAAAAAGTCTGGCCAAGGAAAGGTATTTGTAAATTACTTAATTTTAATGTTTTTCATTAGAGCAGCAAAATCACGTGACAAACAAAAAAATCATGCTAATTTCAAAATCAAATTACACTACAGCAAGACACTACAAACATCTAACACTAAGCATCACAGATTCTGTAACTGCACAGAGACAGAAACTCCAAACTCTGAAATCACAATACAAGGAATCACTTGTAAAATTGCCACCGGAGTGAAAGAACACAACTATGAGTTCCATTCTGCTTCTGTGAGAATGGTCTAATGATTACCCCAATAATGGAGAATCTACCACATTAAATACGTAACAAAGGTGCTTAGCTGCAACATCTCAGTAGCAGCAGTTAAATATAGCAGCAGTTCAATAAACTGGCCAAAGAGAGTGCAACATATACAACACACACTGAATGCAGATAAAAACTAATGACAGAAGAGAGAAGCATTTCAATATACCTTGAACGCTGAAGACTTCGTGGAGAGGCAGGTTCATGACCTGCCTGCTTGTCAGCTATTACTGGCTGCTGAGGTGCTGCCTGGGAAGCTGGTCCTTGTTTAACACCTGGAGTAGCAACCTAGAAAGTTCAAAACTTCATTAGAATTCCTCCACAGTAAAAAACAAGTGTAAGAAACAGAGAAAACCAAGGAAATTACAGTTTCAACACCTGTAGGGTTTTTTGATACAAGGCCTTTTGCTGACACAATTTTTATTATCTTCACAAGGTGTTTTTTTAAAAAAAATTCTAGTTCCACAGCTGTGACAGAAAGGTATTTTTTTACTAAGAAGGGGTTATTAATAGACATAATAGAAGCAAATTTAGACCCATGTGACTTGTCAAAATACTGCAAGCTTATTAGGCAAAACAGTTCAACTCAATATTATTTTTGACTGTATCTCCCATCTGAGCACTGAGCTCATTTTCAACCTCAGATGTGTTCATTATCCAAATAAAATCTTCATGTACAAACTTAAGAGTTTTCTACTTGAAAATACATTACACAGTGTCAAGAACATAATTACAACACAAGCATATTAAAAACATCTCTATCAAAAATGGAAAAGAAAATCTTAAGCATATTTATCAGTTTGCTGCTCCCTTTTCTCTAAGTTCTAAACTCATGGGTGACTACAAAAATAGTCATCAGTACCTTCTTGCTTTTCCTTTGTACTACACATTCAATCCAAGGTATTAAAATACCAGCAGTAAGATACAGTCTTTCCTGTGAATTTCTGAACTACATTAGAATGAGAAGTTTGGGACTCTAGTAATGTCTAATTTACAGCAAATGAAGTTCAAGATACTTCATCTTGCCCAATGCTTTGCATACATCAGTCAATTTTGAAGTACGTACAAGAGAGGTTAAGCTTCAAAATTTATCCTTCATTTCGCAAAATCAAGCTAACAATTTTGAGAGAAAAGGGAGAGAGCAAAGAAAAAATGGTTTCTAGGGATCCATAAAGACAAAAAACCCAAACTGTCCAGCAGCTCTGGCATTGGCTGACTTCACATTAGTATAGATTACTAACTACTGGTCACCTGAACCTCCAGAAATATTCTCTATTTCAGAAACAGACTTCTATGAAACAAACCACAGATGGTAAAGTAAACTCAAGACATAACTTGATTCATTTAAATATGCGGGGGGGGGGGGGGGGGGGTGGGGTGGGGTGTCTTAATGCAAATTCAAACTCGTCACCTTTTAAAATTATCATCAAAATGAAAATATGTTCTTTCTGGTTTTTAGATTAATAGCCATCTACTAAAGAAGTCTGAGTAGCACATGAGAAGTCCATGGTACTAAAAGGAAAAAGCAAGATAATTGTAAGATCACTCTGCCGTTGAAATAAACAGAACTATATAGTTCAGGAGAGTGAAAGAGTAGCAGATCGTAAACTGATTTATGAAAACAGACTACACAAGTACCTTTATGAAATGTATGACATGAACAACTTTGCTATTAATGCCTGCATTTTGCTCAGCCTGTGAGCAGACATTAAACCACCAAGGCTGTTGAAACAGAACAATTTCAAAAGGGAAGTCCATCATCAGTAAAGGAATCATGCAGCAGATCCAAACTGGTAAAGTAACCAGCTCCTTGGCTGGCAAAAATAACAAAAAGAAAAAAGAAAAAAAGGACCATGGGATTTGTGAAATAAATGAACCACAAAACCTCGCAACTATTCCATGTTTTCCAAGTGTTTCAAAAACTGTAAATACATATACCAGAAAAAAATACTAAGGGCTATATAAATTCAAAAAAACAAATAAACCAATCGACCAAAGGCAACATTCTCACTGAGTTTGACAGGTCTGTGTAAAGTGCTTTACATTACTACTTTGCAGAAATTCAGAACAGTTTCTGATCACACAATACAGGCATGGCCAAAAGGCAGAAAGTGACCTCCAGGCTCCTGGAGTGTGACCCCTGAGCTGCCACATGCACACAGCACTCCCACAGGCAGCCACAGCAGCTTCAGTCTGAGAGCAGCACTGACATGTTCAGTCCTAAGCAATGGTACTGTCCCACTGGCACTACTGTATCCCACAGCCAGCTCAAACCCCTGTGCATCTGGTACGGGGCTCTTCTTGCACAGAGCCAGTTCAGCTTTGTTGGCTCTAAGCCCATGTGCTCTAAAACCAAGTGTGTCCTGGCACAGCACCACATCTTGCTCAGGCATAATTTGCCTCAACCTATACAACTGGACAAGCTAGCCTGACTCACATACCCAACGGGCTGCTAAAACAGACGTGCTCACACCAGAGCTATCACCACCTAAGTTCCCATCTCATGGAACTGAGTTACGCAAATACCAGAACTATCAAGACAGTTATTTTTTTATTGAACTGGCAAAGTATCTGCTACAGAACAAAAATTTGTTACTTCGGGGACTCACAATCAATCTCTGGGTTGTAGAGACCAGAAAAGATCTACTTCCAGTTATTGACAGTACACAACTTAAGAAGATTCTTTTTCATATCTCAGGATTTGAAAGTACCAAATATCTCAATCCTGCTGTTTGATAATTTCATTACTTGCCACCTAGCTATGGGATGTGAACACAGACTGAGGATGCAATCCAGGGCCAGAAACCAAGGTAACAACCAGTACTCGTACGTACACACATGAAGCTTTGCAATTCATTGTATCACTGTCAATCAAAAGAAACTGGGAGGATCACTCGGTTTAATTTGTACCCATGAAAAAAATCTGATGAAAGAAAATGAGGCATTCTGAATGTAATGAGGAATGTAATGTGTTCTCCTGAAGAGAAAAGTATTCCTCAAATGCATCCAAGACATCAGATGTTCATTTGTGAGCAGAAAATTGAGAAAAACTCAGCCAAGCAGGAGTGGTGATAGAGAAGATGGATTTTAGGAAGGTGGGGGTGTCTCACCCCAAAATCTACAGTTATGCTTCTCAGGAAGAACCTCAGGAGTTTATAGGTTAGCTTCAATTTACATTTCCTAGTCACTGACCCAAGAAGGAGTTCTGAATGAAGAGAGGTGAGGGGGCAGGAAGGGAAAGGAACATTACGTTATTGATCTGTAAACACCTAAAACACTTCTGAACAAAATCTGAGACTACTTCAAGTTAATTTCCCCAAGAAGTTGTCTCCCATTCTAAACATCTTTTATTGGCTAAGTCTAAATAATAGTATCAGTTGTTGCCTTTGAAGTATGCTTTTGTTTCTATTTAAATATGCTAGAATACCAATGCATTGGTAATATCTCCACACAGCATCTGAGGCCAGCATTAAGAATTTCCTCAAGAAACGTAAACTAGATTTCATGCTGGAGCTGCACTGCCAAAATACAGTCAAGCAGTTGCTTCCATTGATTGTTTCTATTTGGAATAATAACATACATATTTTATTATCCTATATATAACTGTTAACACATGGATATATAGGAACAATATTATGTATAATGGCTTCTTACTACAATATGGCCTAAGTCAAAAGGAGCTTACCTTCTGCTGCGATGATACTGGTGGCGTAGTCATCAAAGGTTTAAGTGGAACAGTGTTAGTCTGCGGCGTGCTTATCCTTGGAGACACATATGATCTTGGTGATGAGGCATCAGATGTTAAAGACATTGGAGACTGATTAGATGGCTGAGCTGTAAAGGAAAAAAAAAATGCTTTTAATAAAATCATGTACTATTGTAAATGCGAATTAGATTTTCTTTTGGTACTCTGCAGTATGCTACATTAGATGATACACAAACATATATGCTCACTGTGAACAACTAGAACAATCTAATGTGCAACAACAATCCTAGCTAAGGAATTGCATTTCCCCCAAACTCCCCACATCTAAAATTTCAGGGGAGGGGAAAGAGAAGAAGCTAGTTGGAAATGCTTTTTACACATGTAGAGAATAAATCATATGTGATTCCTATTTTAGAGTGCTCAACTTGATTTAACCGAAAGAAAGCATGAAGGGTTTATATAAAAACTTATTAATCCATTCTAGGCATATACTAACAGTTCCTCACCCATCGTTAAAAATTACCATTAGCACTGCTTACCTACTCAGTAAGATGATTGCATTTATTGTTTTGGTTTAAGTTTCCAAACTTTAAAACTTAAGGTTTTTTTAATTAAGTTACAAGCCAGAACATACTGGAAATACCTGAAAGAGTATCTTGCCTGGAAGATGAAAAAAAAAGTCTCCACCAGACAGAGGAAACTTTCTTTTAAGAATTTAAAGCCTCCCCAAGAGTCACAGTTGCACAGTACTACATGATGGGTGTTGAAGTAAGAAAGAGTTGTGTTTTATACTGTTAAGTAACACCTAATTCCAGAAGTTTCACATCACTCACGTAGAATTTCTTAACATACAAAGAAAATCCCAAAAGGTGAGACACAGAAGTATGTTTACTTAGTAGTGTGTCAGGTTCCTGCTGCTCAATAAAATTTTTTTTCCTATCTTTGGAAAAAGAAGTCATTCCACGTTCTCCACACTGTGTAGCGAAAGATATGACAAGAGACAGATTCCACAACTGTATCAGCCCTTTTAAAATGTTGTGTAACAATTTATGTAAGTGAAAAAAAAAAACAACTCTGAATACCTTGCGTAGACAGTTGTGCAGCTTGAGAAATTAGGGAGGTGATATTGAAAGCAGATGGTCCAGCAGTAAGAATTTTATGGAGTATAGACTGCAGAGAGGCTTGTGTCACAGCTGCTGTTAAAACTGAAAACAAACATTCTGTTTTACTGACAATTCTAGAACACCACTCCGAACTGTTGAAACTGGCTGATTACATTTAAGGTATGTTTTCTTTCAGATGTATTTCCCATATCTACCATGACCAAAAATCCACCTGAACTGTTCTTCAGTTACTTGATTTCAAGTTGACTTGAAATGTCTAGCAAGCCCTTTCTTTAGTAGTTTTAACTTTAAGACATAGACTTAACAAAAAATTCTTTTAAAAAATAACGTTGAGTCTTCTGGTTGACCTTATGGATTAGTAATAATTCTTGTAAACAGCAAGAGAAAATTTGCTCAATTTGCTGCTGTAGTAAGCACAACATGTGTGAAGATTTTTTTATTCTACAATGATTTCTTAAAAAAGCAAAAAGCAGAATCCCTTCAACTCAATAAAAAAGATGGGGGGCAGACTTCATGTTCAAGAGGAAGACAAATCTCTTGAAGGTTAAAAATCCATGTTTCTTCTTACTAACAAAAAAACCCTTATCTGTTCTGGGTTTAGCTGTCCAATGTCAACTCCCCACCAGTAAAAAAACCAATCATTTTAAACCATTTTAAAACTGCACAATACAGGAAGAGCATCTTGCAGTATGAGATGACAAGACCCTGAACTCGGAGCTTCTGAATTAACCTTTCCAAAAAGGTCTACAGGCTCTGTGGGATACTTCCTGAACATACCTTCCAGCCATGCACACTCCTGAAAAAACTGACTCACCAGCACAAGCATAGAGTAACTCTGAATCGTGCACACAGTAAGGCCAGCCCTGCTATGCAAGGTGAAGTCACTCTGTCCACGTGGACACAGCAGGCCCTCATGGCATCAGAACAATTCTGAACACTCTTGCTCCAAAACATACAGAGCTGCTGCTCACATGGCAAGAGAAAATTACTAGAAATTTCACTGGGCAGCTTTCTAATAAAATACAATTGGAGGTGAGTGGACCTTTCATTTTTCAACCAAAACAACCATAACACTTCTTTTTTTAGTCCAACCTAGTGCACTACAGTTTTAAAAACTTTCCCTGCGTAGAAAAAGAAACCAGTGACCTACTCACTCATTAGTACTGAATGAAGACAGAATATTTGCTGATTAAAAGGAAGCAACTGACCTCTTTTTCTGATGAATAATTGCAAGGTACAGAATCCTTTGTAAGTAATTTCCCTTGATTTGCTCTTTCAGAAAGTTAAAGACAATTAGCTCTCAGCTCTCCATGCCAATTTTACTTCCTATTTAAATCAGTGATCCTTGCACGAGAAGCAAACAAAAAATCCTACACCACTTTATCAGTAACCTTTCACATGCAGACACATTATATAAAACTGCAATCAAAGTGCATCAACTCTACCTGCTCTTGCAGCAAAAGGCGCTATCGGTAAGTGACAAACTGACTTCTAATAACCTAAGCCAATGAAACAAAAATCTAAGGGACGCACCGATTAAATGTACAAAATTTCACTGGCTAGCAAAGTTACTGATACGCTACCTGTATTCAGAGAGGCTTTCTTTGTTACACTAAAGAAAAAAAGTTGTTAGGCAACAAGATTTAAGAACCCCTAGAAGTTTCACTATTTGCAACACACGTTAATAGAACAGCAGCACAAACTACAGAAAACAAAGAGCAGCGCACGAAACAAAAGAACAAAGAGCTCTAACGAAATTTTGTGCAACAGACAAACACCGATATAGTGATTAAGTCACCAGTTTCAATTACACTGCTCACGTACATCAACATTTATTAATTTGAAAATCTTAAATGTTGAGAAGGTTTAACAGAAAAAAAAAACCGCACAAAAATCTCCACTTTACCTAGGGATTCATTCATTCACTTTACAATTAAAATAAGGCTTTCATTTACTACAGCCTGGTATGCAATAATATACTAATGTATGTAAATGAGAGATTACATGAACTTTAAAGAATCCTTACCTTCATTGATTTTGGATATATCTACGCTAGAATTATTAAGCTGCAAGGTGGCTTGCAGAGCAGGCAGCAGCTGTCGAAGGAGATTTGGGTCCTGAAGTAATGGAGGAATTGGTGATTGTGGGATAGGTGAAACAGGAACTGTAGGAGCAGATGAAGCAGGCGCAGAAGTTGGATTCAGTCCAGAAGCAGAAGATGTAGAAGGAGTTGTGCAAGAATGGGATACAGACTTGTCCACAGATGCAGACTCTGAACAGAAGACAGACAGTATTTTTCATTTTCCCCAATACAACCTGACAACTCACTAGTACAATACTCAAATTAAGATGATCAAATGCCTAACTACCATTTTAAGAAAAAACCTCACAACATTAACAGAACAAAAATTGAAGATAGGTGAGTTCTAATGCAATTTACACTATGGAACCTAATATTTATTATGAGCACACAAATGCAACTTTTCCACTTCAAGATACTGGATGACAAACAGCCAGTATTAAAAAATGGGACATTTTTTTCCTTAACTTTTAAGGCAAATGTAGGCCAAAAATTCCACACTAATCTCCTACACTCATATTTTACACTTTTCCTTATAATCTCAATCTTTCTTTGGAAAATATACTGTGAACAAAACCCATGGATTTTTATAGCCCACGGATTTCATATATAGGCTACTGTGTCAAATTTGATGGGAGGGTATAGGCCATGCTTCATTTATGAAGAGACCAGTGCAAGAAGCCACAAATATAAGTGTACTGTACAAAATCCAGCTATCCTGCTGAGGATTTAGAAAGGAAAATGAGCTGTACTAGAAACGTAAAACAGTGCTGTTAACATCCCCACAGCAGAGTGGAAAAATATCTAAAAATGTGTCTGCTCATAACTGATTTTTAACTTGTCAGCTTCTTCTGAAGCACTAAGACCTATATCCTTTAGTTTATTAATACGATTTTAGGAAATATTACCACTTATTCTCCAGAGAAACACATAGAAACACTTAAATACAAATATACTATATGGCAATTTGTTCTGATTAATATGAGTTAATTAATTTTAAATATGACTTCCACTTAACAGAAAGTTGTTCCTCCATTCCAATACAGTGAGAAATCTCTGCAATGGAAGTATTTCAACTTACTATAGCTGTACTAACAGTCACTTCAAATATCCTTCTGTTAAGAAACCTGGACCACCATATCTCAATCTTAGCTCCCCCTTCTCTCAGGTATCCCCACTAAACCCTCAGAGATCCCTGCCCACAAATTCAGTCAAGACTAACGCATCTATAAGCACCAAAGAAGTTGGATGCAGAGCATAAAGCTATGGATCCAAGATCTCATGCAGGATGTTTGCCCACAGTAATGAAGATCCAGATTTTAAACCCACTTCAAACCGGGCACAGAAGGTCAACCTGGATATTCTATGTTTCAGGCAAAAGTCTGTAAGTTTTTCCCAAAAGTAGAGAAAATGGGCTGGGAAGTTCTTTTACTTTAAGGGTGTGCTTGGTTTTTTTATTTGGAGAAATGATCTAAGTAAGATGATGCTGACTTTATTAGTAAAGAAGTGATATGGTCTGATTTGTTTTACTGCAAAAGAATAAAATGTCACAGAATTTCTAACAGCTTTTGTATTCCAATAACCTTAACTGCAACTTCCAGGACTAATTTGAAGAAGAACCCTAAAAAAACAGACAAAAAATTACGGAAGTAGCAATGTGTAAATCTTTTCACTAAGATTTCTAATCTCACTTGGAAGAGGATTTCTGCTTCCATGCTCTTACAGAATAAATAGCTTATAAAGGTCACAAATACTTCAGAAAACTTTTTCGAGACAAGTAGCTGAGAAATCTGAACCAGAAAAAAAACCTGCTGAAGAATTTGAAAGCTTGCAAGGATGCAACAGCCAGGACACAGAGACATATTTTGGAGTTTCAGGCAAACTTCTGAAAAAGATGTGCTCCTATCTAGTTACAATCTCCTCAGGGCTGGTAGCAATGGATCTGTGAAGGCACCCGGTCATTTGGCCAGGAGCTTTTGTAAGAACAACTTAGAAATGGACAAAAAGGGTTACAGAGATTGAAGATGGGAAAAAAAGAAAAACCTGTTACAGGTTTTCTGCAGGGTTTTCAGTAACAGGTGAACTAGGACAGCTGATTAGGTATTAGTTACCACGAAACACTAAGTTATTAGTAGAAGTTTTTGTTATAAAGTATTGCATCCTATGTCATAACGTTCAAAGTAAACATTAAGACAACTTCAGGTCAAGACATATCTAACAAACAAGAATCTTATCATACTAAACAAAAACATGTGAAGTTGAAATTGAACTTGGATCTGTCACAGTCCAAATAAGATCAAGATACACTGGCAGACAAAAGCAAGGGAAATAAGCACAATGGAGCATGTTAGTACTTACATATACAAGCCAGCTACCTACAGTTTTGAGAACCTTACCAGAAAAACAACCATTAAAAAGCCCCAAAACATCCTCATTTCAAAATGAAAAATTACTGCAACTACCAGCACTAATTTTAAAACATATTTAATGTATTTAGGCTTGTCTTCACAGTTAAATATTAAGTTATTTTAAGTGAAGAAGCAACTCACTACTGTATTATTTATTCATGTAAGCAAATACCTGATCCTCAAACCACACCACCATACCAAACAGCTGGAAGTGCTTTTCACCCATGCTGCAGTTCTAAACAGAAAATACACTGAATCAAAGGCAAACTCAAGATAACAATGCAGTTCAAATAAACCTTATACCAAATCCATTCCTGGCTATTCACTTATTTCTTGAATAACAGAGCTCAAAACATGTCATTCAAAACCACTGAATACCATGAGGTCTGTAAAACTACTTTAGTTTGAGTTTTTATGCTCTAAAAATGCACACTGAATTGCATCTACACAGTACAGGCAAGTTATTTCTTTCAGACAAGATGGAGACACTATTTCACATAGCTGTATTACTGCAGGCATTTTAAGTATAAGTTAAAATGTATCTGTGAAAGGTATTTTTGTACAATCACCCTATCAAACCTAGAGAAAGGATACAAAGAAAGGATAACACCTAATACTAACATTCCAATATTCTGAGATGCTTAGCAACTCAAAAACAAACCACTAAATGTTATAAAAGAATACATCTCTTATGATTACGACTACCTATGTGTTCATCACATTAGAACTGTTATTTAACATCATAGAGGATGCAGAGTAAAATGACTGTTCAGAGTATCACTGGATTACACAAACTGATTATTATTAATGAAATTTAAGCCATAAACCTATTTCTGCCAAAAAACCCCACCAAAATAAACCTGTAAAAATACTGGTAGAAATTCAAGTATTTCTCATCTGTATTAAGTAGCTGTGCTGGTTCTGGCCAGGACAAGGTTAATTTTTGGAGTAGCCAGAGTGATTGGGTTATTCTATACCACCTTACTTCACTACCAGGGGCAGGGGCAAGGGAGTAGTTTTCCAGCCAGTGTAGTGTGAATTGTTTCTCTTGTACACCCTTTTATTAATATTGTAGCTGTTAGTGTTCATTTCTTACTTCACTGCTGATTCCAGTAAATTCTTCTAATCTCAACCTGCAATCTTTTCCTTTTGTGCATCCAATTCTCCTCCCTAGCCTGTCACAGGGCAGAGGGAGGAAGCAGTGAATGAACAGTGCATGGAGAACACCAATCATAAATCTCAATAGCTTTATTTGGTGCCCAAAGGGTTGAGATAATCAGATCTGACCAGACCTGTTTGAAACAAATTAGATTTAAGCATTTGTTGTACTAGGCAGGGAGTCAATAGTCACAATGTTGTTTGGTCTGTTCACATGGTTCACATGTTCACATGCACCTAACCCTGTATATATTCGTGTATTGGCCCTGTGTGCCCACCATGGCATTTTTTTCACACCAGGGAGAGAGAGGGATCAGGATTGCTGTCTTGCTGTATTGGGGGAGACCAGTTTATGACATGTGGGGGGCAATGAGGGACATTTGGGATGTGTGTTCAGCAATGCTCTTTTACCCTTCCTTTGGGGCCTACCTCTGGAAGTCCATTAAATTGTACCTAGTCTGTGGGGGAACAGGGGCAGGTAATTTCCTCCAGCTTTTTATGCCCTTTGTCATAAACCATGCCATTAAACCAGCTTTTGAGAATTTTGGATTTCCTCTGCTTGTTAAAAAAAGCATGGTCTTGTTGCTATGTCTCTTGAGTACAGTCTGTACCACGTCTAGAGTCAGTGTGGCCCACACCATGTTCAGAATCCGGAGAGAGGTTTCTAAGGTCTGCTCCACGGGCGGATTGTCACGAGTGGCATGGAATGTCAGAGAAAATGGGCCAGTTTTGGGGGAAATTCTCTGCTTCAATGGTTTGGAAGTTCACCCCTGAACAACTACAGGATACTGATAAAGCAACAGTGTGTTTTCAAGGAGGACGGTGTGACATCTCTGGAAGGGAGGAAATCAGTGTGTTGGGCAGTGGTTATTCTTTACCAGACCTCATTCAGTACTAGACAGTCCCTCAGGGAGAACAGGAGGAAAACAAGCAGGCACCGAGACCACTCAAACAGCAGCTGAACCATAGGATGAATCTGCGCCAACAGCAGTTGCCCTACACATAAGAAGAAATCCAAGATCAAATCAGTTCACTTAGTGAGGGATGAAGAGGAAGCAGAACCCTCACAACAGCAGGAAGAGGAAGGGCCGAAGATAATCACCCAATCCCTACCCCTGAGTGAGCTGTGAGATGTGCAGGAAGATTTCAGCTGCCAGTCAAATGAACTCCTGGTCATCTAGCTGCTCCAATGCTGGGGCATCATGGCCCATGATATGAAACTAGATGGTAGTGAAGCCCAGCAACTGGAATCCCTGGGACATGGGCACTGAAAAGGGAATTGGGAAGAAGACAAACTCAGCCTTTGGAGGTGACTCCCGTCATGCAAGAGGGAAGGTATCGTCTCAGGGACAATCTAGTACTCCACTCCAGCAGGGAGAATGCCATGGAAAAAAGGCATCCAGTACATGAATCAGATGTGCTGGAGGTAATTGACAGATTCAAATAACAAGCAGTCTCCTGTAGAATCAGATCAGGTCCAGTACACACAATCCATGTGGCAGAAGTTTGTACAGAGCATGCCTCATATGCCAACTCACTGGCATTAACATCCAGAGAAGGAGAAACAAACAGTACTTCATGTGACTTCCCAACTCCAGCAATGTGAAGATCATCTTGACCCACACCTTGGCTGTAGAGACTGTCCAAGACTTTGGACAGACTTGAAAAAGCCAGTGAGGAAATGTCCCATGCCCTGCAGTACAGACCAAGGTCTCGGCTATTGGGAGCAAGCACTCCCCTGCTCAAGAGAGAAGACACACACAACAAGGCAACCTGTGTTTTTTCTATGAGCAAAACAGAGGACATGAGGAAGTGGGATGGAAGATCCACCTCTGCCCTAGCAGCACGGGTATGTGAGCTGAATGCTTGGAATAATAACCACAACAGGAAATTCTTCACGGACAAATGCCACTCGTCTTCAGTGGGCAAGTCCTCAGACAGAAGAGGTGATGTTACTTCTGACCCTCTAGAAGAGGCCTCCAGTTCATATTTACAAGGAGTGAGCAATGAGAACTATGACCAGGACTAAAGGGGCCCTGACCTCAGCCAGAAGGGGGAAAGGGACAATCAGATCCATTCGCCCAATGGATCCGGTAATTGCATCCAATGGCTGGCACATCAGACCCACAAGAGTATAAGGCTTCAGTTGATACCAGCACACAATGTACCCTGATGCCATCCAGATAACGTAGGGGCAGAATCCGTATGGATTTCTGGTGCGACAGGGGCATCCCAACAGCTGACTGCACTGGAAGCTCAGTGAATTTGACTGGGAATGAATGGCAAAACTAGCCCACTGTGACTGACCCAGAAGCACCATGCATCCTTGGCATAGGTTACTTTAGGAGAGGGTATTTCAAGGACCCAAAAGGGCATTTCTGGGCATCTGGGACAGACGCTCTAGAGACCGAGGAAATTAGACAGCTGAATACCTTGCCTGGTTTGTCAGAGGATCCTTCCGTTCTGGGAATTGCTGAGAGCTGAAGAAAAACAGGCACCCAATTACTACCACAACGGTCACTGTCAACAATACCACACCAACTGGGACTCTCTGACACCCATCCATGAGATAATTTGTGAGCTGGAAAGCCAGGGAATGTCAGCAAGACTCACTCATACTTGAACAGCCCATAGGTCCAGTGTGTAAGTTCAGTGGAGACTGGAGACTGAGAGTGGACTGTTGTGGCCTGAATGAAGTCACACCAACACTGAGTGCTCCTGTGCCAGACATGCTTGAACTTCAGTATGAACTGGAGTCCAAGGCAGGGAAGTCAGGCCACCATTGACATTGCCAATACATATTTCTCTATTCCTCTGGCAGGAGAGTGCAGGGCACAGTTTGCTTTCACCTGAGGACGGTGCAGTACACTTGGAATTGACTGTCCCAAGGGCGCAAACACAGCTCCACCATTTGCCATGGACTGATCCAGAATGTACTGGTAAAGGGTGAGGCTCCAGAACATTTGCAGTACATTGATGACATCGTTGTATGGGGGAATACAGTAGAGGAAGTTTTGGAGAAAAAGGAGAAGATAATTAAAATCCTCCAGAAGGCAAGTTTTGCCATAAAGCAAAGTAGGGTCAAGGGACCTGTCCAGGAAATTCAGTTTTTAGGAGTAAAATGGCAAGATGGACATCATCAGAATCCATGGATGTGGTCAACAAAACAGCAGCTATGTACCCACCAATGAGCAAACAGTAAGCACAAGCTTTCCTAGGTGCTGTGGGTTTTTGGAGAATGCATATTCCAGATTACAGATAGGTAGTCACGCCTCTCTATCATGTGACATGGAAGAATAATTTCAAGTGGGGTCCTGAACAACAAACTTTTAAACAAAACAGGATCATGCAGTAGCCCTTGGGCCAGTCAAGACAGAAAGATGCAGTCAGGGAGAATAGTCCTTCCTGGAGTGCCTGGTAAAAAGCACCTGGGGAGACTCAAGGACAACCCCTGGAGTTGGGATACAAAAGATTCAAGTCCTGCTATGTCCCAACTGAAAAAAAGAATACTGGCAACTTATGAAGGGGTTCAAGCTGCTTCAGAAGTCATCAGCACCGAAGTACAACTACTCCTGGCATCCTGACTGCCACTGCTGGGCTAGATGCGCAAGAGAGAAGTCCCTTCCACACCTGATGCCACTGATGCTATCTATGTGGAGCAATTGGGTCAAGGTGGTTACACAGCAAGCGCAAACAGGAAACCCCAATCACCCTTGGATCTTGGAAGTCACCACTAACTGGCCCAAAGATGAAAATTTTGAACTATCATCATCACCAGAGGAGGACGAGGAAAAGGTGACATGTGCTGAGGAGACCATACCGTATCATCAGCTACTACCAAGTGAAAAGTGGTATTTTCTTCACTGATGGTTCCTGCTGTATTGAAGGAACACACTGAAAATGGAAAGTTGCCGGACTCCTATGATGCAAGCCACAGAAGCCTGAGGGACAAGGTGGATCGAGTCAGGTTCTACAGCTGAAAGCCATCCAGCTGGCTTTAGGTATCACTGAATGAGACAAAATGGCCAACGCTCTACTTCTACAGTGAGTCATGGACGTCACAAATGCTCTGTGGGGGTGGCTGGACTGATGGAAAAAGACCAGCTGGCACTGGAAAGGGAAAACCATCTGGGCTGCTGTACTGTGGCAAGACATGATTGCTTTGGTAGGGAAGTTGACTGTAATAATCTGTCATGCAGATGCTTTCTCTACATGAGAATTGGGCTACTGAAGAACACCTCAACAACAGAGGGGTGGACCAAGTTGCCAAGCTTAAAGTGTCTCAGATGCATCTGGACTGGCAACATAAGGGTGAATTATTTATTTCTGGCTCAGTGGGCTCATGGCACCTCACATCATCAGGAAAGAGATGCAACATACTGACAGGCTCATGACTGAGGGCTGGGTTTAACCATGGACAGTATCTCACAGGTTATCCACAACTGCGAACCACACACTGCAATCAAGCAGACCAAGCGGGTAAAGCCCCTGTTGTACAGTGCTCAATATTGAAAAGTACAGGGAAGCCTGGCAGATTGATTATATCACACTTTCACAAATCCACCACAGCAAGCTTACAATGATAGGAACCACTGGATGGCTGGAGACATACCCTGTGCCTCACGCCACTGCCTGGAACACCACCTCGGGTCTTGAAAAGCAAGTCCTGTAGTTGCACGGTACCCTGAAAGAACTGAATCAGCCAATGGGACTCATTTCAAAAACAGCCTCATAGACACCTGGGCCACAGTATTGAGTGGGTATATAATACTCCCTAACACACACCAGCCTCTGGGAAAAATGAACTGCACAACAGACTTTTAAGAACCACACTGAAAGCAGTAAGCGGTAGGGCCTTCAAACACTGGGAGATCAATCTAGCTGGGGTCACCTAGTTACTTAACACCAGAAGCACCACTAAGCAAGAAAGCCCAGTCCAAACAAAACTTTCGTGTACCACAGAAAGGGATTAAGTCCCTGTGGTGCACATGAAGAATGTGTCAGGGAAGACAGTTTGGACTAGTCCTTTCTCAAGCAAAGGCAAAACCCATCCATGTTTTTGCTCAAGAACCTGGGTGTACTTGGTGGGTAATGCAGAGGGATAGGGAAACACTATGTGTACCTCAAGGGGATTTGATTCTTTTGTGAAAACAGTCTGTAATGTTGAATTTTAAAACTCTGGCTGCTGAACAACACAGTCACTGTATGCTATAACTACCGTGGACAGTGAACATGGACTGCTTCAGATATACCAATCAGGAGATTCTGATACATCCTGCACTTAGCCAGGAGCACACCAGCTGGAAGGTGCAGGATCTGGGCACGATGTAGGTGGTATGCAATAAGGGGTGGATAACGTCCCGGATTTGGCCAGCACAGGGTTAATTTCTGCAGCAGCCAGGAAGGGCAGTTATTTTCTACCACCCCACTTCACTGCCAGGGCTGGGGAAGGGAGTCTCTCTCCTCTTGGATAAGGTGGCAGCAGCTCCCATATTGCAGCTCCCCCGTGCTGAGCTTTTGTTCGCACATGAATTTTTCACCTCTCTTGTACACCCTTCTAATAATATTGTTGCTTTTACTGTTCATTTCTTGTTTCATTGCTGTTTCCAGTAAACTGTTCTCATCTCAACCCATGATCTTTACCTCTTTGTCACAAAGGGAAACTCCTCTGTGATGGAAAGTCACATGTTAAAAATACAGTCTACAAATCAGTTGTATATAATCTCAACTTTCTTTATCTTAATTTAAACCCATCTATCTTATTTCACTGCTCAGACAGGATACTAAATCCTAGAATTGCTGCCAACAAAACAAAGCCTCCAAATATTTTCACATCCATTTTTGAATAATTTAACTACGAAGTTTAAAACCTGGTTTAATTTATGACGCTGTACGGAGTCTGCAAGTTTTGCCTTTTGAAGTTAATTTAACTAGCTAGAACTCCTCAAGATGAAATATTTGTCTGACAAAAACCGTCAGACATCACTCACCGGGGTGTATGGATTTCCCCTGTTTTTTCCACAAACAGAAGCCAAAATTCCTCTCCCTTCTTTTCCTCCCTAATTCCCTTTTTCTGAGAGAGTGTTTAATTGTTTATTTTGCCACAGAATTAAGTTTACTTTCCAACATCTAAACACTACTTTTCAGTTTATTAGAATTTTTACAAATGCCTATTAATAATACAATCCTGTGGTTCTTAAGTGCACTTGAAGCCCTCAAACATCATGAAACGCAGTCAAGATGAACATAGCATGCTGGTGAAAGTTAAACATCTCCACAAATTTAAATCCTGTAGTTTCACAATACTGATACACCAGTTCCTACACCTGTGTAAACATCAATTCATGTTCCTTGGCAAGCAATCTACACTATTACTGCAGAATAAGGATTACATGGCAGTCATTCATAAACCTAACCTGAATCATTAAGCATCAGACTAATTTTAAAACGACAACTGGAATTCTACCAACACAAAATGCAAATTAATCCATGTCTTATAAAAAATTGTTTGTAACAACTTAAGACTTTTGCAGGCTTTACAGCACAGACTATGGTTGAAGAAGTAGAACAGGGCAAGGCTGCAGCCTCTCCACTGTCAACATCAATTTCAAAACAAATACTGTGCAAACTCTAACCTCACCTAAAACTTCAGCTTTTATCATGGAAGTCACAAGGAAAGCTTTTTAAATAATAAAAGAACTAAACAAAAACGAAAACTAGAACATAGCATGCTGCAATCTCTTCAACTTTTAAGAACTACATTAAATAAAATTTGTTTATCTCTTCCTCTGAAAAACTAAAAAAAAGAAAATTAGATAATTTTTAAAGTTACTTTTTGTGATTTTAAAAATATGGCTTTGCACCAATTTTTCCACTATAAGCTATGCACAATAAAGTCTCAATATCTGGAGCTTTTATAAAGCTAAAAATCCACTCATTTTGTGGCAATAACATGAAAATACAGTTTGCTTTCTGACAATTATGCAAGTAAGTTTATCAGATGCAGCCTACATACAGATCTGTATTATAGAACTAAACAACTTTCTGGACCATCAACTTCATTCACATGGAGAAAAACCCCACCAAAAATAAAACATCCAAAACAAACAAAAAAAAAAAACCATGGAGGAAAATTAAGTAAGCGGATGGCAAAAAGAAACACCACTAGATTTGGAGATTAACTTAATGGGAAGAATTATTAATTTGCTTAACATTAAAATGGAGCAGGAAAAAACCTTTTTATAATAAAAACAATTTTTGAAAACCACAATGACTAGGGAAGAGCTTTCTGTTCATAACCCTCTCTGTTGGGAGTGTGACCCACAATCACATCTTTTGGACAAAAAGGAAAGAAATCCAAGTTATCAGTCAGAATTTCATATGACAAGAACCTGTATGACACAAGGTGCAGTTTGTTTTAAGTTTTGTGAAGAGGTCTGCCAAGTTTTTGTTGAAGTAGAAACACCAGTTCAAGACAGAATGGGAACATCCTGGTCTGGTGCTTACAAGTGGCGGGAATTTTTCAATAACATGGCCAAACAATCATTTCAGAAAAAAAACAAAAACCACATCATTTTCAGCAGTTGCGCCAAAATGATCCTCAGGTTTTTTTCTAAGCATCCTTAGCTTCTCAGTTTGAGTCAATACATAAACATGCTACAGAATCTTGCCATCACCAATCTCTGCCTGTTATGACAAGAATTTTTGCACCTGAGCAAACAGCTGATCTGCTAGGACTAACACTCTGAAAGGCAACCCTGAGCGTACCAGCCTGAATGCAAGGGGGTGGAAATAGAAGCCTTCTGACTGTTCAGCTACTCTGCTTCAATGAGAGGTTTGACACTGACAGTCCCACACCTCTGCTGCGCTGCTGCCACCCGGCTGTGTCTGCTGGAGTGCTGTGAGCACCTGTAACTCGCTTACTCTCCCTCTTGACCAGGGTGTGCTGAGCTCATCACGCACATGAGCGTGACAGAGAACTGGATGTGGAAAAAAGAACAGAACTGGGAAATGCCTTTTTTGTGAAGAAAGGACTTTCCTTCACAGCCCTCTTTCTAACAGCTAACATACTTGTATTCCCTGCATGACTAGCTTTAAATTAATGCTGTATATTAGCTTGTTCTTACTCTGATTTATAGCAAGAAAGACTTATTTTTAGTGACACGGAAACTACCAACTACTGTTGACTAGATGATTCCTAAATTATTAAAATGATCCTTTGAGTGTTCCTACAGCTTTTACTACTGATGTTAATTTTATCCCATTTAGAACAAAACAAATGCATCCAAGTCCTTTGGAGTCAACACTAAAACATTACCTCACCCTCTTGTGAGCTTGAGCTGTTATCTTTGCACTGCTAGCAACTATTAGGCACTAGTGCTCTCAGTGTGCTCTCTGTGGGAGAAAAACTGTACTACAAAATTTTCAGAAATTTGTATCCTGTTGCCCTATAAACCTCATCTCTGCTTCACTGATTAAAAAACTACTACCCAGAACAGCTAACAGAACTGCTTTATTTCCTGCTCATGATTAAGAATATTAACACATTTTCTGTGCTAAAGCACCTGGAGGGTACAGTCGAGCAACTATAAACTGTGAGCACTGACAGTCACATTTATCTGTTTTACACAGTTCAGTTCTGATCTACTAAGGACTGTATGCCACAACAAAAATACATAAATATTTAAAAGCAATGCATTTTGTAAACACATTTGGCCAAATGAAACTATAGTAACAATAGCAACTAGATTCTCAAAAATACTCAAATTATCTAAAATACAAAGGAAAAAAAAATCCCTATTTCTCACATTTGGTCTACTCCAATCTTAGAACTGAATTTTTTTTTGTATTTTACCTCTGCTGTCAAAATAAATGTAACAGCAATGTTCAGCAAACAAATATAAAGTATTGGAAGAAACTAACATTCTCACATGTAACTTTTTCTAACCGACATATGAATTGAGTAATATACTTGAAACTGCAAAACTCAGCCAAAGAAGATGCAACAATACCAGAAGCAATGTTAATGTTAACTGACCACTAAAGCTAGCAAGTGTTACAAGAAAACCACAAGGGTGAGAAAAGGAAAAGAAGCACCAGAGTCACAACCCACCCAGCACTGCACTGGCCAGCTTGCTGTGTTCTCACAGAAGTTTTAGAGTACTGCTGCACTAGAAACAGAAGTGCTGCCTTGATGTGACTTGGAGGAAAGGTGTGAGAAGCAGTATCCTACAGACAGACACACTGTTAAGATATGGACAATACAATATTTCATTCTGAATTAGAAATAGGAAAATGTGATGTGCCCTACAGATAAAGCAGCCAAAAAGTAGGAAAAGCAACCCCACACTTTACCTGCATAAAGCACTCACAGTGAGCACAAACAGAAGCAGCAGATTCTGACTGGAACATTCAAACCAAAGGGCAGAGGTCAAATAGTTCCCCAGGAACTCTCCACTACTGCCAGCCATTGAGGGCAGAGGACTACTGCTAACAGCTGAGCTATAGTTCAGCCAGGGATTTTATTCAATCTCCTTGTGGGACTACAACATACCCCTGTAGCAAAAGAGATTGAGCTGAAAAAAGCATTGTCGTTGGGTTTTGTGTTTTTCTCTTGTTCTGCTGTTCAGAACTATTAGTGCTTTAAAAAATACACACTGAAATCAGAACTATTAAAACAGCGGTACATATATGCTGGCATAAGGCAGCCAGCAACACAATCACAAGAAGCAAGAATTCATTCAAGGAAGGACTACTGCACATATTATTCAGTCATTTGGACCAACCTATTTTTTTTAGGCAAAAAAATAGTTTTACCTCTTTCTAGAAAGAGAGAGGGATGCATAGTCCCTCCCATCCCACAGTGAACAGAAAAAGAAGACCAAAGGCTTTTTGCTTTACTACTGTAAACATAAACCTCTCACACTATTTTTCAGTTCTGCAAAGACTTTTAGAAGATTGTTTGAACCAAGTGTCTCAGGACAATTACTGTATTTTCTATTTGTATAACAGCTATAAAAAAATATTTTATAAACTGCGTATTTCTAGTACTGCAGGTTCACAGCCACACCTGAGAGAATGAGTAACAGTAAATCATCCAAAGCACTACTTCTTCCCCTTTTTAAAAGAAAAATTAAATATGTAAAATGCTACAGAAAATTTACTGGTTTAATATCCTTAAAAAGACAGTCTGACATTCACCAGAAAAAGCAAAGTCAACTGAATGTACGGCTTGATGAGCTTTTATCACTACAGCACTCGCACTGAATTCTTCTCTTTCTGTACAAGAGGTAAAGCAACATGTAAAATCTCACATTTTCTACAGTAAGAATTTCAAGCCCAACATTCACCTATTCTAACTCTTCAATTATTTACTAACTTTCTGTAAATGACCCTTTTCTGAAGCTCAGTAAGTACAGAATTTGCTCACAATCAAGTGCCATGAAACAGATCAATGAGGCATGATTACTACAAAGAATCTCTTCATTTAACCCATATAAAATTTAAAAAAACACCTATCTAAGAATACAGAAATTCAGTGTACTATTTAATATGGAACAATCCATGGATTCTAATGTAAGATTTACAAGACTGCCCCGTGTGACTGTTTTCAATATTAAACCCAGCTGTATGTTCTCAAATTAATGTTGTATGAAAGAAATATTTGAACTCTCCGCCAACATCTGTAGCAGTTGTCAAAATGGGAAATTCCTTCAACTTCTGTAAGAGTCATCTCTTCAATTAATGAAGATGTGCAGTAAGGTAAAGAATACCCAGTATGAAATCTGATCACACACCAAATAGGAATCAAGAACATGCCAGAATTGAGTAATAACAAGAGGGGTGTTAAGTGTATTTTAAATATAGAAATGCAGTAGATACACTAAAGGAAAGAACACTTGACATAGATGTTTTGCACTGTAATGTGTACAAGTGCATCAAACTGCAGTCAGAAAAACTGAGGCTTAACTGAAGCAGATAATTACTGCACTCAGTACAAGAACCATACTTGAACTAGTACACCTTACTTTGTGCTTTACTGTGTTGAATAGGAAAAAGCTTGCTGAAAATAACCTGTTCCCCTGTAGTTTACACTCAGTATTAATGACTCAGATTATGTAAAAATTGCACAAAGTGTCAAGAAAAGCTTAAAAATTTCTTTACATGCACAATTACCTTACAGTATTTGTCAGTGTGTGCTATTGTTTGAATATTTTGTGTGGCCAGCTGCTCTTAAGTCTGTGTAGAAGTTGGAACTCTAAACAAAAGTGGAAGAGTCAAAAACAAACACAGAGCACAAGACTAGTGTCAGACCAGAGTCTGTTTTGGTCTTCTTTTTAAAACTATTTAACCAGGCCAACTTCCAAGTATGGACAGGGCAACAAACCATCTTTCAAAAAAAGAATTCAATTACATATTAATTATACAATATTTTAAACTAAAACACATGATTACCAAAAATTATTTTCTCCCTCTCAAAGCCCTCTAAATAGAATTTTCTTACACAATACTACTCTGAAATCTCAACTACACCAAAGTAACACACTATCATTAATGACACACATCTCATTCTCACAACCTTCTTGAGCTCTTCATTCCTAATAAGGAAGTAAATCTAACTGAAGGACAGAGGTCTGAGAGGTCATAAACAACACACAGTGAAGTCCTGATCTTCACTTGACTGTAACCGTATCTACCAGGTATTACCAGATAACAGAAACACATGCTATCAGATTTAGAATTGAAGATCCAGTATTTCTCAAGATACAGATCAAAATAGATTAGCTCTTACAAAAATGTAGAAAACTGCTTTCTGTAAGAACTGTGCTTGTGTTGATTGAAAGGTTTGACACTGGCATTCCAAACAATAACAGCAGTTCATAAAACATAATGGTCCAAAATGACTTTCAAATTGTATACATGACAACTACATGACAACTCAAATAAATGGCAAAGATCCAAAACAAAAAGAGAGAAAACAAGAATTAAAATATGTTCTACAAAAATACATCTTTCAAATTATCAATTGAAATGTTAATTTGCAGAATAAAGCCTTAAATAGTAAATATCACAGCATCAATTTGAAGTTGTACAAGACATAGCAAATTGGGTTTGGGGGAAAGTAAACACATCAAAACAGTAATCAGGTTCTAAAAGCACACACAATCAAAAAGGAAAAAAATCTTTAAATTCTAGTACTAACATACTTTGAACAAGCAATATAAGGCAATGCATCATCTTGAATACCAGAGGGAATTTCATTAGACATACCTTTTCTCTCTGTTTTCTGTGCAGGGATGGAAGATGCGGATGTAGACAGTTTTGATAAAGTAGATGCTCCATTAGCATCAAAGGATTTCTTTGGCTGGTGATCAGATTGTAGAGAAAATGGACTAGGAGGAACAGTGCTTGGGGTAGCAGTTGGATGAACCACTGTTTTGATGGGATGCTGTACTGGAGTAGAACTACTGTGAGTCTCTGCTCTTGGCAGTCTGTAGTCTCTGTCATTGTGCCTGCTTGTTTGAGACAAAATATTCTGTGGGAGCATACTGCTGGTGTCACTGGAATGCTTGTCTTCCACTTTTTTCAGGATTCCCCAAGTAACATTGCAATTAAAAAAAAAAAAAAAGATTAAATTAGAAACAAGTCTAAGATTGCAGTAACTGATTAATACAGCTGCACACCAACAACTAGAGCTGATTGAACTTCTTATGATTACAAAACGCTTCAAGTAGATCAGCTTCAAAAAAGACAAAATTTAATTCTACTCACTGACAAAATGCATTTTCTCTGACCTTTACTTGATTTAGAGCTCCAGTTAAGCACTGTGTTTTGATGAAAGGCTGCTTTATAACGAGTGTTACAGTCAAGTTAACTTTTGAAGTCTCCTAAAAAGATCTAAATCAAGATCTATTATTTCCATCTTGTATTTAGTTTGAAGAGATAATTTATGCCATTTTTCTTTTGTTCATCAAAATCCCTGAACATCAAGTATAATTTAACAGTTTGCCATTCTAGCCTTCAAAGAATTCCTCTTCATGTCACTTGAGTACTACTACAACAAGTTTACAGTTAATTCAAGGCATTTATATATATTAAATGAATGACTCATCTGCACTGGTCACATGATCATAGTCTAAAATATGCTACTCAGTGAACATACCAAGTAAACAGAGAGTAATTCTTTTATAGATTCTGACATTTTCACCTGTCACAAAACAAATACTCACTGCATTATACATGACTGCTATCTTTTTGCAGCATCCAGTATATTTTAGCATATACAGCAAGTTTCAGTGTACACCGAAAAATACCCCTTTATACATCACCTTGTCAAATCCCAAGAGCGTGGGTGAAGAATAATACTTTGGCTTCTGCTTTTAAACTACCCTGAGAACTACACTACAAATTTATCCAAACTACATCAGCATACAGATAGAATCTCACAGTACAACTGTTTTCCAGAAGAAAGCCGACATGACAAAGATTAAAGCTAGGTAAAAAAAAAAAAAAAGACAAAAATCTCCAAGTTACAGAAATTCATAGTTCAGGGAAGATTTTGCAAAGAGTATTGGTCAGGTAAAAATATGCTCTTGATAACACACACAAGCCTCTTGAAAACCCCAATATAAAAATAGATTGAATTAGGTTATTATTGTTAGATGTGAAATCTTTATTTTTAAGGTCAGAATATGACATTAGCAGGTCTCAATGATCACAACAGTCCAACTAAACTACAGATTATGCAAGTTATTTAAGTAACTATCCATGAAGATAATTAAACTCGACAGCAAAAGCCACAAAAAGGAGGAGAACCATGAAAAGCATTAAGCAAATGTTGCACTAATAAAGCTGTTTAAAGAAACCACATTTGGGAGAGTTAACTGTGCTACCCACTTTGGCTTTTATAAACGAAAAGGTGAGAAAAAGAGCTAAGGAAAGGAATTTTTTACAGTTTTTGAAGTTTGGAAAAGAAAACATTAATGCAAACAAAGCAAGAATGTATTGCTGTAAAAAAACCACATACTTCCACTGGCAAACCCACTGGCAGCTGTCGCCTGCATCACCTCTCTTCTGTAATCCCTATCTTTTGGAAAACTGTTAACTGACATTTTGCTTGCTTCTTTTTGTCTCTGCTCTCTGAAAAAAAAGAAAACAGAAGTCAGGTAAAAACGTACATTATTTAATAATAAAACAGTTTTTCTAAATTACATGAGATGAATTAAACTGTTAAGAGCTTGCTGCTACAGAGGGGGTTAGCGAACTTCAGCCACTGCTTTCTTACATGCATGCTTGCTGAAGCCCACAATATACCAGTTCAGCTTACTAATCTTGTCCAAAAAAAAAACCACCCAAAAAACCCATCCTGAAACAAAACATTAAAAACAACACTGACCCAGAAAACCAAAACAAAAATCCAACGGAAACAAACAAATAAACCCCAGAACAAAACAAAAACCAAACCAACCAACCAACCAACGGAACAACAAAATCCTCCCCAATAAATCATCTCCACACAAACCAACCATACCTCCCTTTCAGGCTCTGGATTGTCAAGGGATAAAAGAGGTGCCAGAGGTCATGGTAAGGGTAGGAACACAGCAGACTTAGAGCACAATCTTTTATAGCAGTAATCTATTAGATAAGCTCAAGTGCTCTGAAATGTTCCTAAGAATATTTGTTCTTTATACAATTAAAACAAATAAAAACATATACCTTTCCAGCCACTCTTTTGGTTTTTCCCACTGTGAAACTTCTGTTCGGCAGTTGTAGTAGTATTTTTTGCCTGAAGAGCTGATGTGTTCAGACCAATCATCCGCAGAATCATAAGCCTTTAAAATACAAACAGTGTTGGACAAAAGACTACTTGAGAGTTTTGATGTACAAATTTAGCAGCTTCCACTGTGTTTAAAACTACATGGCACCTTTTATGTACCCGTATCATTGCTTTCCACCACCTCTAAATGACAGCTTGAACACATGACCAGTATCCTCCTGCTGCATTCTGCAATAGTTTCCTCTGGTTCATTCCCATCAATCCCTTTAACAAAATCTAGTAGTACATTTAGTGGGACACAGTAAGGTCAATACTGATTAAACATTAGTTTCCTTCAACCTTACAACATCCCCAGAATTATTATCTTTCCAAAATTTTTCCACTGATCACAAATTTACTAATTTTGGGTTTGGGCATATTTTTACACCACTCTAACTACTAAAACTTTGATGCTGAAATGACTAAAATTCACAATACGTAATGCATTTCAAATAAGTAAAATCACACTGTCTGCTCTGGATTTACCACAAAGTTAATGGAAAATATTTCTGTATCTATGTCATTTAAATAATCTAGTATTTTAAAATTAATGACAGGTAACTCAAAGCTCTAATTATTACCAATTAGAATAGTTTTAAAACATGTAACAACTGTAGGTTGGGTTTACACAGTGTTTATAAAATAAAGACTGATGTTGGAAAACTCAAGCACAATGTATATGCTGCCTGTCTTAGACAAAATTATGAAAATATGGTGTGTATGGACAGGGCAACACATTGATAAAAATCAATCACAAATACTCACTGCATCTGAAGTTTTGCCTGGATTATTGCTGGGATTAGAAGAATGGGAATTTGAACTATGAAGAGCACTGTGGTTGTGTGAGTTTTCCTGTGGAGAGTAACTGGTCCCTGAAAGAAAAGAGAAAGACCATGTAAGATTTCAAAGAAATCAACCATCTGCATTCTAAGGAGGTGGAAGGGCAAAGAAGAGGGAAAGGGAGAAGGAAAGTTGTCCAAAACCTGGATCACAGCCAAGTGAAGCATAGTTCAGATGCAGAAGTATTTCAAGAGACCACATGCACATTTCTTTTTCACACAGGATAAAACGCACTTTGATTTTATAACTGGAGTAATGCAGTACGTCCTTTCACTGGTCTAACTCTCAAACTTTATTCCATCACTAGCAAACAAACAGCCTTTATAATTTCAATGCTTTTAAGAGTCCTAACATGCCAATTCAGAAATTAACAGACATTTTCTCCTCAACATTAAATCGGAAAATTTAAATAGGCTCATCAACAGCCTATATAGTTAGATGCATAAAATCAAGTTTTAAGTTTACGGAAGCAATGCTGTTTCCTTAAAACTGCTGTTTTCTTTTGAGACTAATTGTTATTAGTTCTAGGCAACTATTTCTGTTTATGCATACCGAGCAGACTAAATTTTCCTGCACCTCAGTCTCTGTAATAAAGGTACCGGCATTTAGAACATCAAAAGCAGCACCACCCAAATGGCCACCTGCCTCTGGCCTCCCTACCAACTACTCTTCAAGGCAACTTGGTTTTCCTCAATGTGAAAACACTTGAACAGCCGAAACAAGAAATGAGAATTCTCACCAACTTTTAGATCTGTATTTGTGCCTAAGCTCAAGTCACCTGAACAGTTCCATCTTAATTCTCACCAACTTTTAGCTCAAGTCACCTGAACAGTTCCATCTACAATTAAACAAGGATAACCACACTGCAACCTCCTTTTAAATTTTCTGTTCTTAAGGCCTCCTATTTGTCTAAAATTTCTAAGCAAGTAAAAACCCTTCCATTATTCTTGATTGGATTTTTTTAAAGTTCCAAGTGTTCACATAAATCATCACCAAACTAAGTCATTTTCTTACATGTTTCAGAGAAAACCCAAGATATTGCAAATTTAACACTCTCCCATCTTTTACTTTTCCTACTGAGAAATTTCTCAATACCCAGGGGTACTACATGAAGTACCACTAACTTCACAAGTTGTATAGCAATCTAGTATTCATAGTAAATAAGAAGTCAAAGTAATTTGAAAATGGCAAAGACTTTATCTTATGGGCAATTACAATAAAGAACAGTAAAGGACTGACATATAGGAGTGAATGGAGTAATAAAAAAATAATTGTTTCCAAGTCTTCCGAGAGCTACACACACAGAACACGACTAAATGACACAGTATGGTGCAAAATGAGAGCCATTATAATGCAAATTCTGTCTTCTGAGCCTTCTAACTACACAAGCAGTGACAAAATTGCTATTTCAAACTTCTTTCTCCCCACCTTTAACCCTGCAGGTTAGAAAGACAGTTCATCACAAAAGCAAAAAGAGATACACCACCACCAAAATATTTAGTATCCTACAAAGGTTAAAAGTCAATTTGCACAAACATGAGTTACTGCAACCTGAACCAGCACTACCTCAAAACCTTTCCCTACACTATGTTGGCTAAAACTGCATGTTATTCTCTGTAGAGATATAAGGGGAAAAAAGTAAGGATAACAGAGCAAGTCTCATACTCAAATACAGTTTTTCAAAAGCTAGACCATAATTCTACACCAAAAGTATCTTGCATGCTCAGAGCCGGGCAGAATGACTTAGCATGGGGGCAAGTTAGGCTTGTCAAAGCAATAATTACAACCATGACACACTTGTGATGCACATGCCTAACAACAACAACAAAGCCCCCTTTATAGATGCATTTGATTCCCCCCAAGATATAAGCAGTGTATCATAATTACAAGGCTGTACTCCACAGTTACACCAACAGGCTCAATTTTTTTTAGACACTGATCATGTAGTGAAATAACTGCTTAATATTTTTGTATTAGCCATTCTTTTAGTATTTATTAACTATGTCTTTCTACCGAGGTAAAAATAATTAAAATTTCTTAATGTATTTTTGTAGGTTGTTCAACATAGACACATTCTAATTAATTTCTGCTAAGAGGTAAAATCATCTCCCTTTTTCAAGGAAAAAAAAGAGATGAAAATTTACCAGATGCCTTTGTTTGAACAGTACCTTCAAAACATCAGAAAGCACCAATGCATTTAATTTACCTGTTAATTAATTCATCCTGTACCACAGTTGCACTATCACCACATTTTGTTCAGCATGCTGAAGGTGTACATGGTGATTTTTAAATACTGTATTGGCGTAAATACACCACACCATGATTCTAATCTAACAGGCACTTCCCAAACATGAGAAAGAGCCAACTACATACCTATTATATCAATAAAATACTGTGAAGCCAATTCTATCCAGCCCATAAACAAACCACTCAAATTCATTGTACAGACTTTCAAACCCCACACGGTGTATCAGCTCAGCAGCATGCCCCCATTTCACACTGTGCCCAGCCCCAGCACTGAGTCACCAAGCTCTCTGCAGGAGTATCAGAGCAGCTGCAGCAAGTCACACCCACCTCCAGCTGGCCCAGATAGGCCAACACTAGTATGCACCACTTTCTTCAAAAGGGGCCCCTGGGCCTCTCTGAGCTGCAGTCCTCCCAGACAGTCCATCCACATGCTCCATCCAGCAGGAATCCTGTCCTACCTGAGCTGGCCTCAGCTGCATAAAAACTCATCATGGCTGCTCCAGCAATGCCGACTGCCTCATGTCACGAGGACAAGCGAGGTGGGCCTTTGCAGGGCAGGCCATAAATGCATGCTGATGGTGCAGGGTAACTACAGGTGTGGGTTCACCGCCCAGACCCCCGTTCTGTTTTACACATAATACCACTTTATGTTTGGATCTGTATCCAAACTTCAGGAATGAGCATACAAAAGGACTGCTGAACTGCTGTTTGCTGTTGGAAAACTTACAAGACTAAAGTGGATGACACTCTGGAGAACAACAATTTTAGGCACTTCAAACAAGTTAAGGGCTTAAACAATGCATGTATACATGACAACCATATTACCAAATTACCTTTTTATACTGAGACAGCAAGGCTCTAGTATGTGGTTAAATCCATGGACAGCTGTCACCTAGCAATCTGACAATCCAGCCAAGCAAGTGGTGCCAGATCAAGTTGTCTGGGAAAGTTGTTGAGGACATTTAAAAGACCAGAAAGCAACCCACAAGCAGAGGTCTACCTCTAAAAACAAGAGGGTTCCCCTCACTTGAATGATAATTTGCAAAGCCTAACCCCAAGTCATTTTAAGGTGGCTGTGACTTGCCACCAGCTCTGCATCTCCCAGCTGCATGCCTGGCAAAGCAGAAGATGATAACAGGATCACCAAGACTAGTCCATACCCAAGAAACAGGCCTGATAAGGTAGAGAGCATACTACTGTCCCTTGAGACAGTGTCTCGTGGCAAATTCTCACCTTTTCCTCTTACAGTTAGACATTCCTTACTAGCTACACGTTCCTCAGGAAAGAGGAACAAAGACTTGGTTTTGCACTCCTTATTAGCATATTTTCAAATTTAGCAATTGCTGTTATATATCTTTGATGCACCATAAGGAAATTCATATTGTGTTATAAATACTCCAATTCAGTTTCAGAACTCCCCATGGAAATGTTTACTGCACAATCACAGTGAATTTCCTCAGTTTAATCATTATTTTGAAAGCAGCTGAAGCTGGAAAGAGCTACTCCTAACTGGAAGATGGCCAACAAGGGCATCAGCCCTACAGTTATATAAAACTGTAGTGGTGCAACTGTGTGAGCAAGTCTTCCCTGGTGATTAACAAGTCACAGGGCATATCAGAGTCAAGGTTAAAATATCACAGCTATCTTCTAGTCTTCCAACAAAAATCACATCTTCCTTACTAATGCATGAAAATCAATTCTGCACTAATGCAGAAAGTACAAAGAGCAAGGGTCTGGGAACCAATTCAAAATTGACTTCATGCCTACTACAGATTTGAGATTCTGTTACACTAGGACTGCTTTTAATGTTTTTCTAAGTTTTCTCCACATCCCAAGCGCTGAATCCAAGACACTTTGAACTGCAACAAGGGCTCAAAACTATCCTGGACTTGAAAAACTGATTTAACATAGGCTGAAATAAGAATACTACATTTTGCAATACAGTCAACTTTCTCTAGCAATTATCACATTTAATTAGCATCTCTATTAACATCACTTCAATTCTGAAGGTATAAAAAGATCAAATTTTGATTTAACCAAAGATCAGACTGCTCTAATAAAGCACCCTTCTCCCCTGCCATCTTCAAGACCAAACCAAAACTCCTTCCTTTCCAAAACCTATAGACCTATACTGGCTATTAGAACATCCATCTGAAACCATTTAGGTGGATGAAATTTACTTGCCACTTGATTAGAATAATCTAATACTTGACTGTGCATTATCCACCATCCTCTGGCATCCAAGTATCTTAGCCTAATTTACTCTTTTTTGGTTCATAGCATCATATAGTATCAGAATAATAAAATCTTCTACTGAAATGCACAAGTTGGAACAGAGAGACATTAGAGTTGCAGTATATGTACTGTTGTACCACATGACAGTTAACTTTACACAGTTCACTGCTGATAGAGCATTCATGTTTTCTTTTCAGCCACAAAAATACCTTGCTAATATCCTCACTCTCATTTTGTTCATATTAAAAAGTGTCAGTGTAGATATAAAATAAAGGAAGTTAAAAAGTGCTCACCAGCTGGAACTCAAAGATGGTCTGCTGCTCCAGTACCTCTAGAGGGAACTGGGGTTCAGGAAGGGCTTTAGGAGAGTCACCGTTCCTGTGCCCATATACTAGGCATGTGGAAAGAAACACTGGGCAGCAGAAAAGCAAGGAAGATCATTACCCTTGTGACAATTCCATCCACACTTTCTATGATTCCATATTCCACCTTTCAGCTAATATGCAATCAAATTCATGAAACTACAGACAATACCAGAATCTGAACTTCCTCAAAAGAACAAATACTACCAAGTGACAGATACCAACTGGTTGTTAACAGAGAAAATTTAACAGCACAGTAAGTCTATGGTGGTGATACTATATGAGGATAACTAATTAAGAAGACTTCTCCAAATGGTAAAAATGACAGAAATTTATCTAGGATAAGTCTAAATTAAAATGTCTAAAGTGCATTTCAATTGGCTTTGTTACTTCAATGCAAATCTTTGTGCAAAACACTTTCTAAAGTACTGCATATGGGAGGAAATAAAGCAACACAATAGGAACACAATACCCAACATGCCAGCAGTAACAGAACAGCCTATCATGGTCATTTTGATTTGCCAAATGTAAAAGAAGTAAGACAAAACAGTTTTTCTTCACTGCATTTTTATGTGGCCTGGTGTATTGAAATAAACATGGCTGCCTTCCATGCAACCAAAAGCATAAAAACTTGCAATTTTCCTAGCAGAGCAGTGGCCTCAGAGAATACACCAACTGTGCAGTAACATTTTCCAGAAATTCATAACCTACTCAGTTGAATGCGCAATGCTTTGCCAAAGAAAGAAAATCTAGCCTGATCACGGTACTGCCCAACTACATACCCATTATGCCCCCCCAAATAAACGTTTTATACCACTCAAGAAGTAGTTCTATTGAGGAAAAAACTTACAAAGCCTTATTTCATTCCCTACCCTTCTCTCCTGCCACACTGCCAATCCAGCACAGCAAAGTCTGTACTGTTTTGCAATATCCGATTCACAGGGTAAACATTCCAATGTAAAGAAGTTCCCTTTTCCTCCAAGTTACCATTCACACAGAATTTCACAGACATCAGCCAAAAACATTGCTATGAACAGACCAGGACATGGAGTGGCACAAATGACCAAATGTGGGTGAAAATGATACTGTAAACATATAGTTTTATTAAAAACAAATATTTCTTCTAAAATGGTAGTAAGAAAGTGACACCTTGAAAACGAAAAGCAAGGAGCAGTAAACTAATGAAAGTCAAGGACTCATTTTACTAATGTAATACTCAGCAAATGCAAAGGCATCACTGATTATTAAAATGAAAAAAATAAAGTTAAATCTTACATATTGCATAATGACCAGTAAACTTTATTTTGCTATTTGCTGCTTACTTTTCTACTTTTAATTAGTTATACTCCATTTATTTCAGAAATTGAAGCTTAATTTTAGGGCAAACAGACCAAACTGCTCTAGAAAGAACACCAAGTTATTCCTGTCCACCAAAAAGTAAAGCAAAAGGTAATAAAATGTCTTAAACTAAATTCAAACTTTCAGTTTTCAAACAACAATTCAGGGATTTACTACTCTTGCAGCTAACTGTTTTCCTAGGGTTGTACTTCAGCCCAAATGAGTAACACAGCTTGGGTTCTCCTCATTGATACAGCAGATAAACTTGGTTTTGTCCAACCATCCTATCATTTGCTCCTTTCCTTGTTACAGCTACAGCTTAATAATTAAACAATTTTGGGGTTGTTTTCTTTCTCCCCTCAGTCCACCTCCCAGGAGCAAAGAGAAATCACTTTTCAACTTAAGACATAACTTTGGAAATTATCAGGTTCATTAACAAGGTCCACTAAATGAAGTGAGTTTCTGTATGATTCAGTATTCAAATGTAACAAATCATAGAGCTGAAAAAAGCCTAAGGGATGAAAAATGGATTTTCAGCACACTCCAGACATAATTCCTACAGATTTTCTTCAAAGAAAATCAGTATATGTCAGTTTCCTTCATAACACACTACTGAAATAACAATAAACAAAGACTGGACAAATAATTTTACCATCACCCATAAAGATGTTTATTCTTTACTTTGAAGTGGGGTAAACAGTATCATTTGAAAGAATTTGCCTGTTTCTCAGTAATTAAGGCAAATTCCAACCAGCTTCTAAACATTTCTGGTAAGACTCAAACGTTACTAAAAGAGATTAAACAAATTATAATGTACAAAGTGGATTTACGTGGAATTAAAAACTATGGGTAGACAAGTTCTTCAGATTAACGTTTGCCATTTCCCCCCTATAGGGAACTTTAGGTTCAGGTCACCTAATAAAATAAAAAATGCCAGCAACATCCTCAATACTGCTGAAGATCTACTAAAACATGCACTTCACTTGAGAGCAATTGACTTGAAAAAAGCAGCTTAAGCATTTCACCCATGGAAAATGTGAGTGAGTACCATGAATTTCAGCAACACAGAGTAATATTCCTAACTCTCTGGTTCATGACACCAGAAGATTTCAGCGTGTTTAATTAAAAAACAAAATCCTTGTTCAGTATCACTAATGACAGTTTCAAGTATTTTTAAGCTTGCAACACTAATTAACATGACCGTATGTGTACAAGGAGTGGGACATCGCTCTAAAAAGAAAGGAGGCAGGTTGAGAAAAAGCTCAACTCTGCCTTCATTCTGGACTGTGGCTCCCAAAACATTTACATCTCTAATACGGTGCCAGAGACTGCCCAAGAGAGGTTCTTCCAACCTCAACTAACAGCTTCATATAGAGACTTTTAAAATTATTATGATATGCAAAACCAATGTGTTAAACTGACAGCTAGGATCCTTACCACAAACTAACAGCTATGTTATCTGAACTCCATATGGATCAGCTCAGCAAATGGACAATGGAGTGAACTTCCCCCTTCAAAGACCTCCTCAGCAACACCACAAAACCCAAATGAGCCTCCCATGAACACACTGTAATACAGCACTAAGAGAGTCAAGCTCAGTGATGGAAATCTAACAGCACCACCACACACTTCCCTACCTCCAGCAACATTTCCACAAAACCGATCAACTAAGATTAAGCAGAAGACTGGTTCTCTATTTCTGATTCACATTAATTTTCAGTAGATAATTCCAAATTTAGAAGTTTTTTCCTCTCAAAAGCCAAGAAAAACTAGACAACTCAAGACATTTAAAAAAAAAAATACATTAGTCATCTGGGGAAACAGGCACATACTCAAATGCTTCATGAGAATTAGGCTCAAGGGATACTGAAATGAATAACAATTCCTTTAACACTGCAGGAGGGGGAGGGGGCAAGCATCATGAATTTTACTTTTTGTTCAAGGAGCTTCCACAAGAACATAAAACATTGAAAGAACCACTGATATTTATCAACACACAGGTCAGATGAGAATTACTCAAATGAAGACACTTCACAAAAACTCTGTATTTCAATATTTTTAGAATACAAACAGGAGAGTAGGACTGTGAAAGACTGACACATCATAACACAGTCATCACAAACTCTATTTCGATTAAAGTTAGGGGTCATGCAAAACAATTTCTGCTTATAAAGGAGAAAAAAAAGCAGTTTCCCAAACACAGCTCTATTTCCCCTTTTCCTATGTATCCCCAGCACCAAATTAGCACCCTCACTCAGAAGCTCCAAACAATTAAGTAAGATATGACAACTTAATCTCCCTAACAAAATCCACTGAGCAAAAAATAAGGTTAACTAAGAACAAGGCCAGGTTGTTTAGCAGCTCTCAAATTTCTTTTGATGTTTTGAGTATAGCTTTTGGAGGACAAAGAAGTTTAAACAGAAGACCCTGTGAATGCAGTATTACTTAAAAATGAACTTGCATTGAATGTTTCCATTACTGGGCTTAGAATAAGAAAAGTGAAGCTATAAGTTTTTATGCATATAGGTAGTGCCACACAATGACAAACGTTTGCGAACTTCATCCCATCTTAAGTTTCCTTCATCTCAACTGAGCATACACTATTGACAGTCAGCAATTCGACAAGTACATGGTGTCGTAGAAGTACTAAAAAAGCGAGTCTGTTACAAAGCATTACTGCAATCCTGCAAAAAGGTTAGTCACACATAGCACACTTCCATATCCTTAATCAGAAAGATGCGGCAGAAACAATGTCTAACCACGTTAAAATAAGGCAAGAAAGAAAATGCACCATCTATCGACCTTCTTAAATGTGTCTTAAAAACAGTAACTGTTAGTCAGATTATCTCAAATTCTTAAGATGCATCAAACACAATAGAAGAACCAACCTCCACTTCAATACTAGATAATTCCTTGAGTGCTACTAATATTTGTTATTTGAAGAGAACTTTCTCTTCTTCTAAGACTACAGCAATGTCCATGTGTCAATAAAACAGAGAAAGCATTATTTCACCTAAAATTTAGATACTGACTGATCTGCCTATAAAGAATTCTGGATTATTTCTGTTTTCAGAAAGATTACTCTTTTTTTCCTGGACATGTTCTTTCTTCATCACAAATGAGAAACCTAATTTGAAAATATTTAGTATTAAAAGCAGCAATTGGTCACTACATTTTTATATCACTCGGGAAACTATTAGGTTTAGACTAAATACATTTTCAGTTCTGGACATACTATGCCATGTGTATTTATTACAGTATAGATATGCAACAAGCATAATTTTAATTTCATGCTTATTTAATTTTCAACTGGGAATTGGTTTTGAAGAGACAAGAAGAAAAAAAGCAAGTCCAATTACTTTATTACTTTCTGTCATGTAGAAATTCTTCAATAATAAAGGAATGCTGGCCCACAGCTCTGGGAGAAAGCAAAGATGGCAAGCAGGGATTGACCTAAGAATTAATATATATAGTGGTGTGTTTTTAAAAAAAAACAAACAGATTCACAGCTTCACTTCAGGCTAGCCCAGCTCAGCTTAACAAAGCTTAGCTCAGCTTAACAAAGGTATTTTGCAACACAGTTTTCAAGCATCTAAAGCACAATAGGTAACAAGACAATTCATCCCTCTTCCCATTAAGTAATTCTTAAATACATACATCAAATTCAACTGGTCTTTCCTGGAACTACCTTACTATAGGAAAATAAGCCTCTTCACGAAAGCTGTAGTTATGTTTAGAAACTCAAAATCTATTTTACAATTGTTCGATTGTCTAAGTGTCTAATTTTATTTCTCTAGTTAAGTAAATACTCTAAAAAGGACTATACCAAAACTGCAATCATTATTATTGAAAGTGTCTAGCCAGTATGAGGTGAACTTTATACTACTTGAATTTGAAGAGGATCATATTAATTCTTATATTAAAGCAAGCAGAAATAGCATTCTTTCAAATTAACAGTTTTTAAAATGAAGTCTGTGTTAATCTGTCAGCAGCAGGTGTCTGAATGAGGAATCTACTCAAACAACTTAACTAGATGAAATCTAAACTCCTCCCTATGTTATTCAAGGGGCACAGCTGGCATGAACACACCACCATCCAGAAGAGCATAATTATGTGAAATAAACACAGCAGAAAAAAAATTAGGTAGATCACATTACCTAACTTTTATTGTGGCATTTCTGCACAAATATAAATTACTTATTATATACCTTAATAAAAAACCATTTGTTGTGGGTTTTTCCACATTTGGGAGTGAATAGGTATGTTTGAAACATAAAAATGAGATGAGCATGACAGACCATAATTTCCTTTCCCTGTTTTTGCTACTGATAGACATGGATAATTGATAACGGCTGCTCCAAAAACCTCAGTAACAAACCTAGAAAAACACTAGGAAGACTGCTACTTTGGAGAACATAAAAAAGCACAATATTTAAGAAATCTGTGAAACCATCACAGAGGAACTAATTTGTGTAGCTGGGATGGAACTATAAATCTGCTTTGTAGATGTATGGCATTACTAAATATATATATAGCAGGTCACAGAAATTATATTGACAGGTATCAGAAAAGTAGTAACAAAAGTTTAGACCAAAAAAAGGCCTGAAGATTTCTGCTGCTCCTCAAAGACAGGGAATTTAGCTCATATAGCACACTGTTCGTATTTCTGGCTGCCTTGTCCTTGTCATGAAGCACTTGAAAGCTGTTTTACTTCTCTTTTTTTGAGTGATGACAAAAGGAGGGTATTGTCATTTTTTTATCATACCTCTACTGTAGAAACAAAACAAGTTATGTTTTAACATTGCAACAGAACTTTGACAGACTGTTCCTTTGCAACTCTCCTTTCTAACAACGGTCACATTAAAGAACAGATGATTATTCCAGAGTACTACAGGGCCTAATCATAGGCCTCTAGGCCTCATTTTTTTATTAATTTCAAACACAATGTATGCATGCATACATGGAAAGGTAAGTCAAGGCCACAAAAGCTTAACAGACATCTCTTAATGCACCTGGTAAAAAGAGTGAAGTCTCTTGTCAGTCATCTGCTCAAAAATTTATCTCCCTTTCCAGTGACCTGAAGGACAGACTTTCCAGCTGGACATACCAACGGTGACTCTCATCACTGTCTACAAGCATCTGCACGGAGGGGTCAAAGGATGGATCCAGGCTCTTCTCAGCAGTGTCAAACAACAGGTCAAGAAGCAATGGGCACAAATTGTGGCGCAAGAAGTTCCACCTGAATATGAGGAAGAACTTCTTTACTGCCTGAGTGACTGAGCACTGGAGAAGGTTGCCCAGGGTGGTTGTGGAGTCTTCCTCACTGTAGAGATTCAAGAACCATCTGGACACAATCCTGTGCCATGTGTTCTAGGATGACCCTGCTTGAGCAGGGAGTTTGGACCCCTGTGGCCCCTTCCAATCTGACTCACACTGTGATTATTCTTGAACAGTATTCCATCAGTCTACTTCCAGCTAGCAGGCAAGTACAATTTGTGCTTTAGAACACACATCTCACTTCACAAGCTTGCAAACAGAGAGAAAAAGGGAAACAATCCTTACTGAAGAGCTACATAGGGAATGATCTCTCTGTACAGCAAGAGTTTTTTCCCTCAAAATGCCCATGAAATTGCATAAACGCCTGACTTTGTAAACAAATGCAGCTACCATTGCAAGTTGTGTGCCATTAAATTACTATTATTCACAGAGAAGTTATTACAGAATTACCTGCCCTCTCAGCCAAAACAGAGGCAGAGCATTCTCTTCCAAGTTCTCCACAACTTCAGTGATACTTGGCTTACTAGACACTTTACACTGAATAGGTAGAAATGGCCAGAAAAACAAATGTAAACTGACAATAAGCAGTGTTTCTCTTGGAAAGCAGACATGTCCCAAAACATGGCTAAGGAATAATTCTGCTCAGGGGCTATTGGGGAATGCAGAGCAAAATGCTACATAATTTACGAATTGCTGTCTTGACTACGGCCTAGCAGGCAGCTCGTCAGAAATTAAAAGTTTTCATTACTTCTTTTCATCTTCAGAAAAGCAACCCAAAAGTACGAGTTTCATAAACTGCATATTCCATTTCTGTAAAGTAACAGGCAAGTAGTATATGTTAAAGCATGATGCTAAGTAAAAATTATTCCCTTCTGATTAGCTCACATACCAAAAACAACCAAATTCATCAAATCTTGTATACTGTCAGTTATCTTCTCTTTTCCAAAACAAAAAAATCTGAGCCTGCACAAAAGCTTACCTGGTCTAGCAGGCAGACTGACTTGAACATACTACATTTACAATCCAATGAATTCTTACAACTAGGATATATATATTCGCTTAAACTGAACAACTATAAATGGAAACCTTCAGAGGAGCTATTTACACATCTGAATTCTATACTCTAACATATAAAAGAATGTAAAAACAGTAAGTGAAAATTCCCAAAGTCCTAATAGCAACAGAGGCTGGGAAGCAGCTGCATCAACAGGTAACAAACAAATAGCTCTACTTATTAACATTTGATGTATCCTCCATTTCAGATCAAGTCTCACACTAATACATCTTTACTCTAGCAACCTACACCAGATACTTGAACTTCATTTAGAGAAGCAGAGGACGCCATCCACCTACATGAATAAAGACTTAGCATTTAATACCACCATATTAACATCACAATTCTTACCTAACATCAATAATATAAAATTAGGGGGTTTTATCTTCCATTCTGTGCTAGTTAAAAGCAAGCTTTGCAGGTACTTTTCAAAAGCAATTTTCAATATTAACATTCTAAACCTCTAGATTTAAAAAGTATAAACATAAGTCAGATCTTTTACTGTGATTCTACGAGCACATACTTTTCAATTTCTTTTCTACTACAGATCCTTGCAACAGAGAAACACAAAAAAATGTTTATACAACTGATCCACAAAAACTCACCTCAGAAATATTGCCAAATCCACTGACTAAATGGAAAGCTACTTTCTATCTAAAAGTTCTAAATTTGAAAGCAAACTTTGAATTAAAACCCTGTCTAAAGGCAGTCAAACTAATAAAACTTAAAAGAAAGCTTTTATAAATATCAGAAAACAGAAACTTACTTTTCCCAATTTTTTTAAATACGAAGAAAAACTTCTAAAATGTGAATGATCCTGGAAGCAATTCTCTTTTTCTTAAAAAACAAACCAGCCAACCCATACCTCCTTTAAAGCCATCTAAAAAGCCAATATTCAAGGAACAGCGAAGTGAATCACTAAATCTACACTTTGCTGTTGGGGGATATTCAAAACATGTTTCATGGAGAGCTCACTGTCCTTTGTGATCAGACTGTTCTCATCCCAGCTTTGACCATACAGTTACAGTGATGAAATGGTTTTCAGAGTAACAAATAATTAACATTAACAGCAGTTAATAGTAACTACATAGATGGAATCTACTCCAGCTTCCTCCTGAACCCTTCACTATGTTCTATTACTCTCAGACTTGTCTCTTTCCGCCTAACCTGCAATTTCCTCTCCAAAAAGCCCATTGCCCGAGCATCTTCCATTCTCTTGTAGCTGCCCTAACACCCCATCATTGTTTGTTTCACTAGTCAATGATCACACTAATTTAATCAGCAGTTCCCTTTTACTGCCAGGGCTGCCAGCACAGGAACCTAACACAGCTCTCTGTTCAGGCCTGTTTGCTATCCCTTTGCTATGAAGACTCTGAACTCCTTCAGGAACCAGTGGAAACAAAGCAAGCCAACAAAGAATGACAGAAGCTCCCACCACCACCTTGATAAAAACACTAACTCATTTATTTAAAATATTTAATTCAGCCTCTAATAGCAGTAAGATTTTTAATCTTGGAACTGTATTAGTCAGTAACAGTGCTCACTGACAAATGTTCTTAATTGCCAATTAAAAAAAAACAACTCACATGCAAAAGAAACAGTCACAATGCTTCAATTATACTTTGGAATTCAAATACCACAAGTTATAATCTAATTTCATTAGAAGAGCCTACACTGCATAACAGCACACAATTCAGCAGAAGATTTCACGCTATATACATTTACACTCCCCAGTTGTTATTTTAAGCAATTCAGTAAGACCATGGCATGAAGTAAAGTTTCAAAGTCTCTTAAACATAAATGTAGTGAAACACGCAGTATTTTCTTCATAGTAAGAAACAACTGAGTACAGGCGGCTTAAGTGAACAAACCTTGTTTGCATAAAGTTCTACTGTGTATCTTACTGTGGGTCATCCTGCTCCATACAGTTAAGTAGAAACACCCTCTGCCCTTTTTATAACAAGGGCTGCATCTAACATTTTTACTTTTAAATTATATATATTTATAGCTATATATCTCCCTTTCATTATTCCCAAAGCTACTCTACTTATCTGGCCTCTTTATTTTCTTTCCTGGACACCAGTATTTCATCATTCATGCATTTTAAAAGACATACAACAGCCTTCCATCTTCAAGAATGAGAGCCGTCAAATCTTTGTATTTCCCTTTTTCTTTAAAGGAAATATTTTTCCACATCTACAAGGCCCTTCATAGTTCTATTCCCCATAAACAATGCTGGCTTTAAGTCCCTATTTGTTACTGTTAAGAAACTTCACACTTGAGCTGGTCTCGTAAGACCCCCTAATCTCTTCAAACCCCACACTTGCCTATAGCAGCTGACCTATAAATAAGAGATGCACTGAGGGGGGGAAGCTGTTCATTATGTTTTAAACACTTGCATACAGAGACAATGCCCCCATGCACAGGGACCTGAAAGCAAGAACGAAGTTAAGGCACTTTTTTGATATGCTGCATGTACAAGCGCTCTTAGGAAACCAGGAATGTGACAAAAGCTTGCAATTACTCCATGGTGTTTAGTCCAAGGTAAACTTGGAAGTCCCTCTCCAGAGAATGACTGTCTCTGTACACAGTCTCTTTCCACAGAAACCATGTAGTAAGCAACTTTGAAAAATGCTTTGTTTGCACTGTATGGAGGGCTTACCCATAACACGTTTTAAAACCTTAATTGAATTTCTCCCCATGGATTACAATTCTACAAAAGATTCTGCCATGAATATTACAAAAATAAGCTGTTACAAAAAAATACCTTTATACGCATACTAAGGATATTAATAGGATGTGGTGCTATGATTTTTGACTAATTAATTTTCAATCAATTCCTGCTTATATTTTAAATGTGTACACAAACCTTGAGATGACATTTAAATGACATTCGGCATTTACCACAAAAACATGAACCAGTCATGACTGAAGCAGTGTGCTACACCACTGAATCTTCCTGTTTCTCTTCAGAGCTAAAATTACTAGGAGATGTATAGGAGTTCTTTCCAAACATTGAGATGAGAGGGAGAGATCAAGTTAAATCAGCTTTATGTTCAGTAGTAATACTCCAAATTTATGTTCTGTTTTGTTTTCTAAGGTATGAGAGAAGAGATTGTTCGTTAGGGATTTTAATTCAGTTTAGGAAAATAAATACTAGAGATGTTTCAATGAGATTTGCTTTGTTGAGTTCAGCTAGATCACAGGAAGGCAGTAACACCTGTAGTAGTTTCAAACTGAGCAGATTCAAATTTAAAATAATGCACAGCAATCAAAAAAAATAAAAACCACTCAGCTTCTTTCCTCCTCTATGAAGAATGCAAAAAGAAAACAAGACAGGCAATTATAGTAGTATCATAGCAAATTAATAGCTCTTGGTCATATAAAGGCTTAGATGAAGTATGTTAGTACTTTTGTAATGTTTTTCTTTTTTCCACTGTATGTCTCTAATTGCAAAACTAAGGGAATACTATATCAACAGCAACCCTTCAGAGTAATTCAAGAGACAGATAAAATAGCAAATTATTTTATTATATCTTTTGCCTATTAGCAATATGCAAATGCTCATTACACTAGAGCATTTCACCTATATTTTAACACCTACCTTCAATTCATACTGACAAAAATATTCAGTATATCACAGAAAAATTAATACCCTTCTGCCCACATTTGCTCAGCTTTGGTTTACTACATACAGTACAGAGGATTTAACATAATTTTGGTTGTTTTGACTGTATTTTACAGAGGTGAAACTGCGGCCAAACTAACCTTACTAATGACACACACAAAAAAATCACTTATTTACATTAAACAGTACAAATGTTAAACTTTTAAAATTAGTAATTTCCCTTACACTGTTGGAAGACAACTTCCTTCTTCCAGTCTGTTAACACATGATGTGAAAACACCTGCCTTCAGATGAGAATAAATGAAACTTTCCACTGTCTTAACAACGAGGAGAAGGTACTGTGGGATGGTGTTCCTTCCACTCACAAAACTAGAAATAATTTATTTTCCTTCATCCTGACTGCATGCATACACACTTCAGACCATTCCCCAGCTATTACATTCAGCTGGACCTTGTAAGGACTTCAGAAATATCTCTCCTATCTTACAACACTTCCAACACACAAATAAGCAGAAGCACTCCCCACATAGAGCCTCAACCTCCAGATATTTTCATATATGCATGATTCCACTAAATGCAGTTCTGTTCAAGCAGAAAAAATGACCGACTGTAGCAAAACTAAATAGAATTGCAAGAAAATATGGGACTAATTTTTGGACAGGTGAACAGAAAATAAAAGAGGACACCTCTGCATCCTGAAAAGTAGCACAGAATAGCAGCATATGGGCATCACACATGCATTTAATTCTGAAATTACTACACTTTCAATTATTATCAGATTCAATGAAAATCAGCGTATTAACAAAAGAAGCATGTTCTTATAATGCATCTACACACTTCTATGACATTAACAGTGGTCTACAGAGCCTCAGCATTAAATCAAAGAAGGAAAACCAAACAGGATTTATAAGAATAATTTCCCATGAACACATTTGTAGGGTTAAACTGGTATGTCATTAAAAGGTACTTGAAAGATACTTCTTTTATTTTACTATAACTATTGTATCAAGTAAAACTAGTGCAGCAATAAATGTCTATGTACATTAGAATTTGTCAGCTTTATACAGAACAAAGAAGCACTGATTTAAAGTTCCACATTCTCTGCTTGAATACTTCACCTTGTACCTTGACACAAAAGACCAATCAACAAAAGAAAGAACTTCTGAAAATTCAGACAGCAAGTGCAATTTTCTAAACTCTGTTACCTAACACTCTTTATTACCTGGAAAATCCTACTCTTTTCCTAGGAAGCAGGGATACAAAATAAGATCAGTTAAAAAATACTGGGGATATTACTACTGTTTATAAACCTGTAAAAACAGAGGAGGCTGACTTGACTGTGAACACAGTTCTTCAAGCTCCTGCCAAGAAAGGCTCTAGTATGTGCTACCTTTGATCATCTATTAAGAGTTCTGCATAGCAGCTTAATACAAAGAAGCTTTTTTCATTTCTGATTGTGTTTAGTCTATGGAGCATGTACCTACCCACTACAGCACCACAAAACGCAAAGTTATTAAAAAGGATGCAAAACAGCCAATATTAATTGCTAATGAAAAATCCAGAAAACTATTTCATGTTATCTTAATAAATAAGACATACTAGTTAAAATAATTTTAAAAAGGGTTCATTTAATCTTAGGGGCTATAAGAAAAACTACCATATCTGTAAAGAACAGAAAATGAATAGGTGTTACAATGCCTCAATGATTGCTTCCAATTAAATCCCCATTTTGGGTTCACTGCAGTCACCCTAGCTGAGTACAAGGCACATTTAGTGTTAAGACATCACCTGAGTGATAATGGCTAATTTTAATGAGAAATTAGTAATTGTAAAAGTTTGTTAAACATAACTTACCACCATCCCTCTCTCTAACTCTGTGAGTGTGCACACTTTTTGCTTTACTGTGCCCTGTGTTGTCACCATATTTGTTTTCAGGGCTGTCAGAGCGCCGCAGCATTTTATTTGGTGGTGAAGGATCTGTGGCGTCTCGCATCTTGTCATGACGGTGATCACCACCACTGGGGTGACTCTTGGATGTGTACTTAAGAGCCTGAAACAGATCACAAGAAAATAGGCATCGACATTAGATACAAAATTTTGGGGTTTCTTCTTCTCTTTCAAAAGTACTTTCAGAAGTTAATTAATGTTCATTTCTTATTAAAAAAAGTCGCCAGCATTAGTCTTCCTAGTTTTAATTACCTACATGAAAGCAACAAGTTCTGTAATTAGAACTTAAACAAATTTCTCCCACTATTACATCCAATGCAACACTTGCTGTTAAGAAGAACCTAGTTTCTCGATCTTTTCACTGATGGACTACACACTTCCAGCAGTAAATGGGCTACAGGTCTTCCACACTTTTGGGACAAGAACTAGTCTCCACCTGTTATTAGGAAAACAAACTTAACAGTTACACTGAATCAGTGTAAACTTTGAATATGTCCTCCACACTCTAGTCAAGACCAGTTGGTTTCAACATAACCTTGAATTTCTGTGATTTTTTTTTTTCAGTACTAACATCCCGGTAACATGTGTAATTAAAAAAAATAATTATAGGGGGCCAAAACATGTAATGTAATAATTAATTCTAAAGTTTTTACCAAAAATTACATGCTCTGCCTCACTCTGACCTGCTTGGTTCTGTGAACTCCTGAGTGGCAAGTGTTTACATTTACGTGAACTGTCACTGACAGCTGCCTTGGACTGCCCTACTGCACTCCAGTGATTCAAATACACGGAAATGCAGTAAAACAGTTCAATTTAGGGCCTACAGAGAGCAATATCACAACATATGGCTTTCCACAGACTCAAACCTCGACAATGGGGTTTCTTCAGTAGACACAATAAAGAAGTGCAGTATCCACCTTACAGAAATTGAGGCTGTTGTCGGTAACTCAAGGATTTTATGGTTTCTGAACATGCCTAGCAGCTGGCAACTGCAGAAATTAAGCCTTACTTACAACCCCAAGGTGGTCAGGGTCTAAACCTGTGCCTGCTCAGGTTATAGCCCACAGCAGCAGTTTTGGGGAGAAGAAAGGACTTGGGGGAGGGGTTGGGGGGGGTGGGGTGGGTGGAAGAATAAGACTCCTTTTGTTTTTAGAAAAAAAACATTCACTCCCTCCTGGATCTCCACTCCACCGCAGGTGACCCCGGCTCCCTCTCCCGCCCCTCGCACCCTCCCCGACTTGCAGGCCCGAGCCCCGCACGGGTCGCACTAGGCCGCTCCTGCTCGCCCCGGCTCCGTAGGCCTCGGCCGAGCACCGGGGCCCCGTTCCCTGCGCCAGGGCCGCCGCCGCCGCCTCTCCGCCCCGCGGCCCCGGGCCCAGAGCGCCGCCAGGGGCCGGACCGGGGCGGCCGCGGCACCGCGGCCTGCAGCGGCCGCCGGAGCCTCTGCTGGAGTAGCACCCCCCCGCCTCCCCTGCTCCTCCTCCCGGCCCGGCGGTACCTGGTAGGGCTGCGAGTCCCCCCTGCGGTCGTGACAGCTGAGGAGAGAGCGAGAGAAAGAAAGAGAGGCGTTAGCGAGCGCCCGTTACCGGCCCCGCGGCCGGGCCGAACATGGCGGAGGGGGTGGGGGGGGGAGCGGCCCCGCGGGGCCGGGGGGGGGAATTTACCCA